>NC_031784.1:12398388-12454810 GCF_001522545.3 Parus major | reverse complement strand
GAGGGAGGGAATCCTTCCTTAAACCACTGAATGCCTCCACACATGCTCCTGCATCCCAGCACTGCTCCTCACCCACAGGCACATGCAGCTTCGTTTTTCTGTCTAGAGTGAACTTTTAAGGAAAAGTATTCAGGGACAAAAAGCAACTGTCCCCCTGATTCTTCTACAAGGCCCTGACCCGTGGCTGCGCCTCGAGCACCTGCTCGGGCTGACATTCACGGAGCTGAGGCTGGCAGAGGCTTGGGCACATTCTAGCCAACTCCAAATGCCAGTTTTGTTTTCTGGAGACACCATTTTCCTGTGTTTTACACAGTCTTACCCTCTGTTACTGAAAAAAGGTCTGTGTGTGATTCAAGGTCAATCTACTGCACAAAGGACTCGGTTTCCTGTTATCAAGCCCAGATTTTCATCAGAGTAAACATCCCCTCGCTGCACGTCCTGTAGAGAAACACAAGTAGCATGAGCAGAATATAGCATGACATGCTTGGAAAAGAAACCAGTACCTAGTATCTGCCTCCCACATCCCCCTTCTCCCTCTGGTGTTTGCCCAAAGCCCTCCAGGGCAGGGCTGGGTGCTTTTCTTATAAACAGCCATGAACCTTCCTGAAGGACATTAAATCATAGAACTGGGGAATGGTTTGGATGAGAAGGGACCCTAAAGCCCATCTGATTCCACCCCCTGCCATGGGCAGGGACATCTTCCACTACCCCAGGTTGCTCCAGGCCCTGTCCAGCCTGGCCTTGGACACTCCCAGGGATGTGAGTGTTGAATCCACTGATCACAGCCAGAGTATTTGCATTCCTATTTTTCCAGTGTAAAGCCAGCTCCAGAGCCAGGTACTCACCCCATCAGCCAATCGATTCTGCATTAGAACAGTGGGTCATTGATGCTATGGGAAACACCAAACAGGCCTGTCTGGCACATGGACACCCGGGGCGGTGTTTCCTATGGAAAACTGTCAGCCTTCGGAATCTCAGCCTCCGCTTAAAGGAAAGATCTACATGCCAACCAGACTTAAATTAGCCTTGGAAACCGATTCTGGAAAATGTGCCAGCTCAGATGCAAATCCCTCTTACTTACCTCGTGATGACAACAAAAGCCTGGTGAAATTTTACTCATCCATTAACAGAAGAGACCTTCCCCGGTGACACACGTGGGTGGGATTCCAGCAGGGTGACATTATGCTTTTGGCACGAGGGCCTTGGCCCCCAAGAATGGCAGCCCTGTGGCATGACAAACGCAGGCCACAGCCACATACTTTACCTGCTGACTCAAGGGGAAGAATGCAGAACCTACAAAAATTAAACTGCCAGCCAAAATCCCGAGATGGTAATCTCACTGAACAGCCCCTGGGGTAAAAGATTGATGATTAGAATTACACTCAGGAAAACACTGGCTGATTTCCAAACACCTTCAGAGCAAGGTATAGCCAAGACATTCCACTGGGGTCACTTCCTAAATCCACTGGAGGGAAAACATGAGCACTCAGCTCACTGGGACAGTGTTTTCTGTTTCACCACCACGGATAGAGGCCCCTCCATGCTCCATTAAAATCAATGTCAGAACTCTCCTGCTTTTAGCACAAACTCATTTTCATTTCTCCTGCTCCTGGGTCGTGTTTCGTTTCTCCTCTTTGCCACCTCTCCAAAACTGAAACAGCAGCAGCAGTGATCAGATGAGATCAGATGACTTCCTAGGTCACACACAGCCATGGAAATCCCAAAAGAATCCTCCGTTTTCAGGTGAAAACCAAATGTCGACACCTGTCCACCTGCTTCCCGCACAACCAGGGTTATTTTCCTCTTGAGGACTGGGTATTTAAGGATGTGGTTGAGACAATGCATTTTCTGTTTGACTTCAGTTTGGCTTTCAGTTTGAAACCGAGACTGCTCTTCTTGTTAAACGCTGTCCCAGAAAGAAGGAAGGATTTCCAGAAGCCCCAGTCACCTGTCTGTGGCTCGGCAGGTTGAGGATAGCCACACCACAGCGATTGAAGAGCCTGCGGTCGCGATAAATGAGAACAGGTTCCCCTCCTTCTCTGGTTTTCTGAAAAACCCTGGGGAGCATTCGCTTCCCCCTTGCAAGAATGCTGCTAATATTTTGGTTTTTTAAAGTAGCTTTTAATCTTAATTGCTGTTGGGATCTTTGGGTGATCAAAGGGAGGATGGCTGTGATTCTTTGTATTACTCACTGCTGCATTAGCACCGGGATCACATATTCATTTATTTTGGTTGAGGAGGTAACAGTCTCCTTTCACTGCACGCACACAATTACTGTAAGCATGCAGGGGACTTGCCAAATGATGCATGAGGGGAGGAGGAGAATCTTTGAAGAAAATTGTTCAAACGTAATTTAGTTCACTAATTGGCAAGGGACCGTTACTAACGAATCGCTTCTGTTTTATGTCAGTACTGAATCAGGTTGATGATGTGTAACATACATTAAGTCAGTTAATGAGTATTAACTAGAAATGCGACTGAAACACAAGAAAAAGGGTTTTTCACCTTTAACTAGCCAAGCTGAATCACCAATAAATAAAAGGACATGTGTAAGTGGCTTAGATGATTCCAATCTGCAGTGGAAAGACTTTTCTTAGAATCTGATGGTAACCACAACTTTGTGGGAAAAAAAAAAAATAAATCAGACGCTTACCGTGGCACTTCATCACCACTTGCTTTAATTCTAACCAAGCCTGAAATGAAAATGACTAAAAGTCATTACCGTAAAATAGCTGATTAGAACCCAATGTGAACTGACACAGTGAGTCCTGGCCCGGGGTACAAGACCAGGGCATAGTGGGGCCAGCAAAGGCGTGTGTTGCCTTGGTGGTGGCTGTGTGTGCACTTTCACTGGGGGACAGGACACTTGGCATCCCCCAGTCTGCACCAGGCAGGCTGATGTGCCCCCTAACCCTTGGGAACCACGTGGAGAGGAGGGAGATCACCTTGCTGTAGCAGCCACAATCACAGCCATGCTCCACTGTCACCTCTGTGTGTGACCCAAGAGCATGGCACGGCTTTGGGTGCAGTCAGGGCTGCAGGAATGTGAGAGCCCAGCAGTGCCAGGGCAGAGCTGAGGTGACAGCAGCCCACGTGCAGAACCTGGCTCACTCCTGGATGTGCAGCCCTGAGAGCAAACACTGTTACAAAACCCAGGCAGGAGGAAAGGTGCTGCCTGGCTCTGGCATGTGAACAAACTGGCTTATTAGGCCACAGGTGCAAAAATGAGAACATGGCGTGGAAGTGAGGATAAAATGGAGAATTCCTATGTTCTGCAGGTTTTGTGAAATAGGTATCAGGCCATGGAACCTGCCAGACACTGGGGGGGGTTCAGGGACAGGTCTGTTTGCCATGGGCCAAGGGGGGACAGCTGTGGGATTGGCTTTAGGATTGCAATGCAACACCTGGAGAAGGAGGGTGACAGAACATCTCAGGGGATTCAGCCTGGGCATTACCTCTGCTCAGTCAGGCAGGTCCAGCCTGGCCTTCAATTCGAGATTTTCAACTTTCTGGCCAAGCAGAGTCCAAACAGAAGGGAGATGCATCAATCCCATCTCCTGGCAGCTCTAGGCAAGGAAAGATCACTGTTCCAGCAGGAAGGAAGGGCCCTGATGTCTGCAGCCAGTCTTGGACACTGCCACAGCAGATGAGAGTTCCAGACTCTATGTTCAGACACTTGTCATGTGTTGTTCTCTTTACCTGTATTTGCAGCCACCAGGCACCTTTCTTACAGCTGGTTCTAAACTGGGGCCATTGCAACACAATTTATATTATAAATTTATATTTATATCAGCCGAGCTGCCGAGCCCCTCGGCACACAGTGGGGTGCTGATTTAGAAATAAGCTGATAACACAGTCATGGCAACAGTACTTGCAGAGTCAGAAGAAAAACCTAAACATCCAGCACCAGCAGAAAATGTGTACAGATTAGTTTATCTCTGCACTCAACAGAGATAAGACCCCTTCTTTGAAAAAAAAATCTAAGCTCCGGAAACAGCAGAGAGGGTGAAGTTAAGCACAGTGTGGTGGATCATTAGACAAGCTGCCTGCTGGCATTGGCACCTCAGAGTCCATCTGGAAATAATGCCATTAAACAGGGGTGACAGTGGCACAGGACAGTCCAGCCCCAGAGGAGGGGATTTATCCAGTGAGGGGCAGGGTGTGTGGGGGAAAGAGGCAGAAAGAAGCACACAGACACCATTCATGTGGAATGATAAATCCTCAGCTTAAGAACATCAAACAAGTGCAGCAGGTTGACAATGCCATGACAGTTCTGGTGCTTGCTGTCTTTTGGCAATCCAGAGTTTCCACAAGACAAACATACAGAAATACACGTGGGACAGGGAAGAGTTAAACACTGCTCTGTAGTCAGATGACAATGCAAACTCACACCTTCCAAACGTGTCAGAAAGAACAGAATTCTCTGCCATTCAGAGGAAGCTTCTTTGGTTCACTGACCTTCCTTTTCTTCTCAGGTCCTATTACCTCTTCCTGGCTGAAGGCAAGGTTCAGGAGGTTTATCTGTAAGAACCATCAGAAACAGGGATCATTCTCAGAGGGCATGCTCCTGCAACATGAGTTTAAGAGTACAGCTTCCAAAAGTGCCATGTGTGTGCCTGGATCTTCTTGGCTTTGTTCATTGTGATCCTGTTCCCCAGAAAAGCAATTAGGCAAGGAATCAAAACTGGAGTGCTGGATGTAAGGGAATGTAAGAGTTGTGCAAGCAACAGGTTCAGCTTCAGGGACAGGGAATGGGTTTGGTGGCAAGGGGACAGGACCCACCTCCCCATCACTGATAGAAAATAGCAGGAATAAGGAGATTTTTGAGGAAAATAATAGCTGACAGGACATTTGTTTCTCCACCAGCCTCAGATAATCATAACACATGAAAAATAACAGTGCACTTAAGTAAAATTTGTGGTCACAGCCTTTCAGGAGAAGACACACAGTCCCTCTGTTTGTACCTCAGGGAATTCAGTGTGAGCTGGTCAATCTCAGGCTTCAAAACTACCTGTGAGTCTGTGAAAAATAACTAAGCCAAGCAAGCTTTTTTCCAAAAGACTTAACTTCCCTCTAGAAAGACACAAACCTCTCCCAGAAATACTCTGAGCCTGCAAATCAAGAGGTTAAGAAGCACAGATAAAGATATGTGAGAATATAAGTGAGTCAATGGAACAGACACTTCAGACAGACCACAGGGAGATGGACAGCCAGGATGACAGCTGAAGTGTTGGCTGAGCCAGGGGACAAACTCACTTATCCCCCTTATCATGTCACATATTTGCTTTTCTACAATAATAATCCGGAGCTGCTGAGAGCAGCGTGTGTTGTCGCCCACCCAGAAGGGACGAAGCACAGTCTGGCAGTGTGGCCTCTCTCACTGGGGCTGAGGGGACACACCAGGCACGGAGCTTCTCCTCCAAAACAAAGTTCACTTGGGTGACAGCGAGGTGAATGGAGAGGGAAAGGAGTGCTAAGAGAATTCCTGCTCCCAGACAGGAGCACCTCCCTCTAGTGTCACTGCAAGGCACGAGGAACCCTAGAACTGCAGCAGGGGAGGCACAAGGGGTTAATAGAGAACTGTTCCAGAACACATCCCGGGGATGAGCACAAGGTCTCCAGATTACAAGATGTGGTCATTATAGAATTCCCCGCTCACGTCACCAAGGCTTGCTTTCCATCTGACCTTGGAATGCGGCTTCGGCAATCTCTGCATAGCAATGGGCTTTCTAATGTGTGAAATAGCTCTGATTAGGGATTAACAGCAAAATACTTTGAAACAGCCTCACTTCGCCTCTCTATCGTGTTTCAAATGGTTTTGCTTCCCTCCTCTTCATTATGAGCAATACAATGTTGCTTAATGCAAAAGTACAATTTCCTTTCCCTAAAAACAGAGAAAACAAGAACATGCCAAAGTGGGCTGGGCAGGTTCTCCCTCATCCTGCACAGTCAGACCGACAGAGCTTTCCAAGGCTGCCCAAGGTGTGTTTGCTTGAGGACAGAGCCATGAGTGGCTCTGTGTTACAGCTCCTCACCTGATATTCAGCTGCTTCAACTGGCATTTTTGGCAGCTATTTACTTTGCTCTCCCTGGCATCGTTTTAACCTGTCAGCTTCCTTTTTTTTCTTTTCAAGTGAAGGGCCCAGAGGAGGAAACACTGCATCTAAAACCTGGGCAGTGCTAACACAGCTGCAGGGTTTGTACCCTGTCCTGCTGGCCACATAACAAAGCAGGGACACAATTCCCAGTTTCCCATTACCTGGATGGGGCAGCTCTCCCTCTGTTTTAGTTTAAACCTAGCTAGAGCTGGTGCTTTAATTTCCTCTACTGAGGAATGGATCTTCCACAGCCCAGAGAGCTACTCAGTGAAGGTTTTATCCCTTTGTTATTCCTCCAGAATTTCCTGGATGGATGAGATACTTGTGAGAGGGAGAAATAGCCACGACGAGCAGCTGCTTGCACTCCAGCTCCCCCCAGTTCTCCTGCCCTTTACCACAGGCAGCACGAGCACCTCGCAGGAACCTGAGATGAGGAGTGAAAACATCCAAGGAAGCCATGGAGGGCTCTAGAGAAGCACCATTCACCCATGCAATGAATCAGATGTCAACAGTGAGAGGTATTTCACCCAAGCCAACACGTCCTGGCCTGTCCCTGCCCAAGCTCACGTAGGAGCTCGGAGCCAGGAACAGACCCCAAGTCCAACTTCAGCTCCCATCCTTAACCAAACACTCCGGCTTCTTCCCCAGAAAAGCTGCTCTAAAGGGGATTAAGTCAGCTCTGACGTGTGCTTATTTGACTTGAAGCAGAAAGTAAACCTCCTCAACGGTGTGGTGAGAAGCAGGAAATCCCTCCCATTGATTAAACATACAATCAAAGCCTCCAGAAGTTCATTAATTCTAATTTTTCCTCATGTACTGGGATGCTTCACTTGAATAACTGATGTCAGAGCTTGGACTGTGAGAATGTTGCTTTTCCTCTTACACAGTCTCAGTCCCATGGATGAGCCAGGTGCTGTAAAAGCAGGTAGAACAAGAAGTAGCCCCTTGCACCCTCACCCTAAAAAGGGACCATGCTGACAGGTGGGACAAGAGCAAGCAGCAAAGGCAGCTCTGTGACCTCCTGACTCTGAGTCCAAGGCAGAGTTCAGGGTCTGGGTCACACCATGAACACACAGTGAGTTTGAATCTCCTGTTTTACTACGTGTAAAAAAGCATTATTTTGCCGCAGGAGTTTTCCTGTAGAACTACAGCTAACTTGTGAATCATACAAGTGTTACTAATTTCTGGCATAAAACTCACAGGACAGCTGTGCATTGTCTGGAGAAGATATCAGGCTAAAAATAGATTAGACTTAGATTAAAGCCTTCCCAAGGCAGACTGGTGGATGAAACAGAGTGAATAGACCACAGCAGCACTGCTATTCTTAGATAGACACAATCAGGACCCAGAATTTGTGTTCTGTAGTTTGCAATCCCCAGTGTCCCCACATATTCCAGCCAAAAATTCCCAGCATAAATTGAAGAAAATTTACAGCTTTCCTGACATGTGTTTTGCTTCCCAAGGCATCCTATGCAGAACAGCTAAAATTGCACAAGAGCATTCGGCTGTGTCCCTCTTTGTCCCTGGCCTGCCCCATGCTGGGGTTTGGCACTTGGCAGATTTTATGCCCTCAGAAGAGTTCCCTTTGTCCAGGACACGGAGGGTTTTGTTTGGTACCTTGTAACTATCCCCACAAATTCACAAGCACATGAATGTCAAAAGAAGTGCAGTTCCATCGAGCAAGCTGGAAGAATAAGGGCTGAGATACAAGACTGAGCTGCTGAAATAAGGCAGAGTGACCCTCAGGTGTCAGGACAACACAGTTTGTACAGGGGACTCTCATCATCAGGGATGTTAATCAGAGTGACCTGAGGCATCCTGTGATTTCAGCTGCAGCTACCACTGGCTCAACAGCACAGCAAACTCTTGTCACTTCCAAAAATCAACCTGGTGAATCTTCAGATTGGTGCCCTATGACCCAATTCCTGCCTGCTCACTGAGAGCTGGCTGCTCTGTGCTCTGAAGCACAGCAAAAACCCAGGGTCACAGGACACATCAAAGTGTCAGTGAAAGGATGAGAGGAGATGGACACAAACTGAAACCACAGAATCGCAGATTCCCAGAATGGTTTGTGTTGGAAGGAATCTTAAAGTTCATCTCATTCCACTCTCCTGTCATAAGCAGGGACACTTTCCACTGGCCCAGGCTGCTCCATGCCCATCTAACCTGGCCTTGAGCACTTCCATGGAAATACAAGAAATTCTATTTAAACATTGGGACAAACTTTTTATTTTTTTACTGTGAGTGCAACCAAGTAGTGCTCAAAAGTCATCCAGGGAGGCTGTGGAGCCTCATCCCTTGGAGATACCACCTGAGAGGACGAGGTCCTGAGGAATGTTCTCCCTTTCCCTGTGCTCTGAGCAGGTTGGTGGGCCCTGCTGATGCTGGTGGCTGCACAGGGGTGGCTCCAAGGTTAAACCCCAGCACTGGGCTCCCATCAGTCTCCAGTGCTGTGGTCACACTGACATCAGTGGAATCCATCCTGATTTCCATCTGTGCAGGAGGATCACACTGGTTAGTGTGAAAGCCAGGTGGAACAATGAAAGACCCTCAGTGTGGTGCTGCTGTGGAAAGCTGCCAAGAAACCACGCCAAGACATGGCTGACTATCACCAGTCCTCTTCCTTTTCCTCAGCTCTGATAAAACCTTTGGCATTCAGTGCCACTCTTTTGTCTCACGTTCCGTTCTGCATCTTGTGTGTCTTGTAGCTTTTAAAAGATCAATGAACAGATCTTTTCAGAGTACAAAAAAAACATGCTTCAAAAATTCCTGTCAGAAGACAAAATTATCAATACCTCTCCTGTTCATCTCCTCCAGGGCCCTCAAGCCACTCAATCCTGTCCACTTCCATGATGGACATTCTCTTTGCTGGATCACAATCACTTCCCAGAATCCTGATTCCACTCTGTAACTGAGGGGAAAAAGACAATGGACACTCCTTCTGGCTACCCAGCAGCCTCTCATGGGATATTAGATATGTCCAACCTTCATTTATGTGGATTTCTCCAGAGGGTCTGGCTGCTAGAATGCACAGCATGAACACACGGAATGGCAGCCAGCATGGAAGCGCCTCATCTTCCCACAGATGTCCCTGGGGGAGCTTCCAGGGAATCTGAGGGTGCAAAGGTTAAATCTCCCTGGATCTGAGGGGTGACAGGCCTCACCTCTGCATGCAGAGATCACTAGGAAACTGTTTCCTGCACACTAGACAGGGATAACTCATGGAAGGGATGAATGGCCCCAAGATACAGCTAAGGATCTGACGTGAACTGAGAGAAGCCAGGAATTTCCTGACCTCCCTGTCTCACTCCTCCCAGTATGGCCTGAGCTCACAGGAAGGAGAGGCAAGCTCATCTCTGAATCTTTCTCTCTTCATTGCTTGGGTCTGTGTAGCTTCAGCTGGTTTGGAGGAGAAAATGTTCTGGGAACTTCTCATCAGATACAGCTCTCTTGATAGACAGACAGAGATAAACCTTGCTGCTTTTTTTTCTCTTCTGCAAAAGTTCAAGATAATGACATTGCCACAGAAAAATGCTTTTCTATTGCTCTGCACATGGCAGGTTTCATCCTTCAACTGCCTTCTGTAATGGCACTTCTGAATGTGGTTTGCCTGGGAAAAATCAGACAACAAAGGTCTTGATCTCCAAGCTGTTGTTCTGCAGTTGAACACACTTGTGCTGATCTTTACTGCCAAAAGAAGCTTGTACAACACTGCAGCTCAGCAGGGCACAGGAGCTGTGGAATGCTTTGGGCTGGAAGGGATCTTAAAGCTCATCTCACTCTACCCCTGCCATGGGCAGGGACATCTTCCACCATCCCAGGCTGCTCCAAGCCCCAATGTCCAGCCTGGCCTTGGGCACTGCCAGGGATCCAGGGGCAGCCCCAGCTGCTCTGGGCACCCTGTGCCAGGGCCTGCCCACCCTGCCAGGGAACAATCCCTGCCCAATATCCCATCCAACTCTGCCATTCCCTGGGTCCTGTCCCTCCATCCCTTGTCCCCAGTCCCTCTCCAGCTCTCCTGGAGCCCCTTTGGGCACTGACAGGGGCTCTGAGTTCTCCATCAGGTAACTGACACTGATCCCTGGCACAGCAGACAGGTGTTACTGCATCATCCATAAAACTCAGTGTCCACACAGCCCCTTGGAGAAAGAGCACAAGGCCAGGTAGCCAAGTCTTCTGCACAAGGAGCAGCAGCTGGAGGCCAGACAGACTGTCCTCTGAGGCCTAAAGCAGTCCTGATTCACAACACTTAGGTATGAACCTCTCCCCAGACATCCCAGTTGCAGACAGCTCCTGTCAGGAGAGCTGATCCACATGGCAGGAGCCTGCCTACAGCAGCCAGTGAATCCCAGAGCAGAATCCCTGAGCCATCACTGATCCCACTGGGATGCCCACACAATGCCAAGTGTCAACACTCTGCCTCATGTCCCACAGCAGTCTAGAAGCACGGCCAGCCCAGCAGCAATGTCTGGCAGCAGCTGATGAAGCCAGAAACTTGGGAGGCAGAGCTGCCTGGTGCTGTGCTGATAGAGCCACACCATTCCCAGCTGAGGGCGAGCCAGGGCTCCCTGCATGGCTGCCTCTCTGTGCACCGAGTCTGTGCTCCAAGGACCACCCCAGAACTTCAGCCCACAGCTTCCTGATGGGAGATAAAAGCCTGCAGAGGCGTTCACATGGTCAGATTTTACTCATCTTCTAGTTCTGTTTCATTCCAAACTCATTCCACTGCAACATGTTTGCTTACACGAAGACAAAGCTGACCAAAATCAATTTTCAGGACAAGGACATTAAAGGATGTTCTTTACAAGAGGATAGAAGAGTTCTTTGAAGAACTCAGAAGTTATCCCAAGTTCAGTGCAGGACCTCATTCTCATCAGCAGATTTCTGTAAGTTAAACTAATGGACAGCAAGTCTCTATTTCCCCCAACTCTTCACAGCTCCTAAAATGCCAGTGGAAAGAAGGAAGATGCACAAAGATAGCACAGGAGCACAAACTGATGCAATCAGAAGGCTCCTGAAACCAGGAGAGGTGATTTACATGCTGGTGCCTAACTCTGGATGATTAAGTGCAGAGATGCTCTGCTGGGAAAGGGCAATCTCTCATTTGATCCTGAGGATCATCAATCATGTGATGGCAGATAAGAAGCCAGTGGAGAACATGGAAATTTTCCCCCAACCTGCAAAGCCCTCTGTCAGAGACTCTCTGTGACCACTCCTAAAGGCCTGTTCCAGTTCTCACTGGGTAGGAAGAGCTGCTTCTCTTTTGGCAGATCCACATCCTTTGCCTGTCCCATGGCAATTAGACAAAAATAAGCCTTTAATACTTTCATTCCTGGTTTTTCTGAAGAGCTCTAGGTCAGCAAGATAATGACCAATAAACTCAATTCCAGATTTTATTTTTGGTAACCAAGCAGTCAGAAGGATTCATTCCAGCTGAAGAGCAGAAATGTGCTCACCCACATTCCCAAAAGCAACTTGTGACTGTGGGTAACGGTTTTGAACTCAGAACTTCTTGAATATCAGATCCTTGTGCAGACAGAAATTTTCTGTGACACTCCAAATTGTTCTGGTTAGTTCAGAAAAATTTGGCTCCCAAACCAACCCAAGAGCTGGAAAACTCTATTAATACTGTCTGGATGGCAACAAGGTGTTCACATTCACACCCCACCAGGTCTGTTCCTCCCCATCTCACCTACACCTGATCCTGTCAGAGAACACCTAACTCAGACTTCCCAGCCACTTCAACTTCTCCTCATTTTTTAGGACAAACTTCACCCACCAGCTTGGTTTTCTGATTCATATGGACTACACAATGGTCATTTGTTTTAACCACTTCCTTCAGAAAAGAAGGGAAAGTCCCTCTCATATGGAAAAGAGTGTCAAATTTTTATTAGTGCAGGCTTTACAGGGATGATTCTAACTACTGGCTTGACTTTGTTTTTCCCTAAACTGGGTGAAATATTAGCTAGCTTCTAAGCTATGAGGTTTTAAAAATAGCATCAAAGAATACATTAAGAAAAGAATCTCCCAGGGCTTGGGATTTTTTTTTTTAAGTCTTTGGAAACACATGATGGATAAAGTGATTCTTCCATTTTTCAGCAACTAATGCTGTTTCCACCACCTTCAGACACTCTCACTCCTGCTACCGAATTTTAATGAAATGCACATGCCGAGAGAGGCTCTGCTGGTCATCGTGACAGCCCCAAAAGAAGGTCAGAGCATGAATCAGTGGGGCAACCATGAGTCGCAAACAAAAAAGGCTCCTGTTTTCACAGACGACAGAATAAACAATGATCAGAAGGAAAGCGGAGGATGTGACATGGAAAAAAAAATGTGGTTAAAGTTTGAAAAATACCAGCCTAGGCACAGAAGTTCACTTCTAAGATCCAGAGTCAAGGCAAATACCTCGTAGATGCCTTTAGAATGACAGGCTGAGCTGCAGTCTGCAGTTGCTGTCTGGGTTAGACACTCTAGGATTCTTTTCAACAGAGGCGGGGAAAATTTTAGTAGCAATTTCCTACTCTCATTAGCTTATCCTGTAAAGATGCAGTTTCTGACCATTCAAGCTCACATGATTCTCAGCTAATTTGAATGGGAGGAGGATCAAGAGGCAAGTCTGGTGGTATTCAGAGATTTGCCATGTCACTGAACAAACCTTTGCACATTCCCGTGAGTTTGGGCTCTAATGGTGACTCAGGGTTTGGCTGGGCAGCCTTCAGGGTGAGATTAAATTTTTACTTATCTAAAACAACCTACCTGGTCTGTACTAATTCTTTGGGTTGCTCAAACAACCATCAAGAAAGAGATCAGTGCCTCCAGGGGATAATTCTTTCTGCCCCAGAGGGGTAACCAAAAAGGGATAGGATTCATTAGGTACCTGTGACTCACATGTAAAGAAAGTCTGGAAGCAAGAGGGGAGAAGTGAAGACCATATTAGGCAAAAAATACACCCTTCAAACCTAAAATAGGGTGGTGATTTCAGATCCTTAATCCAAAACCACCCACAGGTAAACCAGCCTGGCTGGGACAGAGATAGGCTTAGTCTGGGTGTGTTACTCACAGGTACCAACTCCAGAGAATAGCATCAAATTTTGGTACTGGGTGGAGGAAATAAACTGATCGTGGAAAGCTTCTTCCTAAATGCCTCCAGTTTATGTTTACATCCCTCTGCTACTCTGTAGCAGCTATGTATTGTGACCCTGCACAATAAATCCACTAATGTTAGTGAATTTTGTGTCATCTTTGATGATGCAATGATCCATGGCAGTGAATTCCCCTGTGCCTGGAGTATCTCAGAACCATTAAAGCTTCCTCACCTGCTGACACGCCCTTGAGCAAGGCATCCTGTCCATCTTCTTTACTGCCCTCTTATTCTTCCTACCTGCAACCCAAACAGCAAAGCAAAATTAGCTGCAAAGTGCTTAATTAAAAAATAAAAAAAAATAAAAAAATCTGGAAGCCTGACTAAACCACTGAAGCAAAAAATCTCATGAAATTGTGTAAGCTTTGCTCTCAGACACTGCCAGCAGTGGCAGTTTATTCCTAGAAAGAGATTTCTGCATAAAGTGTCAAATGACATCAGCTTGCAGCAGCTCTATCAATTATAATCTCCTTTTTAACCTGGATCTAAGAAAACAAAGCTTATGTCTAGACATGCCATAAGTGAGGGATGGGGAAAGGAGGGGAGATCTGCCCTGGTTAATATTTATTAACTTTCAGACAGTTTCAATAAAATTTGAGGGGGTGTCCAGAGTGCCCCAGTTTCATGAGATCAGGCAACTGTTTAGAGGAGGAGGATCCTGTTAAAATCCCCAGAGCAACAAAAGTGGCAGGATGAGTTAATTCCTTATTAGTCATCAGAGAATCGGCAGGAGAAATACCTGCAAAGGTGATTTCACCGGCAGGGAAGCTGCTTCATCCTAGTGCCTGGCAATCCCAGGAATGCTATTTACTATTTTGTCACTAGATGGTATTGTTCCACAGGCTATATCCCAGAGCCTCGAAGGTCAAACACAGCATGGTATAGCAGAGGCTGAGCTGGTTTTAGGCACAGAAAAGGCTTTTTTTCTCATGTGTTTTCATGTATGTTTTCCCACATGGAAGTTATTAGCAAAAGTCAAACTGTAACAGCTAAAGGAAAAGAGCTCTGTTGAACAAGGAGATAATGTAACTTGGTTTTGATGATCTCTGCATTTCCTCTGTATCTCAAAAAAACTGCTGAGATAAAGAGGTACAAAGATACTGATACAAAATTAAATGTTTCTGTTAGCAAACCAAGCATAATCAACGGGCCCTTTGTTACAGTTCAATCTCTCACAAAGTTCAAACAGCCTGACAAACTCTGCTCATCCGAAACCTAAATATTAGAGAATCACATAATCATGGAATAGGTTGGATGGGAAGGGATCTTAAAACCAATCCAGTTCTACCCTCTCCCTTGGGCAGGGACACTTCCCACTGTCCCAGGCTGCTCCAAGCCCCAATGTCCAGCCTGGCCTTGGGCACTGCCAGGGATCCAGGGGCAGCCCCAGCTGCTCTGGGCACCCTGTGCCAGGGCCTGCCCAGCCTCACAGGGAAAACAATTTTCCTCTAATATCTCAAAAAACCTACTGTTATTCACAACACTGAAAGACCTTACCCAGGACATTATGTGGAATACATTTTGCTTGGATACAATCAGGAGCAGAAAGCTCCTTCAGTTTTGAAACTGGGCATTTACCTGTATCTTTAAGGCAAAAAGAAGATGCTTCTGTGTTCCTGCCTGGATGGGTGTCACTTTTGTCCCCTTCATGCTCATTGTAATCTGCTCTGACAGGGCAAGGGTGATTCTGTAAAGCAAAAGACATTTTGTCTAGATAATATAACCTAAAAAATACACCCAGGTGGTAAATCCATAGAGAAAATGTTTCTTTTAAGGGGAGGTTTTTGCTAGATAAACTATTCCTCCAGTGAGAATCAAAGAGAGCTATTTCTATACCTTTGTGCTCTCCTCCTCCTCCTCCTCCTCTTCCTCGCAGTCCAGCCCTTGGTGGGAGATCTCAGTAGGGCCATTCTTCTGGATCAGGTTGCTGTCAGCCTTCCTCACCCTCTTCTTCTCAGCTATCATTTTGACTTTCATGAAGTGGAAGTCAGTGGAGACTGAGCCCAGTCTCAGGTGGACAGGATCCCCAGCAAACAAGAAGTCACCAAGGTTGCCATCTTCCATGAAGCCAGGGGGCTGGTAATCCTTGGGTGTGACTGCACAGGGAGAGGAAACCCCATGAGGTCAGGAACACCAAGTTCCATCTCTCCTTCGTCTGATTTAGAAAGAATAGTTATGAACCAGCTTCGAGTAACATTGATTACTAAAACTATTCCATGTTTTGGGGTCTTTTAGGAGGAAGGGACAGAATGCAAAGGGTAAAATGAGCTGAGCAAATGTTATCAGGGAGCTCAAAGAAAAAATTTCTTCAGGATGCTGAGATACCATTAAAGTGCTGGAGCAAAACCTGCCATTCCTTGTTCCTTAAAGAAACAAACTCAATAAAACCCAAAAACCCAGGGAAGAAGGATTTCTCCCTTTCACACCACATAGTTGTACTTCTTATATGGATTTCAATCCTTTCCTCAAAACATCTGCCATCTCTGTGCATCAGATTTACTGTGTTACACCAGTTCTCTGTGCTATCAGCCAACAGCTTCTTCCATCTCACCTTCTCTACGCTTTATTTTATTCATAATATTCCATGAATATGATTTATTCATGATATTCCATTATTACAGAGAATGGTGGAATTCTTCCCTAAGGCACACACTGCTGTCCACTTACCATCATTGTAGTAGAGGAGTTTCATGCTCAGGGTGATGTCATTGGGCAGAGGCCCGAGGTCCTGCATGAGCACGTACAGGTTCCGGAGCAGGAACCTGCTGGCCTGCTTGACATCCTTGCCACACTGCCCAGCCACAAACTCCCTGTGGTTGCTACAATTGGAAGAATAATGGATTTGTTATCCTCAGTCATGAATATTCACGATCCAATTACACACACAGAGTACCCAGTGACTTGTCTGAAACCACCAGTGAAAAAGCTACAATGTCTTTATGTAATTTCCAGATAAACAGGGAAGTGAAACAGGCTCCAGGGATGGGGTGGCATCCGCAGAACACCCGCTCCAAACTCAGAGGCCTGGCATTTACATTTGAACAGAATTTGGAGCTGGGGCAACCATTATACAAATGTCATGACTCACTTGTTTGAACATGATTAAATTGGATCAAAGGACCATAAAACAAGTGCCTTTCACCTAAGCAATTTCAGGAACGAGAGGAATGAGTTGAGGATCCCATCTAAAGCCGATTCATCATGGGGGTTATTTTCAAGTCCATTCTGCAGTTTTTGAAGAGAAGTGAATTGCATGTTCTCACTCAATTCCATGTAAGAAAAAGCAGCTCAGAGGCACATTTTTCAGCAGTGACGAAGGGGCATTCCTCTCACCTCCTTCACCCATTCAAATGTCAGCTGGCTGCTCCAAGCCAGCAGTCCAGACAGAGACCCATGGGTGACATGAGTGGGATGACTGGCACTCTAGAGAAGCTTGCTTCTCTTTGATTAAAACTGAGGTAGATGAGATGAGCAATTCAGAGCAGCCAGTTAATTTCAGACAGAGCAGATGAATCACTGTGTGAGTAAGGGATCTGAACTTCCCTAACTTTCAATGAGAAGGGGTCATAAAGATGTGTAGCTCCTTCATTATGTCTTTGGAAGACCCCTGACACTACACATAGGCTGGAGGGTGCCCAACAAAATCAGCCCAAGTTGCATCAAAAGTAGTAAAAAAGTAACTCAATAATATCCCAGAGTAAACCTGACTGACTGAACCTCAGAAAGAAACAAATTAAGACAAATTCCTCCTTCCAGTTCAACTTCTTTGGGTCATGAAAACTGGGTGGCTGTGGAACAGCTTAACTTCCCAAGGTATGGAATCACAGCATCATTTAGGGCTGGAAAAGACCTCTAAGATCATGAAGCCCAAACTCTGTGGTATTAGATGTACATTGTGGTCCTTGATTAAATCCTGCATGTTCAGAAATGCACAGTGAGAGGAAAATGCTGGCAGTGCCTAAGGTAGAATATGCATCACCTTTACAAACTGTGGAATTAGCAGGTCAGAAATGGCAAGAGGAATGTCCACAGGAATTAACAAGTCAAGCACTGCTTCAATATGGGAATAACATTGAGATTTTCATGCAGGAGGGAGGCAAAAAGCAGAAGATAAGGAACTGAACCTTGGAAGGAGTGGGATCTGTGGCAAGAAGTTCGCCCAAAGTTCATCTAAAATAAGGCAAGGACCATTCAGGAGAAAGTTTCCCCTTACCCTTTGGATGTGATGCTGCAGCCCCACAAAACATCTCTCCCAGAGCGATTAACTCCGAGTTTGCACAGGACAACAACTGCTGCAGGTGTAAAAGGCAGTGTTATCAGCTGAAGGAGCTGACAGCAAAGATGACACAATTCCCTGATCTGTGCCAGAACTCTGGATTATTAAAGATGGCAGGGACATGCATGAGCCTGCCACAGCACTGCCAATCCCTGAGGAAACAGAGCCCAGGAATTCAGTGCCACAGGCTCTGGATCCTCAGAGCACATTCAAACATGACAGGAAGATGGCTTGGCTTCTCCCTGTATGACACAATGGACACCCCAACTTCATATGGGGACTGTTCTTATTTCTAGGAATTAATGAGTAAGGCTGATTAAAACCCCAAAGTACTCAAGGACTATCTATTATCTTTCAAATCCCAGATCTCCTCCTCCCCTCAGTGTGAGGACAAGGGACAGCAGCTTTAAAGTAGAAATGGAGGGCACAGCCAAAAGGTCATTCCAGAGGTAATTCAGATTTGCCCAAAAGAAAATAATTTTGCCTTATGGTACAAATTATTTGGATGTGTTTAGAGAAAGAGCAGCTAAGGGCACACTCCAGGAGTTCTGGGGAGGAGCTTCCTGAGGAACACACAAGACAGTAGAGCTTTCTTGCTGTCCAGGCAAGTTCCAAGATCCCTCTTTCACCAGTGGCAACTGCAGAACAAACTAAAAAAAGGTTAATTATTTTCCTTTGCTTTGGTTATAGCCAACGGCCTTTGATAGTATTTATTTGAAGCTCCACAGGATTACAGCCTACTAAACACAGCTTTAAATATCTAACAGAGAGTGCCAAAAAGAGGCAAAAAGCTGCTACTTCCTGCCACATGTTTTGCACCATTAGCTCAGGCATCCTAAGTGAAAGTTCTCTCAGGTCACCCACACAGGGCTGCTCAAGCAGAACACACGTATGCAAATGCTCAAGGGAAAAAAATCCTGGGCACAGGATCATGGTGGAAGGAACAGGAACATGAGCAAGCTTCATCTGAAAGCAAGAGGCTGTCTGGTGGAAGTGCAACAACACTTGTTGATAGCTGAGACAGCATCAAGCTCAACAACTGGGCTGGTTTCTGCATCACCGCCCAGATGAGGCACCACTTCTGTCAACTGTCCTTGGCTCAGGTGTACTTTGGGGGCCTCATGGTGCTATGAAAGAGCATTTCAGTTCATCCTCCCAGCAGTTCATACCCTGTAAGGTGAATATCCTCAACTCTGATGGTATTTACAGCTGCTTAATGACTTGGACCTGCTCAAACCACAGAATCACAAGATGGTTTGGGTTGGAATGACCTTGAAGTTCATCTTGCTCCACCTCCTGCCATGGGCACAGACACCTTCCACTAAACCAAGTTCCTCCACCCAACCTGGCTTGGACAATTCCAGGGATGGGGAGTCTACAACCTCTCTGGGCAATCAGCTTCTTAATGCTTCAAAAATACAGTTTTTAGTGTAACCCTGAGAAATCAGCCCAAATCCTTACCTGCAGATGTCCATCTGGGGCACCTTCTTTTTGTACTTGAATTTGAATTGATACATTTCAGTGACTGTCTAGAGATGTAACAAGAGGAGAAGCAGAAATGGATCACTTTCACAAACAAGATGTATCCTGAACTTGGAGAGTCTTTTCACACTCTCTGCCAGAGCATAGCATTAATTTAGTGATATGCTGACAATTTTAACTCTATTGTTGCTTGCACAAGCTTTGGCAAATTCTCTTAGCAGCCACATCTTACGTGGCATTGAACAAATCACAACAAAATTACAAACTTCCTGCCTCCTCCTTCTACTTCCTCTGTGAGCTTGGCTCTCCAACTTCAGTCTCTAGCAAGGCTCCAGGGCTGGCCAATCCTGCCAGTGTCCCTTGCTATAGGAAAACTGGGAAGCTGCACAGGTGACCAGTGTCACAAGGAAGCCTGGCCCCATGCTCTGTATGGGGACAAGGGCCTGGAGGACTCTTCCCACAGGAAAATCCAAACAATATTGCACTGGAAAAAGTTGCTGAATTTCACCGGTCTTGGAGTCTTTTTGAGGTAGACAAAAATAGTGGATGATTTTCCATTTAAAAGAATTAGAGAATAAAACAATAAGGAAGAACAGACAGCTTCCCCCCAAGAGAAAGGGTCTATTGTACACCAATTCCATGCCTATAATTCACTTTTTCCAGAGACAATGAGGTTGATTAGTAGAAGCTCAGCTGAGCTCTTAACTCTGAGCCTTCCTTGCAAATCCCAGCCTTGGCATGGCTCAGCTCCTGCTCTGTCCCCAAACTCTGAGGTGCCATGCAGCAGAACTGGAACCAGGTTCAGGTGCAAAAGGTCTGAAGCTGTTCTCTGATCTCCAGCATGGATGCAGAGCCGCACTCCTGGATCACACCTCCCAGATGAAACCAAACAGAAACACAACAGGGAACACTGAGAGGCCAAGGACAGGCTTTACCCAACACATCCATCCAGGTCTGAAGGGATTCCTGACTTCTGTCCTACACCCCTGCACGACAAACCAGCTCTTTTCATCAGGGCTGTTAAAAAGGTGGTTTGCAAATGAGTAATGTTGAACTTCCCATTTTTTCTCTTTGGGAAACTAAAAACTGTGAACATGCCCATTAGTTGTCTGCTAACATGCCTGCGTGAGGCCCTGGTGGGCCCTCAGCCGGGTGTTTGATCACAATGCAGCTCACTGAGCTGGCACTCGGGAGTGAAGGCACAGGAACAGAAATGGGGTCACCAAGGAGCTATGTCAGGGTAGGACTTAAGCCTCCACTCTCAATACAAAAGTACTCACCCATGCCTTCAGCTGCCTTAAAGATTAATTAAGACTCTTACCTCAGGATTGGTGTAAATCTGTTACAAGAAAGCACAGTGAGGGCATTCTCCCTGAGACAACTTGAACCAGTGACTAACAAGGATATTTTCAGTTTACAGCAGAGACTGTGCTATCTTTAGTGTGGGATCAGAGAAAGGAATGGCTGGGAAAGAGCTTCCTCTATCAGCAATCCATACTTACCACTTCAGAGACAGGTAGAAGACACTCATGTGTGCAATATTGGAGGAATGAGGTTAGTTCCTATTCCAACTCTCACAGGCAGCTATTGATGCCTGGGATTTAACTGCTCAGATGATGCATAGAGTAGATGGTGAGCAAAGCTCCTGGTGCTTTGCAAGGGGCTGGGGCCAACAACTGCCTATGGAACCACCAGTGTGTGGTTTCTCCAGGATCAGATTAATAAGGAGGACTCTTCTGCAGGGGGAAAAGGAGAGCACATGGCAGCTTCCACAACAGGAATCACATGCAAGTGCCTCTCAGAGTTTAAGGACACAAATAAGGCCTCAGTCAAAAGTCTGACATGCTGAGAAAAATACATTCCCATGCAGCCTTGAACTCCACATTTACTGTATCTAAGAAAGGTCACAGCTCTATTAAAAATCACAAACATTTTGGCTTCTCCTAAAAAAGGCATAAATGGGTTGACACAACCTTGACTCTGTATCTCTTTCAAGCAGGGGGTGGGAGAGAAAACCACTTTGTATTCATTTACTTACTGCAAGGACAGCCACGTGTAGCTAAGGAGGGAAAATCAAAACAAAACACCAAATCAACATCTAACCTTAGTGGGCAAGTAAAAGCAAGTCCTATCAAACCCCGACTGCCTACACAGGGAGAAGAAATAGATATGCTCAACAAACCAGGAGTTAAAACCTTTTTTGCAGATTCTTCCCAGCACAGCATCAGCAACACCTAGTGGCCAGTTTGCCTGGCTTGATTCACAGTTTCCCAAAAAAACAACTCCATGCTCAGTAATCTCCCTTGGGACTCCTTTCAAACAAATCCCCAAATACTGAATTAAATCTCTTTACAAGGGCACCCATCCCTACTGAAGGTTAATATTTGTTTTCTGTTAGGAAATTCCTCAAAGGTATTTAATTTATGCTCTATCAAGGAGTTGCATATGGGACTGCCCTTAAAAACAATCTTAAAACATGCATTAAATCCCTCAGTTTTTCCTTAATCCTTGTCAAACAATTAATTTATGTCTCTCATAAATAACCCCCTAGAGCTGTCAGTGAGCACTCAAGTGTGTTCACAACATTGTTAATTATCTTGTGCACACTGACAGCTGTACTGATGTCTGAGAATCACTCAGATAATCACTGCCAGAACCAGTGCCCCACCTGGTTTGGAGGAGCTGGGCTGGTGAACAGTGCTGACACAGAGGACAGCAACTGGTGCTTTTTCCTGTGCAGGGCAGTTTTTATGTGAGAATCAGCAAGGAATATGAGCACTCACTAGGTGGTTTTGTCCTGCAAGCAGTTACATACCTTATTTGGTGAATTAAGGGGAAAAAAGAAAGGGACAAATTCTGAGCCTGAGAGAACAGCCCGGAGGGTTAGAGAAGATAAGGGGAAAGATCAGGGAAAAGGAGATGAAGGGCAGCAGAAGCACAGAACTCTCCCAAAGAAACAAAAACAGGCAGGAGATCCAGATCTCAGCTTTGCCTGGCAGGGTCTCTATCAGACATAAGAGAATACAAATGTAGAGCACAGAATTAAGGGAAATCCATTGCAGGCTGAAAATTGGTTCCCACACCATGGACAGGAGAGCCCAGAGAAAGTGGACAGGATTTGAGCTCAAGGCATAAAATCCCAAATGTCATACTCAGGGCAGGGTCTTTCCCCTGTCCCACAGCTGTAGAGGTTGTTGTGTGCATCAAAGATCACAAGAGAAATACAGCAGGAATGGAAGGATAGTTTTGTCCTTTATGAAGAAATAGGACTCTCCATTAAAAAGTGAAAAAAAAACCCACTTACATACTGCTTCTCCAAAGCATCAAAACAACCTTGAATCCTGCCAGGGAAAAAAAACATGTTAATACTAACCAGCAACATTTATCTCCTGATCTGTAAACACACTCATTAGATGTGGGTTAAAGGGCATTTTTTCTGGAATTAGGACAACACAAGCATCAATATTTGGGGCTTGTGAAGTCCTTTTCAGGTCAATGCTAAAGGCAGCATCCTCCTTTCTGCATCTGTGCATTGTTTATACTTCTGGGGCATTATCCTGTCAGCCCAGAGCCTGCTTGAATCCTGACAAAGACAAGGATTGGAGGCCAAAGGCTCTGAGTGTGTCCCTGCTCAGTGCTCTGTTCCAGTTCCCGAGCCAGAGCTCTGATGGCTCTTTTCCCATCAGCCTTGTACAGAGCTCAGCTCAATCTGAACATGTCTGGTCTTGTAAATCTTTGTTATCTGATGCAGAATTTACAGCAATGGATTTTCTCAAAGTAGTAAATATTTGAAGCAGAAATGGCCATATCTTTGACTCCAGATGCTCTTGGAGTCAAAGGATGTGCAGTAAAGTATCTCCTTAGCACATCAGGGACAGTTTTGCTGCTTGTTGGGAACTTGCCAACTGTGAAATACATCCTGAAGAAAACTGTGGGGTTCTTAGAGAGGGAGATAAAATACTGTACATACTGAAAAACAAGTGCAAGAATCCCTATCAAAGTGAAACTAGAAAAGACTTAACACAACAGAAAGGATCTCATGACAGTCTTCACCCTCTCTCTGCCCCTCTGCTGCTGCATGTGCTCTGGGGCCTGACCATGACCTCACTGCAGCCAACATTTCCACAGACCTTGAACTCACATGATCTCTGTCACTAATTCTGTCCCATTTACACAGGGACCAAGCACCCCCAGCTGCAGTGGGAGCTCCCCTGGCACCAGGGCACAATGTTTTCCAGTTCAGGAAGAAGAAGAATGCAGGGGCAGATGTCTCCTACTCAGCACAATCTTGTCTTGGTTTCACTGTTACTCACTTACCACTTGACTATCTGCAGTGATCCCAGACAGCTTTTATCTTCTCGGAGAATTTTTAGACAGAGGTCTGCAAAACCAGATTTAGCACATAGTTACAATCCTTATCACAGCTCTTGGGCAAACACTGAAACTAAACCAGTCCATCCTCCCCCTTTTTTGGATACAAGCTTTATCTGAAGGTCCCTCCTGAGTGGAAATGCTGGGTTTCCACCGAATCCCAGGTGGGCTGACACAAGTTTATTGCTGGGTTTGCAAATGTCATTGCTCTCCTCAGAAGCCATGGGCTCTCCCAGAAGAAGGGATGGAGTTGTAGCTTTATTACAAAACACCAGCAGTTTCATCCTTTCTTCCCTCCTCTTCTCCACTCTATCCTCAACCATTCCCTAACACCTTCCCTTCTGCATTCAGACTTCACCAACATCCATGTGATGTCCCAATGACTGTGTTCACAATAAACTTCCTGTGAAGCTTTTCCACACAGCCCCTTCTACCTTGTGCTTCCAGGCATTCAGAATGGCAAAAGGCACACCTGTCCTACAGGTGAAAAGGGGCTTTATAACACCTTAGGACACAAGCAAGGGGCCCTTGAAGATGTGAGCAGGCCAGATGTTAAGACCCCTCACAAAAAAGGCACTAAACAGACCTGACATTGACCAATGGCTTTTCAGGCTTAGGGGATCAAGAACCAATTTGGGATTTCTGTGCCCTCAACCAAATCTACAAGGTACATGTGAACATGTTTCAGGGAACCTAATGCCATAAGGGACAACATGGAAATGGACTGAAATGCATGGAGACATTTCACACTTTGAATGATCATAAAGATGCTCATGAATCAAAGCACCACTAATTCTTGGGATCGCGTGACAAGAGTTTGGTTCTGAAAGTCCTTTTCTTTCCTTAAAAAGTCTGATTCCCAAAGCATTTATGAGATAGTTTCCATGGAAAAACAACCCAAGTCCCAACAATGAAATTGTTTTAAACTGAAGGAGGGAAGATTTAGATTAGATGTAAGTAAGGTTTTTACAATGAGGGTGGTAGAACACTGGAACAGGTTGCCCAGAGAGAAGGCAGATGCTCCATTCCTGGAAATATTCAGGGTCAGGTTGGATGGGGCTTGGAGCAACCTGGTCTACTGGAAGGTATCCCTGCCCATGGCAAAGGGTTGGATTTGCTGGTCTTTAAGAGGTCACATCCAACCCAAACCATTCTACAATTCTATGAAAACTGACAAATCTAATTTCAGCCTCCCAATGAAAACTAAAAACGTGAACTTCATGGGTTCAAAGGTCCAAAAGAAAATAAAGCATTCCAATAAGAGTAAATTTTTAAAACTTCCTGAGTTTAAAATCACTCTCCTGGCTCTGAGACCTTATTCATGGGGCTGGAAATGCCAAGGAATGACTCTAAACCAAGAGGAACACCACCAGAGAAGCCAGGAGCTCAAGGTTGTTTGCCATGCTCTCTGTCAGAAGTTCTGTCTGCACCCAGACTCGAGAAGATTTGAGAATTGGTAGCCAGCTCCCACCCAAAGTGAACTCACACACATGCACAGCCAGAAGGTAACACACAAGCAGATTATAGGCAAAATACAGTGAGTAGAAAGAAGCACTCAGCACAAACTGCAGGTGTTACCATCCAGATAGCGAGTGCAGTAGGAGCCCTCTGGGAACAGCCCCCTCATGTAGGTTATGCAGGACACAGAGATGGCCAGGAGCCTTTTCACCAGCACCAGGGACTGCTTCTCTGTGGTGATGCTCTCAGGGAACAGCACTGCTTCCTGGAAAAGTATGGCAAGGACAGAAATAGCACCTTCTTAACTATAACACAGATTATATTTAGAAACAAGTCTCAGCAGGTGGGAAGAGGGTAACTTAGAAATGTAATTTTAAGGTTTCTCTGGTGTTTAAGCTAGGCAGGGAAGACTTGTGTCTGAGGTGGGTGGATTAGATGATTTAGGGGTAGAGATCAATAGATCTGATGTAATTACTCAGATGCAGAGTGCACTGGTTGGATGTACCCTCTCCTTTATCACATTCCCACCCCCTCCACTGCACCAATGCTGGCACTTAACAGACAGCCACCCCTCAAAAAAGGTGTGCAATTTTAATTTGGTGTCACACAAGCACCAGGCCTGGTGTGGCAACCACTGCTGCACCAAAGGCTGCTGGTCTGAGCTCTGACAGCAGCCTAAGTTGCCAACAGAGTGATTTTAACTCCAAGCTGTAAAATAGCACCTGGAGCTACAGTAAATATGCACTGTGTGATGCCAACACGAACAATGCAGTGGACACTGCACTAAATTTAGTTCTTCTATTACTTTATTACTGTTCTTCCTCCTCATAAAGCTCTGTGCACACCTAATGAGCCTACATTTATTGAGTCAAATCATGTCAGAGCCCCACACTGCTTCTCACTGAATTGGAATTAATCCAACTAAGCACAGTGCAGACAACAAAAAGTGTTCCCACCTCCGCAGGCACAAGTGCCAGGTCCCAAACTGAGAGCTAAGATTGTCTGCATCACCATATTTGAATCTTTTACCTTACAGGGCTTTTTCTTTTCCTTGAGTAGCTGTTGAGTAGCCATCCTGTGTTTCAAAAACCCACTTGTAACTAAACCCTGAAAAATAAAGAAGGTATGAGACACGCAGAAAACACAGTTACTGCTATTTCTCATCTATATTAAAGTAAGAATGAGATTCCTCAGAGTTTGAAAGCTAATTGCCAGGCAGGACAGGTAAAGTAAAGCAAACCAAGGATACACCATGGCACTGAGCCTGCAGAGCATGAAAACTCCTGCTCACTGGTAAACGATCAATAGCATTTGAAATTCAGGGCCACAGCTGCACCTGGTGTCAGTTGGTGCCACTTCAGAATGCATTTCTCATATTCCAAACCACAAATGTTAATTCCTACAACCATTAGGAAGTGTGAAGGGGGAATGTGAAAGAACTGGAGGTCTGCCAGTAGCAGTTAATATTTTAGCAAGGGTAAGCAGGAAACGTGCTAACATCGGTCTTGGCTGGAATAAGGGAATGATTCTTCTGGGACACCTCAAAAGGTTAAAAAAAAAAAAAGAAAAAAAAGAAGAGTCCAAATTGTTTCACTTAGACAAGCCTGGATGGAAGAGGAAAATACTCATTTTACCAGAGTGGAGAGCTGATTGATACAGGCAATAACGCTGGATATTCCACGTTTCTCACTTGAGTGAGGTGCTTGATTTAGCACCACCTGACAATCCTGATTAAAAACTTCCATTAGCTGGAATTAACAAGGCCTGCGTTAACTGGTTTGAAAAATGACTTGCTGGGAGATCTCCACATCTCATTGTTAATGGGGGATATTAATGAAAGGAAACACCACAATCAGCTCCTAGAGGGATGCTGCCATGTCCACAGCCAGTTGACTTCCCCAGTAACAATTAAAGTAATAGCACAAACACTGCGAGGTGATTTAACTCCTGACCTAATGCAGCCTTTTATTAACTCAGCTGATCCAACCTTGTTCAGCATTTGCACCTTTTGTGCTTTTCTTTTTCCTCTGGAAGCCTCATTTCCATTTGTTGGCAGTCATTAAGACATGTTGATTGGAACATGGTGACAGCTTTTATGCTAAATTTAGTGCTTCATTTAGTAATGAGGACAGATTACAGCTATAAAAGTATATTTAAACAAATACACACCTGCAAAATTTTTAACATGTTAAATATTTTAGCAAAGTAGCTTTTTTTCTTTTTACCCAGGCAGTGTGAGGACTGGAATGCAATCAAAGCAGACAAAGGTGTTGTAATTACAACGTGAGGTTATTAACTAAATAAAGCTGATTTAGGTGAGACAAAAATGTAAGAAAACATGTTTTATAAACCATACCACATTTATATTGATTTACTGAGGAGGAAACATCACCCAGACCAAGCTGAGCCATTACGGGCCAGCTGTTCAAGTACAAGGTACAACACTGGCATCAGTGTCTCACTGGGGCTGGAAGGTCCCAAGTTGCCCTGGAACTGCAATGATTCCCCACTCTACAGCCACCTTAGCACCGAATATCAGCAATTTAGTACTAAAAGTACTAAAATCTCATCCTCAGGAATCTGCTGCTCTCCAACACCCTCAGCCCTGCACCCCTCACTCTGCCCCTTGTGCTTGATGTTAGAAAGGTGAGGCACCACAGCCCTTGAAAAAACAGCCATGGCTCCAAAGATGGGTTTTCTCTTTTTTGGGGGAAGTTCCTGGGGGGGATTTATGAGTGGAAGCCCAGGCCCGGCCGGAGTCCACACGGGGCCGGGTCCTGCCCCTCACACGGCAGCATCGGGAGCAGCCCCTGAGACCCAAGGGGGGCGGCGGGGCCGAGGCGCGGGAGCCGCCAGGCGCTGAGGGAGCCCTGAGGCGCGGGGGACGCCCCAGAGGCGAGTTCCCGTGTGGAACAGCAGGTGCTCCCTGAGGTACCTGGGGTCCCCTGAGGCGCTGGGGAGCGCTGTGAGGCGCGGGCGGGTCCTCCTGAGGCACTGAGGGGTCCCTCAGACGCTCCGGGGCCCCTGAGGCGCCGAAAAGAGTTCCCTAAGGAGACCCTGAAGGACAGGAGTGTGTGTGTGTGGGGGGGGTGTCCTCCTCAGGCGCGGGAGACCTGAGGGCGCTGAGGGCTCCCCTGAGGGTTCCCGAGGGCGCTGAGGGCTCTCCTGGGGCGCTGAGGGCTGCGCTGAGGGCTCCCCTGAGGGCGCTGAGGGCTCTCCTGGGGCGCTGAGGGCTCCCCTGCGGGCAGACTTGGCCTGCCCCAAGCCGGCAGGGCGGTTTCCCTACCTACGCCACCCACCACGACTCCGCGGGCTCCTTCGGCCACGGTCCCGCCGGACCCTCGGGCGTGGGCGGTGCTGAGGGTGGGCGGAGGCGGGGGTGGCCCAACCCTTGAGGCGGAGACTTGAACTCGCCCTGAGCCTGGCCCTGCTCCTGGCTTGTCACCTGTCCCTGTTCCCACGGCTATGACTGCCCTTACTCTGCCCTTGCTTCTGTGTCTGTTCCCTGCTGCCCTGTCCCAGGAACTCGGGCAGGACAAGGTCCTGCAAAAGCACGGCCATGGAAGGGGCTGTAGTGTGGAATCATTCCTATCTAAAATCACTTTATAGTGAAGTACTGGGTTTATTAGCAGCATATAACCCCAAAGGGAGTGCAGTTTTAAGATACTTAAATCCACGTTTTTAGAATACTTTGGTACTTTTCTAGGGAAAGGGAGACTTACTATGGTCCCAACTCAAAGGCATCAGGAACCTCACAAGGAGCAGAGAATTTTTGGAGCCAGTGCCATAACCTAGGCAAGGAGGATGGCTTTGCTATTTCACTAGTATCTTATTTACAGAATAATCTGCCTAAACCAATTCTCCCCATCTCCAGGCAGTTTGTTACCCTTCAGATACGGAAACATATTTTTTCCTTTTCATCTCTACTCCAAGCAATTCAGGGGGTGCTGGTGAGAGCACACCTCTCTGTTTCCCAGTTCCCCCAGCTCTGGAAATGCCAGTCTGTCCAGTTATGATGATTTGCCCAGCTGATAGGGGAGAACACAGTGTTTCTTGATTACTTGTGTTTTTCCGGGCCGTTTTCTGATCTCTTTCCAAAGACCTTTTCCCTAGTTCACTTAACAACAGCTGCTGGAAAGCTCCTCCCTGAGGGAGGAGAGAAGATCTCATTGGTTTTTCAGGAATAACTTCACAGCACTGAAAGCAGGGCTGGTGCTGCTGTTGTGTGAGGAAGGGTCTGCAGGTGGGAGCTGTAGGTGTGACCCCCCAGGGCATTGCTGGATCATGTTTGCCTGTAGCCCTGGTGGAGATCCAGTGCCACCTGCAAGTCATGGAAATCAGGTCACTTTTTGCCTTGGGACAGGTGCCAAATGCTGAGCATTAAAGGAATCAACACGACTGTGGGGCAGGAGCAACAGGCCAGCATGAAGGAAAGAGAAGTGTTAGAAGATCTGGGAATACACCTTGCAAGGAGAGACACAGAGGCCCTCTTCCAAGAGCAGCCTGGGACTGGGAACCCGTACTTGGAAGACACTTTGCTTCAGAGTTACTTGAAAACACACCTTCCTCCCAAGGTTTGTTTGTGTTTTTGTGTGTACCCACCATGGCTCTGCCGAGTCGCTGTTTCAGACTCT
The DNA here is from genome assembly GCF_001522545.3 of Parus major. Classification (NCBI taxonomy): domain Eukaryota; kingdom Metazoa; phylum Chordata; class Aves; order Passeriformes; family Paridae; genus Parus; species Parus major. Next base: position 12,425,350 of record NC_031784.1, on the reverse strand, counting down.
GAATTGAATGTTTGTCTGAGTCTTTTTGTGCCTTTGAGTGTTTAACTGGAGGGAATTTATCAGCATTCCTTAAAATTTGTTGTGTTTGAGGGTAGGGGTGACAAACACTTCCAGGACACACACAGCAACTGGCTCAGTGGGCTCCTGGGACTGGGCTGGGTGTTGTAATGCTGTTTGGAGATTGTCAGTGTGGGCATTTGTTGTCTGGTCATGTAGAGAAAGGAATTTCTGAGAGAGGAATCAAACTAAGATGCTTCCAAACTTTGCTTTGTTCTTCCACCTCTCTTCCTAGGGAAAGAGGTGTTTTAATGAAAATTCCTGAGGACTGGGGCTGCTCTCAGCTGAGTATTCAAGAGGGTGGAAAAGCCCCTTGGGGCTTGCTTGTTCTCTGCACAGGTCAGTGGCACTTCTGGGTTCATTTTTCAGCCAGGAAAGATTCTGTATGGATTTCAGGGGTGCATATGGGGATGTGGGGTGAGGCCCCAAGTTCTTGATGTCTGTGCTGTGAGCTCCAGTTCTACAGGAAGCCCTGGGAGGAGGTGGCTCACCTCTGGCTGGCCTCTGCCATCACCCCAAGAGCCACAAGGGCTTCCCACTTTTCAGGGAGCAGTTTTCGTGGAGCACAGTGTGACCTCTTTCCATGTATTAGTCCAGCAGAAGCAATGCCATGACCTCTAAAGCCACCAGGTGAGCAGAGGGAAGGGGACCTGGCTTTCAGTGAGGTCCCCTTCCCCTGTTTGCTCTCCAGGTCTGTGAGGCCTGGCAGACACAGGGTGGGAAGAGTGTGGTGGCAGTGCTGGGAGCTTGTCACAGCCATCCCTAAAGAGAGGAACGAGGCCTCCCTAAGCACCACCGTGGCCTTCTTGCCAGAAGAGAAGGCAGGAAAGGAGGATGCCTTTGGGTAACTGTTAAGATCCTGCTCCTAATCTGCACTTTTGGAAGAAGCATGATTCAGGTCTCCCAGAGAATAAAAGGATTGGTACAAGGCTGTTCCCATTCCTTCCCCAAACTGAGAAGAGTGGCTCCAAAATCCCCCAGAGAACCGGGAGCAGCATCTCCCTCCCTTTCATTTCTGCACTCAGTCCCAGTGGGGCAGTGTTGCCTCACTGCTGAAAAGGAGAGTCCAGGCTCTGCCTGCAGCGCTGAGAACCTGCTCTCCATGGGAGAACCCTTCCTCTCCAGGGCAGCAGCAACCCCTGAAGCTTTGTGTGTTCCACCGAAGCTGTTGTGCTCTTCCATGTCAAACACAGAAATTTTCTTGAAATGGCACAAATATTTTCTTTCTCTGTTTGAAGGTGATTTAAGGAGAAGACAGAATTAAGCACCTGCTTTTTCTGGGTGTTGTGAAGAGGAATCTCTCAGGATTTGCTGCCCTGAAAATACATCCTTTAATATAAAGGATATCTATTTGAACTCCTAATGTGCATTAATTTGCACATTTCCCATATCTTAATGCTTGGGACATCAAAGGACAGATTAGGGTGAATGGAACCACCCAGCAGCCTCAGCCCTGACCCAAATAATTTTGTCTTCTCCACATCCCAGCATCCATTCTTTGGAACACTGAGGCTGCTAGGTGTGACATTCAGCAGTCACAAGTGCAGGAGTTTTGATTTTATTCTTTCACCCAGGAAATAAACACATTTTTTTGGGTAATTCAGTGGTTTGTCAAGCTGTGTGTGGTCAGGGCATGAGCTCCCAGTGAGGCTGTTGGGGGATTTTAGGAAAAATGGATGATGGTGAAAGGATTGTTGAATGAGTTCCTTGTATGAACTCAGACCAAGAGATCATGGTAGACTCATGTGCTGCCCACAAAAACCCACTAGGTCAACAGTTCAAAGATTCTTTTGCTTCAGCAAAGTCCATGAACTTAGAATTCCTGGGTTATGCCTTGAAAACAGCTTTCAAACTGTTGTGATAAAGATTGGAGGTGCACACCCATGGCAAATATGGGTGTGGCACGAGCTGGAGCAGCTGACAGGCTCTCGTGCATGGTTTTGGCTTGTTTTGTGATTTTTAACACTCTTTCACTGTTCAGCTGAAGGAAAACTGGCTGGTGTGAGGATGGAGACTTTCAGAGTGGCACTTGGAGTGTTTGATCCTCATCACACACATGGAGTGGCAGAGGGAGGAAGGAATCAATCACACAGGATGTAGATTAATGGAAGGTCAATACAGGGACAGGCAGGGAAAGGAAAATGGCATCTTTGTATTTCATCAGCAGGAAATTAATGGGGTTTATAACTGCACAATTATGGGTGCAGCAATTATGTCGTTCACCTCCTTCATTATTTTATTGAGGAGGGAATGAGCATCTTGTGAGAGGCAGAGAACAGCAAAAAATATTCCTCTCATGAAAACAAATCGGGTGCTTCTTTGACCCCAACAAAGTCATGGATGTGTTTAGGCCAATGAAGTTAAACAGGGCAGGAGGTTGGGTCTTCCTTGCCTGATTTTTCTCATCTAATATTCAGGTTATTTAAACCTAGGTAACTTCACTTGGCTTTGCTCATAGACATGGAAGAGAACTTGCAAAAAGGCAATTCCTGTCACCTTAAAATAGGGATCTAAGGGGGCTGGAATGTATCACTCCTCTGAGTGCTGGTTTCCCTCCATTAACTATGGACATGTTACTCCATCCAGGTCAGCAAGGGCATATGTATCCTTCAGGAAACTGGGTGCAGGGTGGGAATTTGAAGCTGGACATGTTGTGTGCCAGGCTGAAGCTGAAAAGACTGCTCCATCCCTCCTTTTCTAATCTGACAGGCAGGTAGCTGCTGATCCCAGTGGAAGTTTTCCTGTACAGATGAAGGCATTCAGCTTTTGGCAGCCCTTCCCCTGGCATTCTTCTCCAGCAGTAAATCACAGAGCGGCTGAGGGACCTCTGGAGACTGTCTCGTCCAACCCCCCTGCTCTCGTGCATCTGTGTCATTCTCAGCCTTGACACTAAAGTGCTTCTGTCTTTTGTGAAATCCAGACACGCTGCCAGAAGTAACTTGAAAAAATGATTTTGAGAGAAAAAAGAGAAAAAGTGACAGCAGAGCACAGCTGTGCCAGCAGAGGCTGAGGGAGCTGTCGTGCTGTGTTATGGAATGCATGGAAGGGCCAAGTGGCAAGAGACCACTGGCACTGCAGGATGACATGGTCATTCTTCTGCCCTTCTAGCTGGGAATGAGGCTGGGATGTGCTGAAGGGCTCTCCTTGTTGCTCCACAGGTCCTAGAGGAGGTGCATCAGGATCTGGAGAGGTTTGGAAACCGCCTGCTGACCAAGATCCAACCTCTGAGCTGGGAATGTGAGCTGAATCCCCCTGTGTTCCGGCAGTACGATGCCTGGGGGCGGCGTGTGGATCACATCCACACCTGCTCAGCGTGGAGGAGGATGAAGGAGATTTCAGCAGAAGAAGGGCTGATTGCTGAGGCCTATGAGAAAAGATATTCCAACTGGAGGTAACTGGGAGAAATTGGGAATGACTCAGTGCCTTATTATTCTTAGCAAGGTTTATTCAGCATTTTGCAGGACTGAGCTGGTTGTGTAACTGGTAGCAGATGCTGCATGGACACCAGCACACCTCCCACTGTCCCCAGCAGCTCTGTCTGTCCACTGCAATGTTCCACCTCACCAATGATAAGCCATAACTAATGGCCCACACTTGATCATAATATTCTTTGATGTCACCTTCCAGATTGTGGGGCCTGGCAGTTCCCTGCACCATTCCAGCTTTGTATGTGTTAGTTGTAATGCAGCTAAAGATGTGGAATTTCACTTGCAGGTTTTTTGTATTCCACACCATGGAGACAGACCCACATTTCGTATTAAAAACTGCACAGGCTGGCCTAGTGCTGGCTGTCCCACTGGGACTGAGAAACTCTGCTGCTTGTCTTTCCTCTCCCTGGCTGGAAGAGTTTTTCTCCTCTCAGAGAATGAGTGGTCTCAGAAATGAGTGGTCTGATCCTCACCCATTTTGGGTGTAATTTTTCCTCTCTTCCCAGTCAAGATATTTCATCCTCCTGCTGTTGCACTGCTGTGTAACCCGCCTGTTTTCCCTCTGTCTCTCTCTCTCCCAGCCGCCTGTACCAGGCTGTCAAACTGTACTTGTTCTCAAGCTCCTCTGGAGGTTTCAGCTGTCCACTGGCCATGACTGATGGGGCAGCCAAAGTCATTGAGGTATGAGCTTGGCTGGTCCCTGAGGGAGCAGCCCAAGTCCTGGCACTGTGGGTTAGAGGCAGGAGCACCGGCCAAGGATGGAGGAGCACTGATCCATCTGGTTCTGGGCACGGCCCTTCCTCGCTCTGTGACTCAGCTTTGTCTCCCACTGCCTCTCTCTGTTAGGGACAAAGCCTTTGTGCCCATGCCAGCTTTTATATTCACTGACACCACCGTGTTCAATAAGGCCTTTGCTGCACATGGCACCTGTGGCACTGCAGGTAGCTGGAAAGGTGTCCCAAGTGGAAATGTCCAAGGCTTGGAGCAACCTGGTATAGTAGGTGTCTGCCCATGGCAGGGGCAGGGCTGGATGAGCTTTAAGACCTCTTGCAACCCAAACAGTTCTGTATTTCTGTATTCCTATGTTATGTTTTTGCTACAAGGTAATTTGTTTTTCCATTTTTGTGTGGAGTGGCACTTAGATGTTATAGGGCAGATCCATACCTGATGTAAATTCACCAAACCACCACGACTTAGCAATTAGAACATTTGGTTCTGCATCTTAGTGACCCCCTCTGTATTGCCTCCGTGCCTACATAGGATTCAGAGGAAAATATTCCTTAGGTAGCCAACCCTGGGCATTTTAATTTACCAAAACTTAAAGCAGCACAAGGTAGTTTGTTCTTCCCTCTCAGCTCTCTGGGTGCTGGTGATATCCAGTGTACATGAACCTGGCACATGAGCTGTTTGAGACCTCTCTCTCCAGAAATCCAAGGGGATAGGGATGCTCAGCACTCCGTGTTGTAGTACAGGTCTGCACCTTGTGTCTGCACAGTGCTGCAGCAGCTAGTGGGAGCTGGGCTGGCTCACAGGCTCTCAGCAGCACCTGCAGATGCTCTGTGGTACAGGACACCCACCTGGCTTCCAGACTGGCCTGTCTGAGCCCTGAACACACCAGTTAAGGCAACTGTCTAATGTCAACTATTGGGTTTTGATCATCTCAGTTTATTTTCCCTCCCCTCAAACAGTCACTGGGTATTCCTGGGTCTCTGAAAAACGCTTTTGACCGTCTGACATCCCGTGACCCTGAGAAGTTCTGGACCTCTGGCCAGTGGATGACGGAGCGAAGGGGTGGCTCAGATGTTGGTAAGTGCTCTGGGGAGGGAACAGATATGGCAGTGAGAACTGAACACAAAGGATGTGGGGAACCTAAAAAGCCAGGGAGCTGGGTTAGGACTTGAGCAGAAATCATCCAAATCCTCTGCACAGCTCTGCTTTTTAACCAACAAAAGACCCAATCTCTGTGTTCTTGTGCACACAGAGCCCTTTGTGTTCTTGGCTGTGGTAACCCCTAAAGAACTGGAGGCACTGGATTATACACACTGCATTTCTTATCAAGGGTCAATCAAAGAGATTAACAGCTAACCCATGCTACATCTTCACAGCAAGAAGTGCCTTAGAGGAGCTGCTGCTTATGCTGTAAAATCAGCATTGATTGACACGGAAGTTGCCATAAAACCAGGAAATTTTTTCCTCTTTTTCAGCAAATGGCACTGAGACCGTGGCCAGGAAGCAGCCGGATGGCACCTATCGTCTGTATGGATTTAAATGGTTCACATCAGCAGCTGATTCTGATATGGCATTAACCCTGGCCAGGATAGCAGATGCTGAAGGACAGGTAAACCATTTCTGTTGGGTTGGGGAACAAGGGGAAGGAGCAGGGGCATTCTTTTTCTTCCTTGTTGCATTGTAATGAAATCCTCTGCGTGCCTTGCAGTGTGTCCAGGGCTCCAGAGGCCTGTCCCTGTTCTTCCTGAGGGTTCGGGATGAGGAGGGGAAGCTGAACAGCATCCAGGTGCAAAGGCTGAAGGACAAGCTGGGCACAAGGCAGATGGCAACAGCAGAGCTGTGGCTGCAAGGAGCCAGAGCAGAGCTGGTGTGTAAGAGTTCCCCTGCCCTGGGGACTGGGCTTCTCTAGCATGGTACTCACTCCTGAGGCTTTCAGCAGAGATCCCAACTGAAAAAGTTCCTCTCTTCCACCTCTGTAGCTTGGCTGTCCACATCACAGAACAATTCACTGGTGGGGCTCTGTGTGGGGCAGAGCTGAGAAGAGCTCAGGAAAAGATGTGAGAGAAGACAACAACAACAACAACAAAGTTGTTTTAGGCTGGTCATTTCTCTAATCCTGGCTCCTAAGCCAGCTGAGGGACAGTCTGTGTAGTGTGCAGTAGGAACAAGCAGCAGGGACCAGAACTGATCATGACACAGTCTCCAAAAGCAACTTCTGTGATCATAGAAACACAATCCCAGGATAGGTTGGGTTGGAAGGGACCTTAAAGCTCATCTCATTCCACCCCTTGCCATGGGCAGGGACACCTTCCACCAGACCAGGTTGCTCCAAGTCCCATCCAACCTGGCCTGGGACACTTCCAGGGATGGGGCAGCCACATCACAGCACGGACTTGGCTAAAATGAGACAAATGTATTTTAAAGCAAGCAGGTCTCTGAGTGCCTGAGGGCAGACAGGGACAGAGTGGACAGCCCGTGTCCATGTGTCTGTTCACACATATTCATGTCCATCCCTATGCAAGGTGAGTGCAGGGCTCACGTCAGCCCTTGTTCTTGCAGATCTCTGCAGAGGGTCATGGAGTGGCCACCATCTCCAACATGCTGAACATCACTCGGATCCACAATGTCATTGGTGCCGTGGCTTCCATGAGAAGGTGAGGGCAGCATGGATCCCTCCAGGGCTGAAGGAGTAGCTGCTCAGGACGAGGGGACTTTGCAGTGCTCGGCATTGCAGGCAAGTGTCCCCTTTGTGGGACAGGCCTGGAGCCAGCAGTGCTGGAGGAGGGTGGCCTGTGAGTGGGTGACCTGTACAGGTGTGGTACAGCTGAACGGGGTTCTTACGGTGCAGGGGACTGGAAGGGAATGCTCAGAAGTGGAAAGTTGCTGGTGTAACTGTTCCCTGTGTGTGTTCCCTCCAGGATGATCAGTCTGAGCAGGGACTACGCCCGCAAGCGTGTGGCCTTCGGGAAGCTCCTCAAGGACCATCCCCTGCACGTGCAGACGATAGCCCGGATGGAGGTGAGGCTTTTGGGAGCCAAGCTGTACCTGCTGGGAAGGAAAGAGGGCAGAGACCCTGTGCTGTTAGTGAGCACAGCCAGATTTAGATTTAGAATTTGCACTCAGATTTAGGAGGCTGATTTATTCCTGCTACAGCAAGGTGGATGCAGCAAGGGAACTGTCGTACTCTAGTGGGATTTGATCTGATTACAGACCTAGCTCCTCTGCTGGACTTCATGTTATCCTAAACAATTACCTGGGAGTTTCACTGAGAGAAAGGAATGCCCTTACTATGATAAGCCATGACCTCTGAAGTTGGGTGTTTGCATCAGAATCCAGGCCTGACACCACAGTCACTTGACTCTTGTCCAAGACTTGTATGAACTCATCCGAATTCCTGGGAGCTCCTGCATCAGGAGATGGGCTGTAAACAGTATTTAACAGTATTCCCTACCTTTCAAGATGGGAAAAGGTGGCCAAGATCTGTCAAACATGACTTCAGACTCCAGCATCTCACTGCCTGTGACCAGAATTCCCCCTTTGAAAGGAAGGGCAGATCCTACATAGTTCTGCAATACAGAGCTCCTTACGCTGATGCTTCCCAAATCCAAACTTGCCAGGGAAGTAAGCTGCTCAGGAAGAAATCTGTCACAGACCTTGCAGCTCCTGGTGCTTAGAGGTTGGCCGTCATCTCACATCCCTTATCTTTGGAAAGGATGTGGGTTTGGGGCCTGGATGCTTTTTAGGAGCTTTGTTAAGGCCCAAGGAGGCCTGATGAAAAGCACTGCCCCTTTACTGCCTCACAGTGTCCAAGAGTGGCAGAGAACCTTTAATACTCCATACTTTGTGCCTTGGCTGCTCAGAGGTCTCTGAAGCTGTGGGTCTGAGCAGGCAGGGGAGACATTTTACTCTGGAGGAATCTCATGCATGGAGTCTGGAGTCAGCAGAGTCCCAGATCCCTGCCAGTGAGTCCCCCTGTCCTCTGCTCACAGGTGCAGGTCAGAGGGGCATTCCTGCTGCTTATGGAGATCGTTCGCCTGCTGGGCCTGGCTGAAACCAACCTGGCGAGTGAGCAGGAGCAGCTGCTGCTGAGGCTGCTCATCCCAGTGGCCAAACTCTACACAGGGAAGCAGGTATGGAACAGATTGATTAGCCCAGAGTGTGGAACATTGGTGACCACAGAGCTGGGAAGAGGAGTGAGTGACACAGCAGTGAGAGCAGGGGATACCTGCAGGACATGCAGCAGTTCCTGCTCTGGAGGCTGCTGCTCCTGCAGGTCCTCTCTGTGTCACTCAGGCTTCGTTCCCATCTGCTCCTCCTGCAGGTAATGACCAGCCTGTCTCAGGAGATGAACAGGATCCAGTCAGCCCACTCCAGCAGGAGCTGCTGTGTGGTGTGGGAGGTTGGATTTCCCCCTCAGGCACTGTGGGTCATGGCAGCTCTCTGCATTTTGCAGGCTTCTGCTGTGGCTGTTGAGGCAATGGAGAGTTTTGGGGGCCAAGGTTACATGGAGGACACAGGCTTGCCAGTCATACTCCGGGATACTCTGGTAAGAGGGTGGCAGGAGAAGGTCCTGTGTGTCACCACATCTCCTGCACAGCACTCTGGCTCCCTGCTAAAGACACACACCAGAGAGAACACAGCTCTCCTGGGCTCACTTCAGGTGTGGCAGCTCTTCCCTCACTGCCTTCCTGCTGGGCCCAGCCAGGCCCAGGGAAGTGGAGCTGGGCTCTACTGCTCCCTTCCACTTACTGTGAGACAAGGCATCTCTGGAGATATCCTTGGTATCCCTTACTTCTGCCCTGTGTCTTTGCTCCCTCACACTCCCCTTCTTTGCTGCAGTCACTGCAAGGCCTCCCTCAGGCTCTTCCACAGTCTCCTCTTCCCCACAGGTGCTGTCCATATGGGAGGGAACAACAAATATCCTGTCCCTGGATGTGCTGCGATCCCTCGCCAAGAGCCAAGGGCAGGTGATGGCTGTGTTCCTGTCCACAGTGCAGGTGAGCCCACAGCTGCAGCCCTGCTCAGCCTGATCCACCCACCTTGGCAGAGCCTTCTTTGGGGTTTGTGCTCCTGCCTGAGACTGGCAGGGAATAGGCCCAAACTGAAAGCTTTAGACAAGTACTCCAACAATTGGAATTGTGTCTTACAATTCTGCTCCTTAAATAGCTCTTCCAAAAGCAGGATGCAGGCAGTGCTCATCCTGGGATCCTTGTGTGCAGACACTTTCAGCTCAGCAGTGGGGAGCTTGGCACTGTCAGAGTTCCTCAAGACAGGTACCAAAATAAGTGTATTTTTAACGTGACTCACCTTCCTGAATCCAAAATAATTTTGTGGTTTTGTTTCTTAACTGGAAAATCACCACAGGACTGCTGACTATTGAACCTCACTAGGGCTATCTACTGCATTATGACTTTCTATTTTTATTCCCTGAAAAGATGGAAAGAGCCAAAGGAATTCCATTTCTGTCTCTTTGGATTTGCTGTTCTTTGGCTCTACTTTTAAAGCTGCTCAGGTGACAGGAGTTCAAAGTAGCTCAGAGTTTCATGAAGGTGAAGGAGCATCACCTGGCTTGGTGCATCCCAAAAAGGGAGACAGGAGGCAGGATCAGAGGGTGTTGTCTCAGAGGTGACATGATTAATCCAGACACAGCAATCCAGATCTCATTAGCCCAGACACTGCTGGAATTGTGGGCATCTGGAGTGCTGGATTTAGTTGTGTGCAGCCTTCACCTTCCCACCCAGACCCCGTGAGAAGGGAAGGGTCTGGGACACTGTTCTCCTGCAGCACTGGGGACTGGACAGAGCTTTCCAGAGCCTGAGTAGTTCTCACAGTGGCTGCAGTTGGCACCTTGTGTCCCATCTCACCCCCCCAGCTCTGCTCTGTACACAGCAGCTCTCTGACCTCCAGCAGGGAGGGTCCCCTTGCCAACTTTTGAGAAGGAAGAAATACCTCAAACGATTTGGCCACCGAAGAAGAAGCCAGATCTGCTCAGGAGCAGGACTGAGCACATCAGCTGGGGGCAAATCCAGCTGCTGGCAAACAGATGCTTAGGCTGACACTGCAGGTAATGGATGGGGAAGTAGAGGAGCTGTGGGCAGGCTCTAAAATAATTTGGAAAGAAGCAGTTTCCACAGTCTTATGCTGAGCACTGAGTTAAACAAACACCCCACAAAGGTGCTGTGCTGCACCCTGGAGCACCTCCCTGGTGCAGCTGGGAGGGCCCCTCCAGCTGCTCAACAGCTGGATAATCAGGGAAGCATTAGGGAGCACAGCACTGTGGTGCAGAGCAGGGACCTGCAGAGCAGCAACACGAGTCCTGAGATTCATTAATTAACGAGCTCCTCAGTGCTCCCATCAATCACGCTGTGGGTGAGGCTGGAGGGGGGTGAATGCCGGCTTCAAGGTCTCCAAATTCCAGTAATGCCACTGCCTTTACTGTCCATGTCACACTGAGGCTGCTGCGTGTCCAGGGAGAGGGACTGGGTTGGGCTCAGCAGTGTGGATGCTCCAGTTCTGGGTAGAACACATCAGACCTGGCCAGTTTAAGCTTTTCCTTTATGCCTCAGGCAGCCAGGTGCTGGAAAGGCAACCTGGGAGGGATTTCTGTCTGCAGAGTTCTGCAAGAACGTGCTTGAGTTTTTATACCAGAATCAGGTTTTCACTCACAGGTGATAAACAACATCTTTCTGAGCTCCAGGTGTCCAAATTCTTTCAGTCTGTGAGTCTGGCTCATTTGGAAACATCCCTCCCAATCCTGTCTAGTGAGGAAATAATTTAACCCACCATAAAGGGGTTTTTACTGTTCCAATCCATTTCCTTTTTATTGAGGCACACAAACCGAGTACAGTTTATTTTATGTTTGTCCATCAAGGTTCTCAGTGTGCAAGACTTGTGCCCATTGTCAGAGGCTTTGCAGAAAGCAGCATTAGTGCCTGTAGAGCACTTGCTTTTCTGAAGGTCATTTCAAGGGTAGCTCCAGGTTTTGCCTTTATCCTTTATCAGTTGTGTCTATTGATGATGAGATGCCCAGTTCTGATCAGGAGCAGGAACCAAGGGTTGTAATTATCCTCAGGAAAAGGGAAATATAGAGAACTTAGCCATCCTTGCACAATGTGACTATGAGAAGCTGAATTTTTAGGGGTTTTAATACACAGCTGAGTTTGTGACAAACCACCTTGTCTAGAGGATATAAGTATGGAAATCCTGGGGAGAAGAGTAAGTTTGAGAGACAGGGATGGAATCATGGAGTGGTTTGGGTTGGAAGGGACCTAAAAACACCTCTCATCCCACCCCCTGCTACCTTCCACTGTCCCAGGCTGCTCCAAGCCCTGTCCAGCCTGGCCTTGGGCACTTCCAGGGATCCAGGGGCAGCCCCAGCTGCTCTGGGCACCCTGTGCCAGGGCCTGCCCACCCTGCCAGGGAACAATCCCTGCCCAATATCCCATCCAGCCCTGCCCTCTGGCACTGGGAGCCATTCCCTGTGTCCTGTCCCTCCATCCCTTGTCCCCAGTCCCTCTCCAGCTCTCCTGGAGCCCCTTTAGGCCCTGGAAGGGGCTCTGAGGTGTCCCTGGAGCCTTCTCCTCTCCAGGTGAGCACCCCCAGCTCTCCCAGCCTGGCTCCAGCCCTTGGAGCAGCTCCATGGTCTCCTCTGAACTGGCTCCAGCAGCTCCAGGTCCCTCCTGTGCAGGGCCCCAGGGCTGGGGCAGCTCTGCAGGTGGGGTCTCACCTGAGTGGGGCAGAGGAGCAGAATCCCCCCTCCCCTGCTGCCCACGGTTTGGGATCAGTCCAGGACACATCCTGACTTCCAGCTCTGCTGTGGTGAGATTTCAGGTGGATACTGCACAGGGCCAGTCAGTTCATGTTGTACTAAAATTTTATTAGCTGGAATTTCGAGCCAGAGCCCTGGGTGTACTTTCAAATTCAATTACAATCTGAAAAGTGCCTCTAAAATAGCCTTGGGCAGTTCGTTGATTATTGCATTTGAGTCACTTCAGGTGAAATTTGGGCGCATCCCAGGACAGGGTCTCAGCACCAGCCCCGCACGTGTCGTGCAAGGCTCAGAATCAACTCTTGCCTCAAGAATTTCTATGTAGGGCTGTAATTCAGGCTGTAACTCGGGCTGTAAATCAGCCCTGCAATCTCAGACACATGAAGTGTTTTCAGGTCCTTTTCAAACCACAACCCCAATTTTCTGGCAGCAGGAAACAAATCGAGGTTATTGATGTGGGGCCGTGTGTTCGCTCCAAGCATTGACACAAAATTGTGCTTTTAGCCCTGTTTGGGATGTTCCTCCTGTCACTGTATTTTTAGATACTCATGATTAATCTTGTAAGTAAAAACCACTCTGACCACATTGCTTGGGAGCCAGTGCAAGCAAACAAACAAGCAGAATCTTAAAATTCTCCTGTGAAAACAGAGGGAATCAGAACTATTGGAGCTGTGAAGCTCCTTTGCTGATCATTTCAGGCTGTAAGGGGTGGTGGGGCAGTGATGCTGTGTGTGCCTCCTCCCAGAGCTGGAGCAGAGCAACCAGGAGAGGACAGGAGCTGCTCCTGCCTCAAGCATTGCTCTGGAGCAGCTCCCAGCCTCTCCATCCCAAGTGCAGAGAGAGCATGGAAAAACCTTCCAGAAGATCCAGGACTTTTGGTTAGGAAAGGAACAAGTGCAGTTGGAACAACAAAGAAGGTAAATTATTGGTGAGCAAAGAAAATACAAGGTCTTTTTTACCCCTTAAGGATAAATGATACTTTAACATTCCTGATCCATATTTCCAGGTGTTCAAACCTTCCAGCTGTGGCAGTGTGTCTGTGTCCCAGCCACAAGCAGCCTGTGTTGTCTCCGTGCTCGGCCAGTGCTGTGCTGGCTCCCACCCAAACTGAGGGAATTGATGCCTTTGGGATCTGTGATCCTCATTAGCAACAACCTCTGAGCTGCTTTAGAACACCTCATTAGTATTCCATGGGCTTGGAGGTTTATGGGCTTTATGCTGGCACTAGAATTGTTCTTGTATATGACCAGCACGTGCTGGGGCTGTTTCTGCCCCTGGAGCCTGGAACAGCAGCACTGGCAAGTGTGGAAGTGTGGGGTCTGAGCAGTCAGAGAACACAGAGCAAACCTGGGCTCAGCCCAGCCCAGATGGATTTTCTGGTCCAGCAAGAGGAGCTGCGGGATCACCTCAGCACTGAAAGCCTCAGAAACATAAAAAATTCCTTCTGTGTAGCTGCTGCTCACAGGCTTCAGTCTTGTCTGCAGGTTATTGATGGAGCTAATTAATGAACAGCACCTCCCACCACACTGTGCTGCTCACATCCAGCCTTTGGGGATGCTCTCCAAGCTGATCCCTCAGTCCTGCTGCAGAGAAAGGGGTTTGAGTGAGGAAAGATGGGATCACAGCTCACGAGGCAGGGCCAGCCCCAAACACAGGCAGTGTCCCATCCCTCCTGGGAATAACAGAGGAGGCACTGATGAACAGTGTGGGAATGCCATGCCCAGAGAACAATTACAGATTCTCTCAGCAGAGTATCACTGCTGCTTTCACAGGGGATTTGGGATGTGGCAGAACAGAAGCTTGGCTCAACTAGGGGAGCTTTCAGGCAGTGCCACTGGCACAGTTAAATTCCCAGTCTTCATCAGAATCATGGAATGCTTTAGGTTGGAAAAGCCCTCTGGGATCAAGTCCAGCCATTGCCCAGCACTGCCAAGGCCACCACTGCCCCATGTCCCCAGTGCCACATCCACAGGGCTGTTCAATCCCTCCAGGGATGGGGATCCACCCCTGCCCTGGGCAGCTCTGCGAGGGCCTGGCCACCCTTTTGGTGAAGGAATTTTCTGTAATAACCAACTTGAACCTCTCCCAGTGGAGCTTGAAGCCATTTCCTCTTGTCTTGGGGCCTTTTCCTCTGACACAATTTGCAGAGGAAAGCTCATTTAAATGTGAATTTTCCTGCTTGGACACAGCTTGAGCATATTTGTGCAAGTAATAATATAACCCTGTGAGAATTAGACCCTGATACAGGTATAGAGAGAACTGGGGATGAGAGCAGCTGGGAAGCCAGAATGGAAACAGCAACATGCTGGCTCTGGTCACAGGGAATTCTCCATCCCCAAGGCAAGGCTGGGAGCTTCCTTTTCAGCACATCCCCTTCCCTGGCTGTTCCACCTGTGCCAGTGGCAGCCACCTGGATCTGAGCTTGTTGTCAGCAGCTGGGTGTGCCCAGGGTCCCAGCAGCCCCTTCCTTGGCACAAGGCAAATACACTGGAACTTTTCCTGTGCTTGTTCTCTCTGCAGGAGAAGCTGGAGCTGGTTTCAAGCACCAAGGATCTGGCCCCGGCCGTGCAGAGGACAAGGGAAGCTATCGGGAGCCTCCGACAGTTCATGGCAGCTGCAGGCTCAGAGCAGACACTGACCATGGAGCTGGCAGCCAGAGACTTCTCCTACAGCCTGGCACGGATCTACACAGGCAGGGCAATGACAGGAATGCCAGAAACATGGAATGGTTTGGGTGGGAAGGGACCTCAAAGCTCATCCAGTCCCACCCCCTGCCACAGTCAGGGACACCTGCCACTGTCCCAGGCTGCTCTAAACCTCTTCCAGCCTGGCCTTGGATACTGCCAGGGATCCAGGGGCAGCCCCAGCTGCTCTGGGAATTCCATCCCAGCCCCTCCCTACCCTGCCAGGGAACAATTTCTTCCCAATATCCCATCCATCCCTGCCCTCTGGCACTGGGAGCTATTCCCTGTGTCCTGTCCCTCCATCCCTTGTCCCCAGTCCCTCTCCAGCTCTCCTGGAGCCCCTTTAGGCCCTGGAAGGGGCTCTGAGGTGTCCCTGGAGCCTTCTCCTCTCCAGGTGAGCACCCCCAGCTCTCCCATCCTGGCTCCAGAGGGGCTCCCTCCAGCAGCTCCAGGTCCTTCCTGTGCTGATGGATTTCAGACCAGGGAAGGGTTGGGAATCATCCATAGACATGTGATTCACACCTGGGTCAAGGGTGCAGCTCTAAAGCTCAGTCCCCACCTTTGATGCTGAAGCAGATGAGCCTCAAGCACTGCTGAAAAGTAACCACCGTCCTTTTTTCCTGAGCCTGGGAATGCTGACACCTCCTACTCCCCTACAGGAGCTCTTTTGCTGGAACACGCGGCTCGGGCCGATGCTTCCTCCGCAGACGCCTGCGCTGCCCTGAGGTAGGCACAGCCCTGTCCACCCTGAGTGTTCTGGATGATTCCATGGGCAGTGCCAGAGGCTTTGCTCTGCCTCCGGAATGATGCAGCCCCTGGCCATGGCCGGACCCACGAGCACAGCTGGGAACAAGCAGCGGCTGCTCTCAGCCCCGGGGCTTCTCCCTGCTCTGGAGATTCCCGCATTGATGGGGGATCCCACCTGGGCACGGCTCGGGTTGGCACCAGCCCCGTGCGTGAGGCAGGACTGGCACAGCCCATCCCTCTCTCCATCCAGGTGGTGCAGCCAGGAGCTGTGTCCGGTGGCCGTGGAGTCAGGCAGGGGCAGCTACGGGGGCGGGGCAGCGCTCCAGGACAGCGCCCTGGTGTTCGGGAACAGCCGGCTCTGAGCGCCCGCAGCCCCGGCACGGACACCAGGTGGGTTGCAATCCAAAAAATCCCCCAAATCCTCAGACTCCTGCAGATTCCAGGTGTGGTGGAATGTCCCGTTTCACGAGGAGCCAGACCAAATCCTTTAGGAGTGACCCCCACCTGCCCCGTGCTGAAATCCATGGCTTTGAGGTTTCCTAATGCAGACACAGCCCTGAGAGTCGCTCCAAGGTGCTGGAATGTTCTCACGGTGCTTTAGGAAAAGCCCCAGTGATAAAATCCAGACAAGAGCTAGAAGCAGCAGCTCTTAAATGCCAATGTCTTCTTTTTGAAGAAAACCAACCAAAATCAATCTGAAAGTTTTCTGGAGCTGATTAAATACAGAAATCCATCATTTTTCCCTGTTCACCGTCCTGCTTTCCCGTGCTGACCACAAACTTCCACCCCTGGATGGGGTTTGCTCCAGGGGCAGCCCTTTCCACCCACTGTGAACATTGACCTCGTCAGGAACTGCTGCTTTCTGAAGAAAAAAGGGATTTTTATCCTCTCTGGCCTCCAGAAAGTTGATGAATTCCCTATGCACATGTCCTAATGCTGCTGCAATCCATCCTGACATAAATTCTGCAGAAGTTTTGGACTGGAACCCAGTAATTCTACACCTAAGCACTGGCTGTGGGCTTCTCCTTCCCCTCAGCCCATCAGTCAACCTGCTTGGTATTGCCCTGCTGGCTACAAGTTTTTAATTAAGAAATTGCTAATAGAAGAAGAAAAGCACTAATAGATCGAAGACAGCTGGAATTTATAGCTGGGAAGTGGTACAGCAGCCAGACACTGAGTGGGAAGAGAGGGAAGGAGCTGTTTGCTGAGATGAGAGTTGTCTGGAGCTTCAAAGATGGCAGAGCCAGGACACAAAGGGTGGCTCTGGGGAGGAGCAGAGTAGAGCAGTCCCAGCAGGACACAGCAAGGGAGGCTCCACGGGCCCCCTGTGTCCTGGCACAGGGATCACAGGCTGGGCCAAGCAGAGCTTCCCTGAAATCACCAAAATGCCATGAAGCAACCCCAGCAGCAAAGGGCTTCTGTTGTCTGTGCATTGCAGGGAATAAAGAGTGCTTGGGTTTGGAAAATCTCCTACATCACAGAATCATGGGATCATGGAATGGCTTGGGATGGAAGGGACCTTAAAGCCCATCCAGTGCCACCCCAGCCATGGCAGGGACACCTCCCACTGTCCCAGGCTGCTCCAAGCCCCAGTGTCCAGCCTGGCCTTGGGCACTGCCAGGGATCCAGGGGCAGCCCCAGCTGCTCTGGGCACCCTGTGCCAGGGCCTGCCCACCCTGCCAGGGAACAATCCCTGCCCAATATCCCATCCAGCCCTGCCCTCTGGCAGTGGGAGCCATTCCCTGTGTCCTGGCAGCAGGACTCTGTCCCTGCAGTTTGGTGTCAGAGATGTCAGGGGTCAGTGCTGGAGCTGCTGTGCCCTGTAAGGCTCAGGAGAATGGGGAGGTGAGGAAACAACGCCGAGCTCTGAGTGATGATGGCAGAACATCCACCCCCAGCTGTGCCCGTGGGTCCAGCAGCAGGAGATGGATGTGACCCAGGAGGGAAGGTCCAGCTGCTGGAAGTGTTTGCAGAGCTGATCAACACCTGGGATCCCCTGCTCTCCCTAAGGGCTCAAATCCAAGTGCTGCCAATCCAGGCTTTCCCTCTTCCCAGCCCATTTTACATTTCTGAACACCAGGATTCAATTTTTTCTCATATATGAGCTATAATTTGCCTAAAAATAAGCCCTTCAAACTGGGAGCTCTGCAGATGCACCACCACAGAGAACAAGGGACTATGAATTCATCGCAGTGTAGGAAAATGACAAATTTATTAAGATCTAAATATTCACTCTGAGGCTACAGTGGAATAAAGGCTGTTACACACAAGGGTCTGACACTTCCAGTGCTGCTGAAGAGCTCTGCCCTCAGAGCTTGGCATGATTTCAAATATTTCATGTGGTTCAAGTAAGTCATTGAGACTTCAGATGTAATTTTTAATATAAATCCCACCCAAAAAGAGGACAATCAAATCAATCACCTGCTGCCACTGCAAGGTCTAAAAATCATTTTGTGACAGAGCTGAGGGAAATCCCTTTAAAACCCAGATTTGTTAAATAATAAAGTCAAACTTCAGCAGCATTTATAAAATGTCAAAATCCAAAGAACTGAAGAGCTGAAATCCCAAAATGCAACAATGGGAGCTCTGGCAGCTGCGCTGTGGGAGGAGAAGGGCAGCTCCAAGGACTGGGGAGTGCTCAGGCCAGTCCTGCTCCTGCAGAGCTGCTGTTTGCTCAGTGCTGACTCCAAACCTCGTCTGGACAGTTCCAGAACCCCCTGAGCCTGCTCAGCTTCCTGCACATGGTTACTGCCCTTTGCAGCCTCCCAACACCTCGAAACCTCTCCCAGGGCAGGCTCCATCCCACCCCTGCAGCCTTTCCTGGGGAGTGGAGCAGTTCCCGAACACCTCCTTCCCCTTCCTTCCCCAGCAGAGCCTTTGGTTCCCACCCTGCACCTGCCACCACCACCCTGACGTGTGCCCAGCTCTGAGAACTGAGCCCTCCCAGGGTGAGATCCGGTGCCAGCTCCCCTCCGTTCCCAGCGGTTCCTGGCGCTCTTTGAGATCCCAACTCAGGTTGTTCCACAGCCCAGGGGCAGCTCTGAGGCTGCCGATGGTGACACCAGCGCCGGTGTCCTGACAGCTCATGGGCTGTCTGAGAGCTGGGACAAAGGAAACAGGGAAGGAGGCTCCTTAGGAAGAAATAATCTCAGGAAAATGAGCTTTGACACCTTCAGCCGTGTCCTCCTCTGGCACAGTTGCTGCCCCTGGCAGGAGCCTTTCTGCACTCTGGGGAAGCTCAGAACTTCTCTGATCCCTCTGGGGCTCGGGGTCTGTAACATCTGCAGGACAATGAGCTCCTGAAAGCACTCAGGAGAAACTCAAGTAGGAGAGGAGCTCCAGGAAATCCCATTGTGAGGTGTGAAATGCTTGGCGTGTTCCTTACACCACCAAACTGTGACTCCTGCTTCTTCTCCACTCCAGATTACACCAGCAGCTATACCCCAGCCTGGTCTGATTTAAGAAACACATTTAAGAAATCACAGAGGGCTTGTGTTCAAGGTCTTGTGATAACACAGGTCTGGCCCCAAATCCCTCACAGCTGCTCAGACCCCTGAGAATTCAGGGCAAATCCTCAAATATGTAAGAGAACAAATAAATGATGGTGAGGGGCTTGAGGGGACAGGACAGTGCCCAGCTGGAATGAGCCAGGAAATTTGAGCCATTGGAAAATGGGAATAATCCTTGTGCAGGACAAACATCAGTTGAGTTTTCCACCTTCTGGAAAACAAAGATCTTAAACCTGAGTCTGGTTTGATCCCAAAGAGCCACAGCTCCACCGCCCAGCATCGGGGTAAGGCAGGTGCAAGTGGGAATGGAGCTTCCACTGCCAAACCCCACTGAAAGCAGGGGGAACTCCCTGGAAATCCAGGCTGCTCCTACATCTGGGTAACATCACAGACTGAAACAGGATGGTTGGTCAAGGGGAAAAACAGGGTGTGGAGGGAGCTGAGACTGGCACCTTTCTCCATCCTGGGAAAACTGTGCTGATTGTGCCAACAGCAGGGTGTGTGCATTGTGGGCCTCCCCCTTCCTGGGACTCCTGCACCAGGAAAACCAAGATTTAATTTTTTCTCTTAAGTTTAGGAGTGACAGTTTGTTATTCCCTGGAAAGACATGGTGTGGAACAGGAAGCCAAAGGCAGCAGCTGCAGCCTCCTTTCCCAAAGCCTTGGTGTTTCTGCTGAGCCTCCAATATGTCCCCTCCGAGGGACAGGGAAGAAAACTAAGAAATTGTGTTAGCAAATGCTCCCATGCAAAAGTCTAAACTTTATTCACTTTTATTTATATATTTAACAATTCTAAAGTATTTACTTCTCGCTTTTGACAAAAATGAAAAATATAGGAGCACTTTACTCTCTTGTGGAGAGAAGGGTTATTTCTGTACACAGCTACGGAGAGACGGCTTCCTCCTTTACATACAAAGAAAAATAATATTAATAAAAAAAGTGCTTCATCGATCCAAAAAAGCCTAAAGAGCTGCAAGCTTTTATTCACACTGTACATCCCAGCCCCGGCCCGGACCCTCTTGGCACGTGCAGAGGCTCCGGCTGATTCTGCACCACAAAGCCACACAAGGTTGGGGTGTCCCCCCCAGCCAAGCGCTGCCACCTCCCCCTTGCCCCCCCGGGAGGAGCCGCACGTTCCCTCGCCCCGCTCGGAACAGCGACGCCTGTGCCTCTCTTCCAGCCCCCCATCCCAAACATTCCTTGGCTGGAAACGCCATCCTTCACTTTGCTTTTCCCTCAGTGTCTCTTTCTCTACACCTGTGCCAGGGAGATCCCCAGATGCTCCGTCCGTTCCCAGACCCCTTTCCCACAAGGACGCAGCCTCCTCCTTCCTGGACACGGACACCAGCGCGTGGATCCGGCAGGGCGGGAAGGGCACAGTCCAACCACCTCAGACCCACTCAGCTCTGCCAGATGCTTTCTCCACGTGACCCTCCCTTTGGATGATGTGATTGTGACATTCCAGGGAAGGGAAATGCAAAATGATCCTTTCCCAAGGTTCTTGGATTTTGAACTGTTGTATTCAGCCTCTCAAATACTCCAGCAGGATTCTTGGGAATACCAGAGAATTTGGGATTTTCCCTAGGGAATGCACTGTGAGCAGGATCTACTCTTCCTCCTTGCCTGATTGCACTAAGCAGGATCTATGGGAAGGGAATGGGATGAGCACCTACCAGTCTGTTACAAATGGGTATTTGGGAGTTTCACCCTTCAGTGAGGTGAGTGATTGGGACAGAAGGAGGAAGGGAAATCCATAATGTATTTTGGATTGTTTTAAGCTCCTCAGGCAGCTTTTTCCTATCTGGAGTACACTGAAGACAGCCTGGGAAAGGAGGAGCATCCCAAGAGGGTGCCCAGCACCAGCGCAATCCGCACAGGCCGAGCCCGGCGCGCCCCGGCCGCCTTCCGTCGGTTTGGATCGTCCAGTAAAGTGCGAGTGACCAGCCAGGACCTGACCATGGCAATGCTCTGCTCCCACAGGGAATCTCACCCGGATGTGGCAAGGACAAGGCAGAGGTCTGCTCCTGTCCTCGTGGATTCAGTCAGGAATTGCATGGTCAGAGCCCTGGCGAGGCCCGGTGTGATGCCTGGCTCAGCGTTCCAGGTGTTCCCGCTCCGAGGGCTCGGAGCTCACGGATTGTGTGCAGGTACAGAGCCGCCAGCGCAGGAACCTGACCGAGACCCCCTCGGGCAGCCAAGCCCACCGTGAGAACAGAGAGGGAAAAGGTCTCGGGAAGGAGATTCCCACCTCTTCTAGCAGCAACAGGTTCCCAAACAGCAGTTTCGGGTTTGGAATAACAGGAGTGATTGAAAGCACTGGAGGCTGCAGCTATTCAGGCTCTCCACTCTGGCCAGCCCGGCTCCCTCTGCTCCCCAAAATCCTCGGCCTGCAGCAGTTCTGCAGCGGGACAGATAAATACCCACAGGGACCCTGGCTCTGCACCAGCTCCCTCCCCACCTCCAGGACCCTCCCGCAAACAAACAGATATATTATTATATATACACACACGCACGCGCGGGGACACGGACACACAGACAGGACAGGCAGGAAAGGGGGAAGAGCTGGACAAGGAGAACCCCACGATCCAGCGGCACATCCTCGAGGTCTGTCCCGCCGAGCAGCGCCCCACGCCCCGAGCTCCAGGCGTGGCCTCCCAGCCTCGGCCCCCCGGGATCCGCGTGGCCGTGGGGAAGGGTCGGCTCGGCTGCTCCCCCGCCGCTCCCAGGCCAGGAATTCAGTTGGACGTGGCAGTGATGGGCTTGTCCAGTTCGAGGTCCAGGCTGGAGCTGCCGGGGTGGAGGCTGCTGTAGCAGGATTTGCAGACTCTGCTGGGCTCGAAGAGCTGCTGGCTGGGAACGGGCACCTTCTGGTTACAGCAACTGGAGCAGAACACGTTGCCACAATTCCTTGTACCAGGAACAGAGGAGAAACGGGAAAAAAAAGATCAGAAGGAGTTTGATAAAGTTACCTGAGCTGTAAAATGAGATATTGCCAGGGCTGGGATGGGGGAGATACCTCCCTACAGGCCAGGCCGTGGGCAGGGACAGCTCCAACATCTGTGCTCCTCCCTCCTACAGAGGGAGCAGATCCAGGGAATGGGCACAGGAAGGAGCACGGAGCCAGGGCCAGTGTGGAACTGCAGGTCATTCAATGGCTCTGTTCAGCACTGCTCTGAGCCAGGCTGGACAGGCTCTTGTCACACAGAATGTCACTCTCTGCCATTCACCATGGAATGGTTGAGGTGGGAAGGGACCTTAAAGCACCCAGTGCCACCCCTGCCTTGAGCAAGGACACCTCCCACTGTCCCAGGCTGCTCCAAGCCCCCATGTCCAACCTGGCCTTGGACATTCCAGGCTGCATGTGGGGCAGAGGAGCTCCAGCACGGTGCTAATGCCACACTGGGGCACCTTCTGAGCCAGGCTGTGGGGAATGTGGGGAACACTGGGAATGGGGGGCTCTGGCCCTGCTCACGCAGCTGATCCAGCCCTAGGTCACAGGAGGGATGTGGCAGTGCTGGGAGCAGGCCGGAGCTCAGAGCTGGAAGGGTTTAAACATGGAAATATCAAAGCCCTCGGTCGCTGCCATCCCCCCACTGCCCCCCACAGCCACTCCAGCAGTCCCACACTCCTGCATCCAGGAAACTGAGCCAAGGAGGAACATGCAAAGCCCGGGGTGGGCAGGCAGGTGTTCCATGCACAGGTGGGCACACGCAGCATTCCCAGCACTGGCGGAGCCGCACCGGCGCATGCACCTCGTTACAGAGTCATTAATTACCTTCTGCAGCCCCCCTCAAAACCTGGGAGCCCTGTGTGCCCTGTCCTCCTCAGTTCCTACAGGGAGCTGGGAGCAGCACTCCAGGGACCTGGGTTTTGCCCTTTCCAGTAACTCTTTGGCATCAGGATTTGGTGCCGTCCTTGTTCTGCACTGGAGATTTGCTGCTGCCAAGAGACTGCTGGGGAATTCTGCTGACACCCAGCAGCTCTGATTAATCCTTCCTTGCCAAGAAAGGAGATTTCCAGCTGCTGGTCACTGATGGGGAGAGAGGCAGCAGAGAAATCCCATTTCCCACTTCAGTGGGCCCATTTCCTCAGTTCCACACAGCAGCTCTGGGCAGGCTGACAGGGACCAGCCTCTGCAGAGGTTCTGGACTGGAGGGCTGGAAATCCCTGTCAGAAGCACCTGCAAAAGTGGGAACAGCCCTGGGAGGTGCCACACAACTCCCACAGCCCCATCTCACTGCTGGAGGAATGATTATCCCAGAGCAGCTCGCTGATGGATGAGAGGAAAACCAACCAGAGGGATTAAAACAAGGATCTCTTTGTTGGAGCTCACCATTCCTAACATATGCTGGGTTTTTGTTGTTTTATCCTAGACAATGGTGCTCTGATACTGCTTTGGAAAGCTCTGGCCAGCTCATCCTTCTATCCTGGTGGTCCCTAATTTGCTTCAGAGATTAAAGACAGACATTAAAAAACAGGCTGGAAAAGGGATGTTGCTTGTTTGAGGAAAGGGGGCTGAAAGTCACCTCCCCACACCTCCTCCTCATCCCAAATCTCAGATATCCATCTAGTTTTGGTTATTCTGACCTTCCACCAGCTCTGTGGCACCTGTTCCAGCCATGGGATTTTCACTCCTTCTAAAACAAGTGGCAGGTTTTTGCCAACACGCTGCACAGCAATACTGGCATTGTTTGGTAACATATGGTCCTTTCCCAAAAATATGGGGGAAAAAGGGAGATGATCAAAAATAAATGCATAAATCTTGCAGGGCAGTCTCCTGTCAGTGAGCAGTACACACATGGACTGACAGTGAGTGTTAGTCTGAACCACATCCCAGTTAAGCTCCCCAAAGCCAAGTCCTAAAAGCCTTTCTGTGAGGACAGAGGGCTGTTCACACAGATCCAACTCCAGCTCGTGCTGGCCACCCCCAGCTTAGTTCTGGTGATTTCCAGGCAAGTGAGAAACAAAGAGGGAGAAGAGCTGAGTTAGTTGGGAGAAGTCACCCAGGAAAGGCAGACGGACAACGGACAGAGGCTGCTGGAAATGCTCACCAGAGCTGATCAACTCGGTCAGTGTCCCTGCAGGGAGGAGAGAGAGCTCAGGGCAACAGGCAGAGGGAGCAAACACTGGCAACCAAGGAAGCTGGGAGGTTTTTTACCCTCCCTGCTCAAGGCCTTACACTGTGGGGTTCAGCTTATTTCCACTCCTGAGGAGGGCTGTAGATGTTTACTACAGAGATACTCGTGGTGCTGGACTCACCAACAGCTGGGGCACTGCACATGTGGAAGCTGAAGGAGCAAAGACCCTCCAGGGAGATTTGAAACCCTGAGTCCATTTTAACTCCTGGCTGGGCTGCAAGTGACCTGTGTGCATCCAGGCTCTGGGAGCTGTGTCCCAAGCTCAGCTTTAGGGAACTGAGCCCTGGAGGTACAAAATTGCACAAACACAGTGGGCATGGTAAAAAAAATAGAAATTCAGATTCTTCTCCTTCTTCCCTGGGTTTGGTTAACTTTACAAGACCAAATGGAGTGAAATAGAAACCAGACACAAACCCAAAATGATGTTCCTAACTCTCTGCAACTTCAAAAAGCAGCAGAGCATCAAAATGTGGTAACTAAGATTTATTTAAATGATGTTGCCTGTAATAGTTTTTGCATGTTTGGAAACCAGGAGTAGGAATTTATTTGAAACAGAACTGGAAACTGGAGATTCTCTGGCTTTAGCTCCAGCATAGTGAGTCATGTGGTCTCTGCCTCCTGCTCTTCATCAAACCCCTGCTGCTGCCTGAGCTGCTGTAGCCTCTGTGGCAAAAGGTCTGGCAAAGAATAATCCAGAAAACTTTGATCTCACACAGGTGTTGTGTTCAGATTCTGTAGGAGCAAGTTAATGAAAAGGGGAGAAAGGTTAGAGAAGGAAAGGAGCAGATTTCCAACCAGCAATGGGAAGAAGATGCTATTCCTGTATTTCACGTAACTCATATATTGAATTTCTGAATGCTGAGAGGACAAAGCTCTATTCTGTACAAATCTAAACTGCCTCCAAATCCAATTTGAGGAAAGAAAGGTGGGATCTGTTTTGGCTGGAGTGGAGCAGACACCAAATGTGCTTTTCATTACCCTGTGCACGGAGTGAACCGAGCAGCAGGAGCTGTTCTGTTCCCTGGGCAGCACATCCCTGCTCCAGCAGGCACCCCTGGGGCAGAGCAGAGGCTGTGCTGGGCAGGAGCAGCAGCAGTGGCCGGGTCTCTCTCCGTTACCTGCAGTGGTGTTTCCGACTGGCGAGCCAGAAGGCGCTGTCGCAGCCGTAGCAGTGCGCGGCCAGGTGATCCGGGAGCCACCGCGTCACCTGTGGGGACGGCCACCGGCATCAGGGACAGGGCAGAGCAACACTCCTGAGCTGAGCCCCCTCCCCAGCTCCCAGAGGTTGTGCAGCAGAGGGCTCATAGGCACAGGTACTGGTATGTCAGGTGCGAGACCAGCGGAACACAAGGGAAAGAGTTCCCAAGAAGTGGCACATGACCAAAGGCTGGAGGATAATTTGAATTAGGATTATCCCAGAGTGAGCAATTTACAGGGATTTAGTCTGTACCTCTGTATCCTGTTTATCCACCTGTTCCCAGCTGGCTTCAGAGAAAATCTCTGTGCTGCAGCGAGACAAGCAGTTCTGATCCAGATTGCTTTCCGAGTCGGGAATAGACGTCTGTTGGCAAACAAACACAGCTGAACGGAACCCCCCAGATCCCTGTTCCACACAAATAACACCCAGAAACCCCAACAGGGCAGCTCTGCACCCTCTGGTGATGGGATGATGCGAGGCAGAGTGGACTCAGAATCCAGTTCCTGCTGCCAGGTTCTGGAAAGGCATTGGGCGATTAACCAAAACCTGCTCCCTGTGGGTCCAACTGCAGGGTCCTGATTCCTTTCCAAGGCTGTTTCACTTTCAAAACTATAATTAGTAATACAGATATCCTTTTGTTGGCACAGATTCTGGAAAATACAAGCCAAATTGCATATGGAAACTCAGAATTTGAGCCATGTATATTCTATGTACATGTTTTGGGAATAATGTTTCCTTAATACAGTCTATCCAGGTAGAGGTGGATTTTAACTCACTTAAAACTCAGCCAGCCCTTAAAATATATCAAAATAGCAAGAAATCTTGAGTTAATGCATTTTTATGCCTGAGGAATGGATAATCCTGGAGTTCCAGAGGAAAACCTGCAACTCCCAAGCTGAGGCACAAACAGAAGGTAGAGATCAGATCCTTAAAAATGGGGAATTTTCTGGAGGCACTGCCAGCCCTACACTGCAGCTCCTCAAGGCCCCTAAAAAACGGGAGCAGAATCCATTAAGCCAAAGCACCCAATTTCTCCAAGGAATTCAAGCTTTTAGCAGTGACACTGAGCCAAATGAGCACCTTATGCTGCATCTCCAATGGGAAGAGCCAAGAAGGCTCCAAGGATTTTTCATAACAAACGTACCTGGGACTATCCAGCACCTCTGCCACTTCTAAACAGTGAATTCAATAAACAGAAGCTGGGAACCTCCTATAAATATTTTTCTTTTTCAATTTTGCAGGCATATAAACCATGTAGGAAAAGGAAATTTCTGATGGGTGTTGCAACATTCTCATGAACTACAGGCAAGTGCTCAAACCCACAGGAAAGCACAATTCTCCACAGAAGTCTCTACTTTTACAACTTTAAACCCTTCCAAATAAAAGCACAAATGTTTTAAAAGCTTCCTTAAAATTCTTAATTTGTTGACAGAAAAACCCTTGTTGAAATACAGCTGCCACAAAAGCTTAGGTAATTTATTCTGGTTGATTTAGAATTCTAGAAATTAATTCCAGTCATTGAGCCTGGAGCACCTGAAAGGGATGGTGTGACCCTGATGGGTTTGAGCTCACAGAGCTGCACCTAGAGAGAACCAAGGGAGCATCCTATGTTGCTGTGTCAAAAATGGCACAGGAAAACATCTTTGCCCTATGTGAAGAGAGCATTAAACCAGGGGTTTGGTTGTTTTTATTGAGGTTTGGTAAA
>NC_031784.1:12268285-12398173 GCF_001522545.3 Parus major | reverse complement strand
AAACGCAGGGGTTTGGTTGGTTTTACCAAGGCCAGGGAAGGAGTTTAGGTATGGCCAGGGGTGTGTGAGCTGCTGTGCAACACCCATCTCGAAATAAACCTTTCTGCTCAATCTGAAGTTTGGTGACAGTATCAGTCATATCTGCCACTATCAGGCACTCAGGCAGTGTTTGCCCTCTTCAGGATGACCTGCAGAGGTCTGCAGGAGCCCAAAGGCAGGCCCTGAGCCGTGAGCCAGGAGCTGAGGCCTCGGTGAGCTCCGTGCCCGGCCCGGTGACGCTCACTCACCACTTCGTCCCCGTAGTCGCCGTTGAGGCGCAGGGAGCTGTTGGGGAGCTGGCTCTCCAGGCGGCTCTTCAGCTCCTGCACCTGCTTCTTGAGGGTCTCCACCTCCTGCTGATGGCCCGTCTCGATCTGGCGCAGGCGCTGCTGGATGATGTCGCTGTAGACGGGCATCCCGTCGTCGTCCAGGTGGCTGCGGGCCGGCTGGTCCGGGCTGCCGGCCGGCTGCTTCCCGAGCTGGCTGCACATCCATTTCTGCTGCAAGTTCCTCAGGTGGAGCTGAGCAGAGCTGCAGCTGGCTGCGGACACCTGCCGGCTCAGCGAGGCCTTCATCCGCCCGTCCTCGCCGTTGACGCAGTGTCCGTTGGTGGCGGGGAATTTCGGGGCCGTGAATCCCGCGGGTTTCTCCACCAGTTTGTTCTCCAGCTCCAGCTCCCCGTTATACACCAGCTCATCTTTGCGGTCTGCTAGAGGCAAGGCACAAGGGGAAGGCATCGGGAGGTGTGTGGTGCTGCTACCAGAAGTCCTATGCACTCTTGATCCCAGTTTTTGGAGCTCTATCATGCACTCCCCCTCCGGCCTGTTCTCCAGAGTTCGGGACAGCTCGTCTGCGCTGTTGTCGAAGGGGTGAGGTCTGTGGCACGGAGCCCTGGGCGCGAGTTCGGGCTTTGCTTCAGTCTCCGTTAAGGTTTCTGTGGAGCTTTCAATGTTGGATGTCCTTTCCTCCAGCAGGGCTGTCAGAGGGAAGGCAAGGCTGGCCTGGGCCGTGCCGTACGGGCTCTCCGCTTCTCCTTCACCTTTCCCGCCACCTTCCTCCTCCGTGTTTGCAGCGTCTCTGTTTGCAGAGCCCTCGGAAGGAAGGGCCTGCAGGCCTCTCCCCTGAGGCACCTTCTGGAGAGCACTGCTGGGGTCGCTGTGCTCGTCCTGCTGTCCTTTCAGCTCTGCAGCACCGTGTGAGGCCGGGTGGGGGTTGGCTGTGGGATTGTTCGTTACGGTACCTGTATCCGCCTTGGCCTTTTCCCCACACAGACTGTCAGCTCTCTTCTCCTTATCCAGGCCAACCTCATCCCCTTTCCCTGCTGCCTCCAGGCCACCCCTCAAGTGCTCCTCCAGCCCAACATCATCTTTAGTGGCCTCCTGCAGAATGTTCTCCATTTGTCCCTCTGCCACCCCGGCTGCCACAGAGAGCTCTGCCCCCACGGGGGCCCTGCCCTGCCTGCCCAGCCCGTCCCCCTCGAAGGGGTCGTCCCCAGGAGGGCCCAGGCTGCTGAGCTCCAGGGAGCGGCGGTGCTCCTGCCACTTCTCGTTGAGGCTGGGGTCGCTGCTCCGGCGGTTGGTTGTAGGCACGCTGCTGTCACAGGCTGTCGTCAGATTGTCGAAGGATCTTGTCTTTGGTAGCCTGCAAAGGGACAAACAATCCCACTCCCAAGTCAGAGGATGTTTTTATAACATTGAGCTACTGTGGTTTAAAACCAGCCCCCCAATTAGGACAGTAACAATCTGCTAGCTAATGGACTTGTGGGAAGTATTATCCAGGAGCACATTCCGACCATCTGTAGTGCAGAGCTGCTTCAGTACCTCCTTTGTTTGCCATCAGGAAAATATGTTCAACCAGACTTCAAACATTCCCAGATTAATCCCTTTACCAGCAAGCCCCAATGCTTACAGCCTGGTCACACCTCCTAATTAACATGTGCTCAGAGTCACCGTACCACAAGCAAAGAAATGGTTATGCAACACTGAAGTAGAACTCAAATTCAAGATAATCAATGAAAGCTTATATCCCACAAGGACAGAAGGAATTCCCTGTGGCTGTGTGCCACCCAGAGTTTAACCCTATTTTCCCAGCCTCTCTCTGCCACACTGTCAGCCCTGAAATGTGACAGCTTCCAAACCCACCCCAGGGACAGGCTGTGCTTGGGCAGCTCAGTCCCATGGTTCTGCCAATACACCCGGGAGAAATGCTGCCCTCCCACCCCAGCATTCTCCTTTCATATCCCCCAGTATTCTCTGTTATCTTACTTTACAGGATGGGATTTCTGGGCTCTAGGCTCACCTGCCCAGAGGCTGCTCTTCGGGGCTAGAGCCTGGCACAGGGTACGGGGCACAGGTGTCGTCGGCGGGCGTGGAGGGGGAGGAGCAGGGCAGGTAAACAGCGCTCCAGAGCATCAAGTTCCGCACATGGCACACGGGATACAGCACCTGGCAGGGGGAGCACACAGCAAGGGTCAGCTCCTGCCTTCCAGAAGGAGAAGTTCAGCTCTGAGAGGGGCAGTTCACTGGGCAGGTCTCAGCTGGGACACGTTCAGCCCATGCCAAGGACTGGTGACAGCTTTTCATCAGGCACACTTGGGGCTAAAATGACCTTTTGTGTCAGAGGCAGAACAATGCTGGCCTTCAGCTTCTCCTGAATGAACTCTGCAATGAGCTCTCTGTGAATCCACACCTTCACAACTCATGGGATTCAGTGGCTCGTTGAGAGTGCTGAGGTTCCCTTGTGTGTTGTGTCAGACCGTGCCAGAGGGAGCTGAACTCATCCCATGGACCCCAATCCACCACAGCCCAGCCTGGCTCCAGAGCAGGCACTCATGGCTACGTGTTCAGTATATGCACAAGTTCTTTTAAAAGACAGCTTGCTCTTAAAAGGGATTCCTTGATTGGGAAATACATTTTCTGCTTCACTTTAAAAACACCTGGGCTCATTTTAGCAATTCCACTCTTTTCCAAGTAACTTTCCCATGGGAAAGCAGGCAATGGCAGGGGAAGAGCTGGCTCCACCACACAGGCACTGCCCAGGCTCCCCAGGAAATGGACACAGCCCCAAGGCTACCAGAGCTCCAGGAGCATTTGGACAATGCTCTCAGGGACAGGGTGGGTTTTGGGATGCCCTGTGCAAGGCCAGGGGTTGGACTGGATGACCCTGCTGGGTGCCTTCCTAAATGAGGATATTCTGTGATTCTCTGAACGCTGCTTCCCTGGCACTGAGCAGGGGAAGGGCTAAGGGGTGGCTGCTGCTCTTAAACAGCTCTGGCTCTAAAAGAGATGCAGCTGCACCATAGGCATCTTCTAAAGCCTCAAGTAAAACCACGAGGAAATGAACCCAAAACAGGAAATTACCTGAACTCCCACGTGCAGAAGGAGTGTCCTTGTATTTCCTGAGAAGAGGGGCCAAGTGGGATAGAGCACAGAAGGGCAGCCCAAGGACAGACCTGTCCACACAGTCACTGTGAGAGCCCCCTCTCTGCTCCTCCTGGCATTTGCATGGAAATCTAGAGGCATCCACAGCTTTAAGATCCCTCCAGGCTGTGTCTGTTCTGCCTCATGAACTCTCCCCAGGAGTGGCAGGTGGGAAGGCTCCAAGGGCTGGTTGCAGTGACAGCCCAGAGCCAGGGCACACTCAGCCAAATAGGGGTTCAGGGGAGTAGAAGATTCATCTTTTTTACAACCACTGTGGCCATAAAACTCCTTCCTGCTTAGTCAGGGCTCAGTTTTGCTCTAACAACTGAAAGCCACATCCGTCATACACAAACCCACTGCACAGTCCTTACAGTTCAGTTTATGACATCTGACACTTTGATAAATAAAAAGGGTTTAAATATTTATACAAGTCCTTGCAGTCCTAACCATGATGTCATTTGGTGTTTGCTCTCTTGCCCATGCTCTGCACCCCTGAATCCCTCATGTGACCTTGCACCAAACACACAACTGAGCCTCTTCCCAGCATCTTCAGTGAGCTCCTACCATGGAGGAGCCAAACTGAAAACCTAAAAGTATCAGGAGAAACAAAGATACACCAAATAATCGGAGCTGCATTTTCTGTTTAGATTTAAAATGAATTTAGACACACTGTCTAGGTTTGCAGGCAATTTTCTGTCACTCCTCTGACACAGCTCAGTTCTCCAGAGAGGTCTATTTATCAAACACTGAAATGTTTTCTGTTACAAAATATAGAATATTTAGTCACAGAAAGCACATTTCCAGCACAGAGAAATTTCTGAGGTGGCATTTGACATTCCCCAAATATCAGCAAAATTAACCCAAGACTTCAAACACCAGTCTGAGCTGGGTGTTCCAGGGTGAATGTCAGGGAGAGCTGAGCTGATCTGGAATCATCTCTCTGTCCATGGTGACAGTTCAAAGAACCACACAAGGGTTTGGGATGGCAGGAGCCTCAAAGCCCATCCAGTGCCACCCCTGCCATGGCAGGGACACCTCCCACTGTCCCAGGCTGCTCCCAGCCCCATCCAACGCGGCCTTGGCACAGCCTCAGCTGCACCCCGTGTCCCAGTGCTGGGGTGTTTCTCAGGGGACCCCCATCTGTGGGATGCTGCTTGGGGAAGCAGCCCAGGGCTCCCCCTCAGGAGGGGTTGGGGTACATACAGATTCCGACTGGGAGGAGTAGAGCAGGTTTTTGAAGGCTTTGTTTGCTGCCCGCAGCAATGACCAGACGGAGCAGGTCCGTTCCTGAGTGTGTTTCTCTCCTCTCTCTTTCGCATTGTTGCACAGGAATGTTCCAAAGAGGCAGGAGTAGGTGTGCTGCACCAACTTCACCTGCATAGAGCCACACACACACTGTCAGCTGGAACAAGGGATCAGCCTCACCCCCCCTTCCCTGAGCAAACCCCTCCCCAGGGCCCACACCAACCCACGGCATTTCTCACATACTTCCTTACAAACCAATTGCAAAGGAATGCAAGGGGAGAGGAATCTTTTAAAATCATAACTGAACAAATTCAGGAAAAAAATGTAATGCAGAAAGACAAAATATTTGTCCCTAATCAAGTTATGTTGATATAAACTCATTGCCCTGCAGGCCAGGAAAGCAGAGTCACGATTCCTCTGCTACACAACATTCACTCAGCACAGAAATGCTGATCATTAATCACTCCATGTTGGGCCCAGCCTAACAGATGCCAGCTTAACTTCAGGCATATCAATGACTTCCTTGGGATTACCCAGATGTTTAAATGAAGACAAGTGGTTCAATACCATAATAAATGAGGGGTTCACTCTACAAAGGCCAGCACACCACGGGTATGTTCTCTCCCAGCCCGTGGAGATTAGCAGTGCGCTGTGAAGCCAGTTACTACCTCTTGTATCTCATTTCACAACTGAGCTACTCGGGGACTGTACATGGGCTCAGTTACATGGCTGAGCTGGCAAGTGGTAATTCCAGTCAGCCACAATCACAGGAATGTGCCTTAAATCTCTTAGTGGATCAGACACTTCGTGAAAACTTCTACTCTTCAGACTAGTGGTCCTGCAGCCCATGACTGCCACTTCCCCAGTGATCTGAGAACTGACTTGAACCATCCTGGATGAATTCCTAATAGGAATGCTGTCAGCTTCCAAAGAAGGTAAGCACAGCTCCTATATCCTACACATTTTCAATGAAGAAACTGAAAAAAATGAATGGAGCAGGTTGTTTTTTTAGAGGAGGAGTATTTGAGTAAAAACAAGATTGAAGCAGGGGGGAGATTGCATTGGCAGTATGAAGAATTTTTTTTAGGCTGTGTGGATGTTTCACACCTCTTAGGTGAGACTGTTCAATTAATATAATTTATTTCTTTAAAGTCTAAAAGAAGTCATTGAGGCTCCTGCTTTTAAGAGTGAGCAGACCCTGTGGGTTACACAAGTTCTTTTGTCCCCTGTATCTGGGCAGATTTCCTGTTCCCTTTATCAGGTGAGAGCATATACAGAATATATTTATATATATATAAAATAATGGAATGGATTGGGTGGGAAGGGACCTTAAAGCCCATCCAGCTCCACCCCCTGCCATGGGCAGGGTCACCTCCCACTATCCCCACCCAACCTGGCCTTGGACACAGAATGTCACAGAGAGGTGGCAGGATCCACCCCCTGGGCTCTCCAGCAGTGTTTAGCAGCAGTGAATTAACCAGGAGTCTCCCAACTCACAAGGAATGCTTCATTAAACTCGAAGGAGCAGGGGAACTGCCTCTGGAGCTGATGGACACAGTCCAGCCACTGCAGAAACACCGGGCAGCGCTCATTGAGGTCGTCTGAATTCTCCCCGTGGCCACAGCGATCTGCAAACTTGTGGCCAAAATCCAGCCACTCCGTCTCCACTAGCACCTGGAAACCCTGCAGGGAGGAGAGGAGAGATGAAGAATTCCTATTTCTCCTTTGGTTCAGTTTTCTGAGATGGTCTGAGACTTGTGGGAATCGCTGTGTCCTCTCTCCTATTTCCCCTCAGCACTGGGCTCATTACTTCTCTTTACTGCTTCCCCTAACGCCTCTGTGCTCTGAAATGGAATTAGGGCAGATAAGAGTTCCCAAATGACACAAACAGGAAAGGGAATAAGGCAGGTTAAGTCCTCAGTGACTGGCAGGGGGTATCCTGATATGAGCCCTATCTCATCCAGGCAGTGACAAGCAGGAACTTCATTTTGCCAAAGTTTCAGGATCATGGTATCCAGTACTTGGACAAGTTATATAAAAACTTTTCTTGAAAATGATGGTCAGATCCACTTGTCAGGAAAGAAAACCATCCATCCATAACAGGACATCCAAGAGCAGGTGCTTGTCTGTGCACACAGCAGTCACATGGTTGATTAAAGGTTCACTTGAGTGATTTTTCATGAAAAGGGCAAAGAACATTCCCAAACAGTGCCTGGGTGAGCAGCTGAATGTCACACCTTGTCTCACAGGACCTGAAATCCATCACAAGGCAGGAAGGTTTTGGTTCTTAGCGGAAAGAAAAATTGTAGAGAATGTTTATTGAGTCAAAGGCTGTGATTAGAGCCAAAATAATGGCTGACAGCTGAAAAGCTTTAAATCTGACAGCGCTGAAAACTCATTTTCCTCAGTGTTTCTGATCCTGGTACAGACAGCTATGGTTTATGGATTGCTCTGGGTGACAGGGAAGGCCCAGAGTGTGCACAGCACAACTCTGCTCCTCAAGCAGGAAGGACAGCACCCTTTGGAGGACCAGAAGCAGATCCTGTGCCCAGGCCAGAGCAGTAAGTTTTGCCTGATGGATGCCAGCTTCTGGAATCCATGTGGAAAAGGATCCAGGAAGTTTTCACACTTCCACCCAAAAGGCAGTTCCAGCTCCTGGTCCTACTGTGTGTGAGGCTTTAAGCAGCAGCTCACAGCAGTGTTCACAGAGTTCTGTTCTGGACAACAAAGGCATCTTGCCTGTGGGCTGGCAGATGGCAGCTAGCCAGCACACATCCCACTGTGCTGAAAAGTGATGGAATGGGGGAAAAATCAGGAGAAATATAACTCACAGAGGGCACTGAAAATGTGAGACTGGAAACCATGCAGTTGGGAAATGCAGCAAAGAGGAAGGCTCTGTCAGGGGGTGGCTGAGAACCTGCAGGGGTGCAGCAGAAGCTGCAACTGCAGCACTTTACTCCATATTCCAGAACTAAATATGGGGAAACACAGACCATGACTGTGCAGTTACAGCAGAGGGAATGTGAGCTACTCCTGAGTTACACATGCACCTACACCTGGGAGTAACTGCAAACTATGGGTGACAAACTCCTGCCAGCTTCAGCGCCTTTACCAGGCGAGAAACCTGAAATAATTCACAGCCAGACCCCAATGACTCCCAGCTGCTTTACCCACCTCTGTGGTCCTGTAGTAGGGGTCCAGCAGGAGTTTGGCCAGGGCCACGATCTGGGGTGTGCGGTCCCAGCCGTCGGAGCAGTGAACCAGCACCGGCCGCTGGTCCCGGTCCACGGCGTGCACCACGAGCAGCGCGGATTTCAGGAGCACTGACAGGTGCTGCAGCCACTTGGTGCTCTCCAGAGCTGACAGCCAACTAGAGGGAAACCAGGCAAGACAGTTTTTGCTCTTTTAAAATGCTTTCAGGTTTGGATGTCTGAGTTTATCACGGCAAAGCTCCCGTTTCAATAAGCTGTGAGCATCACTCTGGAGCATTTTTCACTTGTGTCTTGTTAAGGCTTTCTCAGAGGTGGAAGCAGCAAAACCACACAGCCAACCCAAGGAACTGCCAGACTCTGGGATGAGCTGAAGGTTTGGATCTACTTTGAAACCATAGAAGGCTTTAGCAGCAAATTCCAAGTAGGGAAATGGGAGGGAAAACAGGACTGGGGTAACTACAGTGAGGACCCAAGCTCACAAGTTCCCAAGGTGAGGGGACATTACAGGGTAGTTACCCCCCAGCATTGCAGGGTTATAGAATATTCTCCTGAAATGACATTATAAATGAGTGAAGTACATGGAACATCACCACAATTTTCCAAAGGAGAGTCAATGGTGAGAATTAAAGAGCTGGGAATAGCAGATCAGCCAAAGTGTGAGTGCTCAGAAGCCCACCAGAAGGAACAACATTCTGGTATCAATATTCAAGGTTACACTTTAATTTCAGAACTCATTTTCTATGTTCACTTCAATCAGAATAAACCAGTGACTTCCATGAAAATGGAAGAACATAGTGCTATTACCAAGGGAAAAATCCACTGAATTTCAATTTAAAAATCATCAGCAGAAAAATGAGGCTGCAGAAACATGGAATAAAAGCCCGAACTTCCACTTACTTTCCTGGATCTGGCATTTGTGTGCAGAGCAGGCGCAGCGACTGGAAGCTCTTGCGGATGGAATGGATGTTTGCCATCCCCATGAACACCACTTCACAGTTGGGGTAATATTCTGCAGGAAAAGAGCAACACACAGGGAAGAAAGTAACAACTACCTTTCTACAAGATTTTTTTTTTTTTTCATAAAAACAAACCCCCGTTGCTGTGGACAGATGAAATAATCTGTTTATGATTCTCTAAGTCCTTGGAGCTCCAGACATGAGAGCCCAGCAAAACAGGAAGCATTTAGCAAAGACCTGTTGTATTTATTTCAAATGTTTCATTTCATGGTTACAAACAGTAGAGTGCAAACCTCTGGGAATAGGGATATTCCTGTGCTCCAGGTTCCAGGATGTTTGTTAAAAGACTGAGAAACATCAAAAGATGTGAAAGATAAATAATATTTAATTGGTAATTTATGGATTTAAGTTAGAGAGATTTTGGATTCCTTTTCCTAAGCCCTCAAATAGGCTGAAAGGTTATTTCATCCACTGCTTTCTTCTGAGGGGGAACTGTATGAGGAAGCATCACACAAATGAGAAACTGGGAGCTCAGGAAAACAGAAAATACATGGAATTATTTTGGAAGTGCTCAAGCAACACTGGAGGCCTGGACAGACAGGGCCAGTGCTCCCCTGAAGAGGAAAATACCAGTTCAGTAGTTTTCCCTAGATTTAGTCTTCCCTCTGCTGTGATGCTTCAGTCTGCACAAGAAATGATTACACAGTAACTAAAATGACCATTTCTACAGGAGAAGAATAATCAGGATTCAGAATCTGGGATACTGAGTGCTTGCATAGGAAAATTCAGGAATCTGTGATGTTTTGTATCATTTGATTTCCCAGCTCTTTATCAGCCCAACAAATGCTGGGCCAAACACAATAAGGGACTGCAACTCCAGGAGCAGCCTCAGACAGTATCAGACAACTTCAGGGTTTTATTTGTATTTTTACTGAATTATATCTAAAATAAAGCACAGCATAAATGAACTATTTTTATACAGAGAATGAAGCAGACCTGGTAATATCTGCAGAAAATTTAGCAGCAAAAAGTAATACAGGTTTTGTTGAAGGTGAGAAGCTGTTTGAAAACCTCCATAGAATTAAAAAAAACAATATAGAAACTTCCTGTATACTCTGTTTTTCTGTTTTGAAATTTTACTTTCTGGTGGAGAATAATTTAGGGGTTTTGAGGTGTTAAATGGAAACTTCATTTCTTTTAATTGGTGGCTACAAATCAAAATGCAGCTACTGCAGCAAAGACCAAAACAAAAATAAATGGTCAAAAGAGCTTTCGTTATCTTATCTCCAGTTTTTCTGTCTGGGATTTTTTTCCAGCCTCTCCACCCATGGAATTTTAACAGGCTGCATTCATACCCAACAGTGACCATAAATAATATCTTGTTTATAAAGCCACCAATTCACGAGTGCCAAAGAACACAGAAAGTGGTGTTGCAACTGTATTACACATGCAAGGTGAGGCAGGATTTCAGTTGCTATGATACAAATACTGAAAAATGCTCCAGTTTTAGGGAAATTGCTGAGAACTTGTATTTTGCACAACCATTCTAGAATATTTTCTCCTCTGCAGCCAGTGGGTTTTACAAGTTCAGGGGTTTTAGACATGAGCACACTGGACACCTTTGTCTCTCTCTACATCTGACTCAGCAAGGGAAAGCTCTTCAGCAGATTCCACAGGTTCAGCATTTACTGAGCACTGTTGCCAGCTGGGTTAATGGCCTGAGAACAGACTAATTAACAGCTCAACCTGCCCTTTGCAGGGCTGGCTGGGGGCTGCCATGATCCAGAACGTTCAGACAGATGAGCAGAGCACAGGCAGTGCTGAAGGGTGTCAGGGCAATCACACTGGAGCAAATCCCTTTGATTGCCTGGAAAGCTGAGGAGGAATGCTGCTCACCTGGGCACTCACAGCCACCCCCCTTGGCTCTGTTGGCCACGGCTGCTGCGTAAGATCGCGCGTCCAGGATCAAAAGCTTCTGAGGCTGGATTGCCAAACTCTCTGCTCCTGAGGCATTGGAGATGGAGGAGTCTGGGGAAGAGGAAACAGGTGAGGAGCTCAGAGGATCCTTTTGACACTGGTTACAGCATGATTCCCTCAGTCCCACCATGCACATGCTGGGGACTAAATACAACAGATTCACTCTGCTACAGCACCGCAGATTAAACTTTTGCGTAAAACTCCGCCCTCGACAGAAAAACAACGGTGACAGCCTTACCAAATTCCACATCAGAGAGGTCCCCTCCATTGGACAAATCTCTGGAACAATTCCCATTCATTAACTTGTTACTGTTGGACCTGGAGTCTGAGGCACAGGCTTTGGCTACGGACTGGACCAGGTGCTCATCGTCGGCGTTCCTCCAGCCCCACCAGCTCACCTCGGGCTGGCCGCAGCGGGAGATCACTGCCCCATTGCTCTGGTGCCTGAAAACAAAGGGAATACAGAGTCAACAATCAGGATGAAGAGCACAGAGGGCACAAAAAAATTCAGTGGAGTGCTCCAGTAGCTTCATTCCTACCAGGGAGCATCATTCAGCAGTTATCCCGCACCTGAGATTCAGCTTCCCTACAGAATGATGGCTGTGACCACAGACACTGACAGGTGAAAGTCAAAGCAAGGTCAGGAAGAGAAAACAAAGCATTTTCTTCCTCAATATTATGGCCTGTTGGCCAGTGAAAGCTGGGGAGTGTTTTGGAACAGCAGGTGAGACATGAGAGAGAAATTCAACATGGCTGGGGGATAACCAAGGACACCCTAACCTAGAAATGGCTCTCGTCTCCTGGGAGGTGACATTTAAAAACATTTTTTTGTTTCACATTCTGAAGAGTTAGTAGTTATTTCCTTAAATCTGACCTGGCTTCTTGTACTACACATAAAGAACAGATCTGGAATAATTAAAACTTATTGAGCCATTGCAAACATGCTCTGAAAAAGATTTGAAGACTCTCCCCTATAATCTAGGACTGAAATGTATTATCACAGTAATTCCACTGACATCCCCCTGCTGCCACCAGCTCTGTGACTCCCCAGTCACCAAAGTATTTGCAGCTGTGAGGAACAACCTCCTCCTTGACCTTGCCCAGCAGCACCCTGAAATGAAGGAGCTCAGCCCTGGGGAAAGGAGGCCCAGCTGTGGGTGCAGGGGCCAGAGCAGCACAGCCACAGCTTCTGGGCACCCCAAAGTGTTTAATCCCTGCCTCATGTCACAGCTGAAATATCCCAGCACTCATCCACATGGGTCTTCTCTGTTTAAGTCAAAGGATCAATAGAACTGTTTGGGTTGTGAGGTGTCCTAACACTCATCCAGTGCCACTCCTGCCATGGCAGGGACACCTCCCACTGTCCCAGGCTGCTCCAAGCCCCAATGTCCAGCCTGGCCTTGGGCACTGCCAGGGATCCAGGGGCAGCCCCAGCTGCTCTGGGCACCCTGTGCCAGGGCCTGCCCACCCTGCCAGGGAACAATCCCTACCCAATATCCCATCCATCCCTGCCCTCTGGCACTGGGAGCCATTCCCTGTGTCCTGTCCCTCCATCCCTTGTCCCCAGTCCCTCTCCAGCTCTCCTGGAGCCCCTTTAGGCCCTGGAAGGGGCTCTGAGGTGTCCCTGGAGCCTTCTCCTCTCCAGGTGAGCACCCCCAGCTCTCCCAGCCTGGCTCCAGCCCTTGGAGCAGCTCCATGGCCTCCTCTGAACTGGCTCCAGCAGCTCCAGGTCCCTCCTGTGCAGGGCCCCACCTGCTCTGGGGTCTCACCTGAGCAGGGCAGAGGAGCAGAATTCCCCCCTCCCCTAGGCACAGGTACATTTCTGGCAATAACAGCTTTTCAAGCAGAGGTGCCTCTGGGCCATGCCCTCCTCACCCAGGAGTCCCCCCTGAACCCTGCATTTCCAAAGCCTGCACCTGCCAATTACAATTCCTGTATGTTATGATGCAGGAAAAGACTTTAGAGCCTTCCTGCAAACAAACTGCCCACCTCAGAGTCAGGGCAAGCAGGAGTTGTTCACTTCCCTCTAACCAGGGAACCCAGAGTGCTGAGGGTCAGCTTAACCTTTAAGCAAATCTTAACAGTCTCAGCCCTGAACAGGAAGCCCACCCAAAGCAGCCAGTGTTGACTTTTTGGCTCTGAGCACTGTGATGGATGTTTCTGGAGGTGTGACACGCTGGTTTGTGCTGTGCTGTCAGAGCTGTCACCCCGGGTGCTGCACGGCACCTCCTCCGCAGTGTCCCCGCGGGCACCGCGTGGGCGCCGCCGCCTCCTGCTCCTCATCCAACAGCAACACGGGCACCAGCTCGGTGCTGCAGAGCCTCCAAGTGATCCAACAGGCTGGGATACGTTTGAAGTGTTTTTCATAGCTCTTTTCTAATTGTTTCATATAAAATCCCTTCAGTGAGGGGAAGCACTGACATGCTGTGTTAAGCGATGCGAAGCCTCGGTTTTACACCAGGTGCCAGCCGACTGCAGGCACAGGGAAATGGATTTCTGCTGGAATTAATAGCCTTCCACAAACAGCTCTACCCATAGCAAATTAGTTCAGGAAAAAATACGTGCCAATCACTGAAAGGCCACCTAGTTCCCCACTACATTTGCACAAATAAAAGAAAATAAAACATCATTATAGGTGTAAGAAATCTATTTTGAACAGAGCAGCTCATTTCTTTTTCCATATGTTCTCCCAGATTTCATTACTACCTGCTGCAGAATAATTTTCATAGGTTCATAAAGAGTTGTATTTTCATCTCCAGGTCCTTGCCTCACATTATCCAAATAATGAAGAATCATTAGGCCAGAAGATGAGCTTCTTGGTGGCTGTGCAGCCCCTCCAGTGCCCTGCACAAATCTGCCACGTTCAGAGGTACCAGAAATCAGCACACAATTCTAGCTAGGGGCACGCTGCAGGGCTGAGGAATCCCACTCATTCCAGCTGGACTGGCCACAGGGATAAAGAACAGCCAGTGTGATGCTGAGATCCCCAGGAATAGAGCTGGGATAAGAGGGCATCACACAGAGCTCAGGAACAAAACAAAATGAATCAAAAAATTCAATGCAAAACCTCCATGGAAAATTCCCAAGACAAAAACACCTGCAGCCCCCTGCAGAAACCAAGAGTAAATCAGCATCAGGGAACTCTAAAGCCCT
Source organism: Parus major (assembly GCF_001522545.3). Taxonomy (NCBI): domain Eukaryota; kingdom Metazoa; phylum Chordata; class Aves; order Passeriformes; family Paridae; genus Parus; species Parus major. Next base: position 12,384,172 of record NC_031784.1, on the reverse strand, counting down.
TTACAAGCTGTAGTACAGCTGCAGGATGCGTGTACACCTCTGCACAGGCTTCATCCTCCCCATGTTCAAACCACCGTGGAGTACAACAATAAATCCCCCAAGACCTTGTAACCACAGGGCAGGGAGGAGCAAGGAAGGGTGAACTGCTCCCTGTGCTGCATTTCTGAACCATCAGCACCATAATGGAATCCCTTTGCTGCAGTTTAGGGATGTAACTCAAGGCAGGAAGTGAATTTCTGAGTGCCACAGGATCCCTGGGGCTGTTTGGGGCTCACCCTCAGCAGTGCAAGGCTGAAGGACATTTCCATGCAGAGAACTTCCAGGGATGCTCTCCTGGTGCTGTTTCTACAAGGTGGGAAGCCCTCTCCACTGTCTTCCCAAGAAATCCTAAGGGCCTTCTCCATCACATTGATTTTCTGGGGCCAGATTTATCTACATAAGTTATTGTTTCCAGAGAGGTTGTGGCTGGGGCTGCCCCTGGATCCCTGGAAGTGTCCAAGGCCAGGCTGGGCAGGGCTTGGAGCAGCCTGGGACAGTGGAAGGTGTCCCTGCCCATGGAATGAGATGAGCTTTAAGCTCCCTTCCAACCCAATCTGTGTTTCTGTGACTCTATGAAATATGTGAATAGGTTTAAAAAAATAGGAAACAGAAAGAAAAACTGCAGGGTCTGGTGTGAGATTCCTTCAGAAATCTGATCATAGAACGGAAGCAACGCTCCTGACAGTCCAATCCCTGTGGAGAATTCCTGGAGCTTGTCTCCAAATCAGCCTGCTGGGCTTTTCAGTCTTGACTGCTTCACAGGAACAATTAATTTCCTGTTGCCAATGTCTGTCTTTGGTCTTTGTCCCAGTGTTCTATATCTGAGAAAAGTGATTGGACTTTATTTTAAAAAATCCTGATTACTTCTTTTTCCCCTGAAGTAAAGCAAAAATAGGTTTAATATAATGTGATCAATACTGAAACTGAAATAGTTAAGTCCCAAAGTAATTCCAGTGGATAAAAAATGTTGAATAAGCTCTTGCCCTTTACTCTATCAAAATAAGAAAAAAAGCTTGTTTTGTGTATATATCTATATATATATATATATATACACACACATATATATAAAAAAAACTATATATTTCATTCCAATCATAGAATCATGGAACAATTTGGGTGAGAAAGGATGTTAAAACTCATCCTGTTCCACCCCCTGCCATGGGCAGGGACACTTTCCCCTAGATCAGGATGCTCCAAGCCCAGTCCAACCTAGAAATCCTCCTCCCCTTGCTGCTGTGAGCTCTATTAGAGTCCAGAGTGATGAACTGGATGTCTTGAAAAATCTATTACTAAATGTCAAGATAAGGAAAAAAAAAGAAATCAAAAAAGAGAAACACTTTTCTCTCACTGATTTGAAGCTCAGCAATGAAACCCCATGTGTGGTTTATCACCCAGAGCCTCAGCAGAACTGCAGAAAATTGAACATGGGGACAGAACAATTTCAGTCTCTGTGGTCTTTTGACTTTTCAATTGCTCTTCTATAAATCCCTGGAATGCAAGGTGTTCACAGGAATGAGAACAAAGTGCTTTCCTTCTGTGCAGTGATGCCAGGAGGGGGAATGCTGCCCTGGTGAAGTGTGTTTGCAGGTGAGGTGTCCCCTAATTGTGTGTCAACTGCAGAAAAGGCACAAAAGCTGAACCCAAACCCACACATAAATCATGTGATTATCCTTTATACATATATCTAATATATATACACACACATTTAGCACTCTAATAATATAATACCCAGGTTTTTAAAGGTCAGTATATGCTGGAAAGCATTCTCCCCTTCCCAGAGCTGAGCAGAGGAGGGAACAACTTCACCATTCCAAAAGAGACCCCACTAAACCCCTTTGTTGTTTGGGAGGAGAAGACAGAAGGATTTAAAGGTAATGGTTTGCTGCCACGAGCCAATTTGTTCTGTCTTCACTGAACAAGAACTCTTAAGCTCAGTAAATAGAGTTTTGTGGCCTACAGCTCTCCTGCCCTTGGCCCCTCCAACACAAGCTCTAAGGATCTGCCAGCTTTCCTGTTCTCCATGTGCACAAGGAACGGGTGCCGAGGCTTAGGGAATATCAGTATTCATTATTTTTTTAATCCCTTTGTCATCTGATGTTTTAAAGAGATTTTAAAGCTTTATGGGAGGATAATCATCCCAGGGAAGGGGCCATGGTATTAAATGACAGGTTTATAGGATCATGGAATGGTTTGGGTGGAAGAGACCTTAAAGCTCATCTTGTTCCATCCCATCCCCTGCATCTTTCACTACATGAGGCTGCTCCAAACCCTGTCCAACCTGGCCTTGGACACTTCCAGGGATGGGGCAGCCATCAAATATCCACAAAATTCAAAATATCTGAAAAAGCAGATGCTGAAATGTATTTCTTACTAAAGAAGCTGCCAAAATCCAGTCTCTCAAACAAGCAGTTTCATTATGAAGAATTGCTGGACTCAATCTAGGGAAGGGTCTGTGTAATTAAAATGATCTTAAATACAGAGATAGAGCTAAACTGTACATTAATTTTTAATCTGAGTTTTAGATCTCCTTCAAGTAATTTTGGTATTTGTCCTTGTTTATACTGCAGTCTGAGAATCAGCCAGATGAGTCAGGGAAAAGCCAAAGGAGTACCCAGCCAGAGAGGCCATTTATCAGTTCTCCTCTGATGTCTTCATCTTCCATTTTTTCATTTTCATATTAAGAAAAGTTAAAAATCAATCTTAACTGGGGTGACTGCCCCAAGAATGATTTGTAAGAGATGCAAATATTGAGTGCTCCTCCAGTGTGTGTTTGGAATTCTAAATACAACCCATTACTCCCACTCGGAGTGCACATGGAGCGTCTGCCTTACCCAGAGCAGCCTGAGCACCTCCCAGAATTCCCAGACATGACTTACTCCAGCTTTTCTCTGCCAGGACTGCCCATTCCCAGCCTGGTGAAGGCTGTTGCAGCTGCCCCTCACCTGTACACCACGGCAGGGATGCGCTTCCAGGAGCGGAAGCTGGCCACGCTCTCCAGCTCCTTGTCCGTGATCCAGGCGGGAACGATGATCTCCTGGGGGTAACTGCCACACAGCCTGGGGGGAAAGGGAGCAAAGTCAGGGCTATGGAGCAGCTCCAGACTTCCCAGAGAGCACAAAGCAGCACTGGAGGAACCTGACAGTCCTTTTGCTAATTCCTCCTTCCCTGGATGTTAATAAACTGCCCTTTTCCAACATGAAATATGGAGGGATGGCTCTTATTCCTTCCCTCGACTCGCAGAGGCCAAAGCAGAGATTCCTCCTGCAGGGCCACCAACCCCCAGCTGGGAGTCATTATCCTGCACAGGCAGAGCACTCAAACTGCTCCATCACAAAGTCTTCCAGCTGGGTTTGCTCTGAGCTGGAGCAGGGATCAGCCAGAACACCCTGTCCCCCCAGCTGGGGATCACAGAGCACCTTCCTCTGCTCGTAAGCCTGAAGAGAGCTTTTGTCTGCACTTGGAGTACCTCAGAAAGTGTTTTCTCTTACTCATCTAAAATTTAACTCCTCCAAACCTGTTTGGGTTTGTTTTTTTTTTTAAATATGTGTATTTGTAGTAAGTTAGAGAATAAGAAACGATTAAAAAAATGCCTGAAAAAGTTCAAACTCCACTCTGCTCACTTAAGATCTCCTTTAGAATTATTCTCTAATATACCACACCAAAACCTGCTATTTCCAAGCCTAAATCACTGTAGCAGCTAATAAAACATTGCATAATTTAAAGCACATTTTTTCTATAAACCAATGAAAATCATAATTCTGATGGTCCCTTCTTGGGAACTGTAGAAGCTGAAAAAAGTTTCAGTAATTGAGTGTTTTGAGATGCAGTCTGGCTGTGGAGGAGCAGCCCCAGCACTCACTTGTACTTCTCATTGATGTTGGAAATCCTCCAGGCATTGTTCATATCAAACCCCATCCTCTCCACTTCGTTCTTAAACCTGGAAGTTACATGTTCTCCTGGGGATCAAGAGCAGAGGGGGAAAATGAATGGGAAATAAGGAAATAAAATTCTACTTTACAAAACAGAGCAAACCAGCACATCCCTCAGTCTAAACCCACCATTTCACAGCTTGATTCTGACATTTGTACTCATGTCTCTCCCTAGCCAGCTCTCCAGAAATGCCAGAGTCCAACAAGGAGTTTTTCCCTGAAATTACCAACTTCTGGAAATTCGTATTAAAAACCAACGCTGCAGACCAGAACCAAGGACACCAGCAAAGGAGCTGAGATCCATCAGCAATCCAAGTGGGTTGGCAGCTCAGAACAATTTTCTATCAGTGAGAAGAATGTGAAGCTCTGGTGGAAAGGGTAAGACCTGGAATGTGCCCTGGAACGTGGGCAATCCATTGAATATGCATTTCCAGCCCCAGGTTTCCTGTATGGCTGCAGGCAAGTTCTGTCATTTATCCTGCATCTCAGTTTTCCATCGTAAATTGGACATTATTCTTCCGTGAGTCATGTGGAGATAGAGAGGTAAAATGCATAAATGATTGTTTGACATAAATATCAGTCACAAGAGCCTCACAAACTCCTGGATTAATACATTAAAGGAAGTGGAATGAGCCCCATTTATTTCCTAGACACTTTTGTTTTAAAGTCTCAAAATATGATTGAAAAATATACAATGGCAATAAAGAATAAGAAGACGAAGTCTTGAAAATGAGACAAAATTTCCAGGTTTCCAAGGCTAAGAAAAGTGCTAAATTTAATGAGCATGTGAGCAGCACTAGATAAGTGATTCTGAAAGTCCATCCATTGCTTGTCTCTCTAAATTACTGTATCATTAAATCCTGAGGCAGAGCAGCACCCAAGGGGGGAAAAAATCTGCTGAAAAATTAATGCTTTAAGTATTACATCTTTCCATTAAATATTTTTAATATTTATATTTTTAAAACCCTTAAAGTCTTTTAATCCCCCAGATATCTGTAGATACATGTTTAATTCCAAGATGTAAATGCACATGTCTGAAATTATTTTTAATGCCATGTTACAGTACAATTAGAAATAAATATAAATAGGTAAATTAAGAATATTGACAGCAGCCTAATTACAGGACTTAATTAACTACAGTGTTATAAAGATCCTTTGTCAAGAGCAGAGGTGGAATTGGACAACACATTCCAGCCAGGCAACAACCTCTGCCAGGTTTGTCCTTAGCAGAGATTTTTAAATCTAAAAATCCCACAAATTCTTTTACTGGAGCACCACAAGGATGCCCCATCAGCTGCTCCTTAAAACTTGTGCTACATCCTTAAGGAGATTTTTGGATAGCAAATGAGAATACTGGAAATATCCCAAATCAACACTCCTCAGCCTGGTGGGTTTTAAGAGAAATACATCAAGCTACATGAAAATTAAATATTCTGTTTGATTTTTCCCTATTAATTTTTAGCTACTGTGAAGCCACAGGTTTTCCTCTTGGAAGCAAAACCCCAATCTTAATATTTTGTCCATTTCTCTTAAGCTGCTGGTATTTTAAGAGGCACTTTGAGCCAACATTGATAATGTTTAGAAGCATCCCAATCTACTCTCAAAATCCCAGGGAAAGCAAGCTAGGTATTTTGTGGCTTTGTGCTTCCTATTAGAGTTGACCCTGGGAGCCTCAGCCTGGATCTCTACTACAGACACTGGTAACATATTTTTCCCAGAAAATGTGTTCTGTTGACACTTGGATGGATTTTGAAGCACTTTACTACTTTTGTCTCTATCTATCCAATAATGGGCTCCTTAGACATAGAAGAGAAATGGCAATGTCTTGGGATTGACTTCTTCAACCACATTCACACTGATTTATTTCAGCTATAATTCAGCTCTTTGAAGGAAAACATCTACCCCCAGCCACAGACAGTTACAGGGGAATAAAGTTCCATTAAAGAAAATTATTTGATAGACAAAGCTGCAAGAAAAAAATTTGATTGATGAAAGTTAATAAAAAGGTAAATGTTGCTTCTTATTGCTGGCAGTGCTCAAGGCTAGGCTGGACTTGCAACAACCTGGTCTGGTGGAAGGTGTCCCTACCCATGGTAAAAGGTAGAATGAGATGGGCTTTAAGGACCCTTCCAATCCAAACCATTCCATGATTCCACCATTATCCTAACCTAGCATCACGCTGAAGTCCCTCTGTTTCAACACAGGAGAGGAGACTCAGCAAGTCTTCCACAGGTCTGCCAGCTCCCATTTCCCAAATTTAGTTAGGAGGGAAAAGCCCTAGGTGTGAAACTCTGCTCTGAGGAGTTTTTTGGCATTTTCCAGAAGCTGTTGATGAACTGAATGAACAGAACAGGGCCAGGAAGCTCCTCCTCCCACTGTGTGTTCCCTGCTCCTCCCCAGGCACCACAGGCACGAGAGCCTGTGCCCAGCTCCAGCAGCAAGGACAGAACACCAGGAACATCTCCCAGCCTGGTAACTGGGACACTTCCCTGAGGCTGTGAATTGTGACTGACAGGAGATTGCAAAGCACCTGGAAATCAGATTTCTTAAACAAGTGCTACAACCACCATCATGCCAAGTTTGAGCTTTTATTTCCTTGTTGGCTTCTAAAGCTCTCCAGCAAGGATGGGATTCTACTAAAAAAGATCACTGCCTGTGGCTGCAAATAAACCTCAGGAGTAGCTCAGGGGCCCCCTCCTCTTCCCCAACATCCACCTTGGAGACCACTGTTCCAGTGGCAATCAACCCAAAAACCAGACTGAAAGCTGCTGCCGTGGTGAACAAAATGCTGTTGGTTCTACATCTGACTGAACCAAACCCACCCCAGTAACTCCCTGGGGATGTGCAGGTGCTGCTTTGGTGATGGCCAGGCTGTTCCCACGTACCTGGCCGACACAAGTCCCCGTGCTGCTCCTTTTCACTGGCGTAAACCTCCATGCACCAGGCGTGGTAGGCGAAGGAGAACAGGTCCTCTATCTTGGACGGGGGGCGGATGGCATTGTTCAGCCTCTTCAGCCAGTCCTGACACTGCTCAAAGGTGGAAAACTGACACCTGGCCCAGAGACAAACATTCCATGGGTGACTTTCAGTAGCAGAAATCATTCCTGAAGGTGACAGGCTGAGCGTGAAAAGCTATGTGAGAGCACAAAGTGAGGATAAACACCTTATTGACAATTTAGTTCTGCTTCCATGTGTGCTCTAATGGGAAGTAAAATGAAACCTGTGGAATGAGTAAGGAAACACTGAGGGAGTCAGGACTGCCTGAGCAGCAACGTTCTGTGACTGGGAATAACCAGGGTGTGCCCTGCCAGGAATGAGGGGGACATTTCTCCATGTGTTACCTATGAGACCAAGGAAAGTTCATTCAGGCTAAAGACAGGAATGTGTCACAGCCCCTTCTGACTGCTGGAATCAGGGGGAAACTCAGAAACTATCCCACACATTGTAATCTACATAATGTAACCACAGTCCTGTAAACAAGAACAGGCTGAGAGAGCTGGGGGTGCTCACCTGGAGAGGAGAAGGCTCCAGGGACACCTCAGAGCCCCTTCCAGGGCCTAAAGGGGCTCCAGGAGAGCTGGAGAGGGACTGGGGACAAGGGATGGAGGGACAGGACACAGGGAATGGCTCCCAGTGCCAGCGGGCAGGGATGGATGGGATATTGGGCAGGAATTGTTCCCTGGCAGTGTGGGCAGGCCCTGGCACAGGGTGCCCAGAGCAGCTAGGGCTGCCCCTGGATCCCTGGCAGTGCCCAAGGCCAGGCTGGAGAGAGCTTAGAGCAGCCTGGGATAGTGGAGAATCCCTGCCTATGGCAGGAGTGGAATGAGATGTGTTTTAAAGGCCTTTTTAAACCCTTCTCCTTCTGGCTTTGTTGGGAAGCACAGACTGAGCTTTGCCCAATGTTACAGACTAACAACAAGCAGAGAGAATACTCCCCACACAGGAGAAACCAATCTTCAAAGCAGTGCATTAATATTACATTAGCTTTTCTTTTCAAGAAGGATTCCTGGACTCTTTAGAGTAAAAGGGTGGAAATAAACCAGTGATTTATTTTGCTCTGACATTTTTCTTTAAGATTTTATAGTTATTAAATATTACCCAAGTATTTCCCTTTGGCTCAGTCCTGGTTAATGATGGCATCTGCATTCCCTTGGGGCAGATTTATCTCCCCTACCTGTAAATAGCTCAGAGCCACAACGTGGAAGGGAAAAGCCATGTCCAACATCTCCCAAAAGCTGTCAGGAACTGCAGCCTGAGGTGTTTATTTATTTCCCATCACTGACTGTAAAGCAAGCTCAGACTACTCACTGAGACAGGATAATTCTCTATTAAACATCCACACTCTGACAAGATACATCTCACCCTAAATTCTTTCTAAATTCTTTTGAAGTTAGTGGTGTAAATAACAAGTATTATCCCCACTTGAATTCTATTTCTCGAAATACCAAGTTTGCTCATTAAAAAAATCAAGAATATATTCTAACTCTTCTGTCTCAGTCCAAAACTTCACTTCAGTCTTGGAGATGCAGTTTTGAGGGGAAATTGATAAGGATGGCAAAAATACAAATAATTTACATTCATTCTACAATTGAAGGGAAATAAATTAATGTAGGGAGGAAGGGTGACTTTTTTAAATGTCAAGAGTTACAAGTGAAGAGGAAGTTAAACATTGAATTCAAATTAAACTAAATATTACTTCTAAAGTAAAATCAGTCCTGGTGAAAAAACAGCCTTTCAGGAAGCAGCTGACCTGTTAAACATTCTGAGTGCTCAGAGATGGCTGGGGCTCCTTTCATTACACAAAAGGTACAGCCAGCAAACATTTAATCAAAAGAAATGTTCCTTTCTTCTTAATTAAAGTTCATAGATCAAAATTAATTTCTGCAGCAGAAAAGTTTTTAAAAAAAACCCCAGTGAGGGACAGCTCAGGCTGGGCAGCTGAGAGAGCCCTGGCCCAGGTCTGGAGTCTGGGGAGGGACTGCCAGGAGTTACTGCTGCCTGCACACCTGGATTCACCACCTTCCTTCACTTCCTCTTCCCTTACTTCCTCCTTTTCTTTTCCAGGAGTTTACCATGCCTCAAGGATAGTGCTTCACCCTCAAGGGTGTTGAATATGCAGGGCAGATGAAGCCTCCAAACCCCAAATCTTAATTAAACACATTTGCAATGTGTGTATCAGTGGCTTTATCTACTTCTGTACCTATTGATATGGAGATATTGCTATATCTGTAATATATTGAAGGAATGTATTACAACTGATTGCAAAGCAGGGACAACACAGTGAGACTAAAATTAATTTCAGAATAAAACCAAGATCAGCCATGAGGGCTCAGAGCAAGGTTTGCAGCTGTCCTGAATCACAACAATGGACACCCACACAGCCCACCTTGTATAAAAATCAAAGTAAAAAGCTTTTGAGGGAAATCAAGTAAGAAACCCCATTTCCTCAAACCATCCCAGCTGCCCATGGCATGTGGAAAGTAAATTCCCCCTCCCTTTAACACTGAGCCTCTCCTACCTTATAACCTTGCAGTCCTTGCAAGTCAAATGAAGCTGGAATATATCCCGGCACTCCACACTCTCAATGAGCTGCAATGGAACCTGCAATTAAACACATCAGATTATTTCAATTAAACACATCAGATTGTTTCATTCCAGCAGCAGTAACAGCAATTTCTTTGCATATCTCACAAGGGTTACAGGCTACATGGAATCTGAAGAGAGGAAAACAAAGGAATCCACATGGAATTACTTCAGCAGCTCTGAAGTTTGGTACAAGGTATTCATATTCCAGCTCCAGTCCTGTGTAGTCCAGAAACCTTAAGGGATCCCATAGGAGAAGCTGAGAAGGCTGCAGGAATGGCAGCAGACACCCCAGCTCCTCTCTCATGGAAGCAGCTTTCTCTCTTCTACACCAAATTTAGGAGTTTTAATATATTTTTAGCTGCCGGTGTTCAAAAAGAGCTGCTAAGCAAGATCCCCTTTAACAGATTGCTGCAGTCTGGATGCTTTTCTGTGGCAGCATCCAATGTTTTCTCCTCAGGGAAAATCCCTTTGGCCTGTTTAGATCAACACTTGTAATGGAAGCAGCTGAATTTAGGGTGATAACGCTGAATCTTTCCCAGCTGAAGTGCTGTTATAGACACTTCTGTTTCCTGGCATGTTTAACCAGCAGCAGGTTGGTCAGGCAATACAGGAGAGCACATGCAAGTACCTTTAAAGGTGAAAAAATCCACAAGATAAAAATATTAATTTTCAATATTATTTTTGGAACTGTACCTGAGATGGGCAAATGTATATTGTTGCCTTAGAACAAACAGAAGTCATAAATAACTGTCTGAATTTAGCTAATACCTGCAATAAACGTGAAGCACAAATCTATTTGAATTGTTTAGTAGATTATATGGACATTACACAAGGCAATAAAAGCTCTGCTATCCTTTAGTAACATTCCAATACTCTGATTTTTGTCATCACAGGACTAAGATTTAAGGCCTGGCTTGGGGCCTGCAAGATGTGGCTGGAAGAGCCAGGGCTTCTCCATATGCTTGGGCAAGTCCTTGAAGGTCACCTCCAATCAAAGCTCCAGGATAAGGAATCAGGACAGCATCTTCTCAGGCACCACAAAGCTTAAAAAGTCCCTCATTTTGGCAGAATGAAAAAAGGGAATTTAACTAAAACCAGCAGGAAAGGAAAAGAGATGTCTCAAAAATACAAACAAAGGGAAAACCTCCTCTGAGCAGGGAGATGCCTGGAACAAGCTCAGGGCAAATTCATCATCCCAGGAGAGGGATGAGAACTCTGCTGGCTCTGGGGAAGGCAGGCACAGCCCAGGGCAGCACCTCAGACAGAGCCCAGAGCATTCTCAAAGCACTGCCCAGAGCTCACAGCCCCCCGATACAACAAACAGGGATTTTTTAATGCTCAACCTTTCCCTTGTCCATGTCAGATCACAACCAGAGGCAGCTCTGGAGCCACCAACCCTCCCCTGCTGTGCCCAGCAAGGCTGGGACAGGGGTGTTACTCAGCTCCTTCTGCTGTAACTGGACATTAAATGACAGAAAACCCATGGACAGGACTTGGCTAGAGGGTGTCTGACTCCACAGCCCAGTAGTTTGGGTTTCAAATCTGGATTTCAAATAAAGCTGGAACTTGAATTCCTGTTCATGTTTTCAGCACTGTCACTGGTTGATATCTGTGACAGAATCAGTGACAAGAAGGGGGCAGGAAATGAGAAATCCCTCCTGTGACAGCTCCTCTGTGCCCTCCCTAAGCTCAGCCTGACTGTGGGTGACTCCACCAAAACAGCAGAGGACTGAAGTGCAGCACTGACCACACCAAGTGCTCTGTTCCACAGCTGATCCCTGTACTTCACATGCTCATTCCCTTCCAAGCCTTCTCCTGCTTGATCCCAGTCTGCCAGGCAGGTAAATTGCCAGAGTTTTGTCTGATCAATGCACAGGAACGGAGCTCAGACTGGAGAATCTTCCAGTCTGTCTTCATGACTGGCCAACCTCACACAGACCTCCAATAATTCCCAGGAGGAATTTCTCCATGAAAGGGTGGTCAGGCATTGGAAGGGATGCCCAGGGAGGTTTGTACTCCCCATCCCCAGAAGTGTCCAAGGAAGGACTGGATGTGGCACTCACTGCTCTGGGCTGGGGACAAGGTGGGGATTGGGCACAGGATGGGCTCGATAGCCTGGAGGGGCTTTTCCAACTTAAATATTCTGAAATAACTTATTTAAACTACCACTGAGTTTAATGGCACCAACATGGAAAGTAAGGCATCTTTCTCAGCTGAGTCGAATTCCAGAACTGCTTTTTAAGTCCAGTGCTGCTTTATCTGTTTTCTTTTTATTCCCCAAGCCCTGTTTTATTCTGTTTTTTCCCATGTCCATCTTCCTTTAAACAGTTCTCAACCTTTTCCCTCGTCCTGGCATTCTGCTTGCAGCTCCTCTTCTTTCTGTCTGCACTCTAATGACAAACTAATTCTTCTCCTGCATTACTTTTAATTTCCTTCTTCCAAAGTCACTCCTTGTTCCCTGCCCTTTCCCTGTGCCCTCTGCTCCCCAGCCATCCATTCCTCTCCAACAGCCCACCAGTGATTCCCTCACAATCTGCAGCTTTTTCTTCAGGACAACCTTCCCATTAATCTTTTTAATTTTCCTTCCCAGTCATAAAAATTTGTCCTCTGGTCCTCTTGTGTTTTCAATCCCCTTCCTGGCCATTATTCTTCTCCCAGCAAAGCTCAGTGGAATTATCTCCCGTCATTCCCTCCCTCCCTGATAACCTTCCCTTCCCACCACACATCCTTCAGGCTGCTGCCAGTCCGACACCCAGAGCCCGTTCCTGGAAGAGCCATCAATTCTATCTGCAGGCACTTCCCTCTAATAATGGCATGGAAACCAGGCAGGGAGAAGCAATCATTTTGGCTTTTATAAGAATAAACATGCATTGTTATCTGAGGCAAATTACATCCCATTATAGGGAGTACAGGAGCATCCTGCTCTTGCAGTATCTCCCTACTGTCTCTTATTTAAAATTATCTCATTTTAAGTAACAGCAACATTCTACAACTCCAACTTTTTATTTTTGAGGGGTTTTTAAAATTATTTTGATGACTGGAGCTGTCTGTTATCTAAGAGCAGTACAAAATGTATTTAGAGAAATACAGCTCTGTAGTTAGAAAAAGCACAAGTTACATTTTCAATGCTGAAATAACCCCCCATGGCCCAATCCATGCCCACAATTCCCAGTGGGATGCAGTGGATGATGGCCAGGCTGCTGCAAGGACCAGTGGCCCTGCTAAAGACCCTTCCTGTGCCCCATTTGGCCCAAACCTCTCCAGGACCTCCTGTGGCACCTGGCCTGGGAGCTGGAACTAGGATTTCCTCCTTGTTTTCCCAGCTCAGAGCTGGAATAATGTGTCAGGGTTGTGGTGAAGGCTTTAACAAACACAAGGCCAAGGCTGGGTGTCCTGGAGTGTGGGATGAGGCAGCACATGGAGCCACTGAGGGTGCAAGGACAGCTCTGAAGGGCTCCAGGGTGGAGGGAGCTGAATCTCCCCCAGGTTCATGGAACCCACAAGGAGAGTCTGAAGCAAATTTTGCTTTTAATTCCAGTTGATGATACTTTGGATTTGTCTTGAATGCCACCTCTGAGCCCCCTCTTCTCTCACAACTGTTGTGCTCTGAGTGTGAAGGATTTGGGCAGCAGGGCTTGAGGACAAGACAAGGATTATGCCACTCTCCAGCAGGGATGAACCACAGCAGCCATGGCCATGAGGAATCCAACCATTTTCCAAGCAAGGGAGAGTTCATGCTAAAACTCACCTCCTCATCAAAGTCCCCCCTCATCATGACTTTTCTTTGGTACTGTGTCCAAAATCCACCATTGGAAAGAGATTACATGCAATCCATGCTTCCACAAACTCCACTAAAATGTTAATTCTCCCATCAATGCAATTAGCTTACAGGGAGGAAAGTGATTACACAGAAACACTCAGCAGCTGCAAAGTCTGACATTTTCTTAAGGAATCAATAGAATTGGGCCTGGGAACCAAACCTCCCTTGTGCACAGAGAGATCCCTGTTGAGTCTGCACTTTTATCCCGTGGATAAATGTAAGTCAACACCCCTGAATGTCATAATCCCCCCAATTTATGCATGGTCTGTGGGAGCTTTTGTTTTTGCATTTGAAACACCATGTTCCTATTAGCACTGAGATCTAGGAAATTATCCATGGGAAAGATCTCCACACACAGCCCTTTTCTGCACTGTTGCAATGGGAACATTAACAGCTTTGAATGCATTTCTTTCCCAGCCCAGGTGATCTGGAGCTCTGTGATTCTCACTGAGGTGTCACAGCACCATTTTCACAGCCAGGGAACTGTAACCAAACAAGAGGGAAAAGCCACAGCCCAGGAATGAAGAATTTCTTACAGGTATTTGCTGAACAGCTGTGGTGATATAAAAACAGTAGGAAAGAATCAAGATGAGCCCAATTAAAAACTACTCAGTGAAGATCTGAGATAGAAAATCACCATCTGATCAAGAATTTTGGTCAACAATAACCAAAGGGATCACTACTGCCAAAATTAAAAATTTAAATATGGTTCTTAATTACTGAAGAATGTTTTATCCTTAAAGATATCCCAAACCCCCCCTGCCCTGGATTTCAGTGGAAGTCAGCAGTGATAGTCATATATGGTTACAAAGATTGATTTATATTCTGCTCTACCTCATACCCTGATTATTTCTGGTTAATGACACTAATGATAATGAGATATCACACGGAATGAGAGGGCAGAACACTGCATGTGAAAGTCAGGGAAGAAAAATAAACATGGGACTATTGACAAGTTTCTGTGGACTCTTCCCTGAACACAATGAAGGAATGTGATTTGAGAAAACATCAATTCTTGCTATGCTCAAAAAGACTGAACTGAAAATCCCTATAAAGTAATATCCCTAATTATCCTAAGGACAGGAAGTGCAGTTCATGCTCTAATGGCTTCTCTAATAAAACAACTCCATCATTCCCTGGCATTCCTCAGAACACTTTTGATTTCCACACTGAAGTGTCCCCAGCTGGTGGAACTGGTCTGTGTGAGCATCCCAGGACTGTCCAACACCCATTTATCTGTGTCTGGTACCAGAGGAGGTGGAGATGGAACCACTTCAAGGAATGGACACTTGGAATAAAACTCCCTAAAGAAATGCATTGCAGGTGAGGTCCCACTCCTGACCTGTTACACAAAGACTGCACTCAAACCACCCAAAATCTGGCACAGAACATCAGCAGCAGGACCCACTCCCACCTTCTGAAGCTCCAAGCAAGGCACAAATCAGGTTTAGGTGCTCCAAAAGCACCTTGGAATACTGACTATTTCTCTCCACTGAGCTTGGGGATAACAGGTGGCTGACAGAGACTGCTGTGAAGGTTGAGGGATGTGAGATTTCCTTATGATATCTGATTTTCAGAGCTGTTGAGTCATCCTTTGGTGCCTAAATACATATCTATTGTCCCTAAGAAATCGATTTGAATATCAGAAAAAGATTTTTCATTCTTAAAAGGGAGGGAATCACTGTACTCTTATCCCAAATTCTGTTATTTCCACTGAGATCAGAACAGCTGGAAGCACTTACATTCACAACAGATTCCTTGAATTTGATGTGGAGCCTGTAGTTGGAAAGGGCAATGATGGCATCCTCTGCTCGTCCCACGTACTCCGTGCTCTCACCGTGGAGCTCAATGAACGGCACCTGCAGAAAGGCAGCAAAAATCTGATTTCAGAGACCATTTCCCAAAAATCTGCCCTTCCTGCAGCACAAGAAATCAAACAAAGCCTGCTGAGAATTCAGCCCTGTTATTGCTGCTAAGGAGGAACATCAGGTAGGGTTGGCTCTGAGGTTAATTGCAGCCTTTTTCTTAAATGATCCCTTATTTTATGTTACTTTTCCTGAGTGGTAAGTGCCTGGTCAGGGAAAGCAATGAATTTTTATGAAAAATATTGTCACATCTTGGCAAGCAGGCTGACAAAGCCCTTGATTTATGCTCTCACTCCTTACTTAATGGAGAGTGACATTTCCATAATGTTATTAAATTCATCCTAAAGTAGGCAAAACATCCAGGATGAATAATGTTCCCTGCTATTTCCCCACTATTCACCCAACAAGCTCAGGTAACCAGCCTAGGCTGACTCTCTGAATGCTACAAAGCTGAACTTGGACAAATCAAGCTTTTTGCTCCTTATTTCTCACAGTAAATATGAAAATGCACAAGCTGCTGCCTTATAAAGTCAGAAACCTGCAGTTCATTACACCACACATGGAAATTGTCACTGGTTAATTAAAAATGGGACTTAAGCCCAGTTTAGCTGAGCTGGATGGAAAGTGTAAATGCTCAACTTGAAAGTGATGTGATTTTACACCGAAGTAGCTTGAATCAAATAAAAATTCTTTATATTAAAATTAAACTCTTCAGTTGATATAAGAGTGTCTACAAGCTGTCTCTTATACACATCTGTTGATATAAGAGTGTCTACATGGAGCCAGGCTGGGAGAGCTGGGGGTGCTCACCTGGAGAGGAGAAGGCTCCAGGGACACCTCAGAGCCCCTTCCAGGGCCTAAAGGGGCTCCAGGAGAGCTGGAGAGGGACTGGGGACAAGGGATGGAGGGACAGGACACAGGGAATGGCTCCCAGTGGCAGAGGGCAGGGATGGATGGGATATTGGGCAGGGATTGTTCCCTGGCAGGGTGGGCAGGCCCTGGCACAGGGTGCCCAGAGCAGCTGGGGCTGCCCCTGGATCCCTGGAAGTGCCCAAGGCCAGGCTGGAGAGGGCTTGGAGCAACCTGGGACAGTGGAAGGTGACCCTGACCATGGCAGGAGGTGGACCTGGATGAGCTTTAAGGTCTCTTCAAACCCAAACTATTCCAGGATTCTATAATAAATCATTTGAACTAAACCGATTTCAAAAGGAACTTTGGAAAATAAAGAAATTCTAAGATACCTCTTTTTGTGCAACAGAAGGCTTCTGGTTTCACAATAACGAGATGCAAAAGGCAGTGTTTAATCAGCTTAGTGCTGCTTTTTCAAAACAACAGAGTTCTAGGCTATGGAATAAAACCTGACCCTTGGAATTAGTGCACAGGTGGCAGTGACATTTTTCAGACACTTGAAGGAATTTCTTGTAATAAAATGCCTAAGTTCTCTGTCCTCCCAAGAATAAAGGAGTATTTAATAGGAAAATGAGTTTCTGTGTTAGTTGTGAATTAAAATTCTAGAGGAGAGGCCAGAGAATCCATAACCAACTGGAGGCAGTGTGATTTGAACAGCAGTGTGGTGATTACCTGAAGGTTCTCATCCTCTCGGATCAGCTGCTTCCTGGGAAAAATCTGATTAGCCTGGATGCATTCAAGGCTGTGCTGAGTCTCCTCATCCTGAGGAACAAAGTGTGACAGTCACCTGCAGCACTGGCACCTGCTGCCACCTTCCCCAACCATCCACAGCCAAGGGAAAGCTCCCACAGGATCAAATCTCCAGAGAATTCCACTCAAGTTTCTAAACACTCCAACACAGGCTTTCTGACAACAAATTTGGTATTAGCAACAGGTTTCCTTCCTACAGCCTGATTAATAAAGCCATTAAAAGCTGTAAGATTTATAGCAGCATTAGGAAAAAAGCATTAGCACTATGCCTAAAACTCAACAACCCCATGTGTAAATATTAAATCCCTAATGTTTTTCCCATTTTAAATCTTCTGCCCTGTCACAGACCCTGCAAAGCCCCTTTGCTTACCATGACAGGCCCTGGGCAGGAGGAGGAGGAATCCTCGTCTTTACTTGCAATACTTTGAGCTCTTCACTTATTAAAATCTAGAAAACCAGGAAAGTATTATGATGAAATAAGATCCATTTTCTTTTGGCAAATAAATACAAATTAGCTTTTAAATACTGTGAATGTAGCTGTTAGAAAACTGAGAGTAAACAGTAATTATGAAAAGATGAAATCCATAGAAGCTCCCTCTTCTGAGAGCCAAAATTGTTTCAAAATGTGTCTGGTTCCTTCTGTTCATCCTGAAAAATTACCTTTGGATGTGCTGCTGGGAGAACACCTGTCTGAAGGCAGCAATTAGACTAGTGTTTATATAATTTAAATTAAAACACGTTCATCTTTCTGGATCCCCCGGAATTTTCTCCCAAGTTGTTTGCAGATGGTGAATCAGAAATCCGTGGGTTACAAATCCAAAGGGATTGTTGGGATCCTTTAGGCTGATCTGCTGTGAAACACAGGGTTTGGATTCTCCTGGAACAAGCTTGTTTCAACTACAGCATATGAACTGGAATTCTTACTGGGATGAAAATTCTCATTTTACATTTATGGCTCATTTTTGATATCCATGGATGTACTGAAATATCCATTTTCCTGCACTGACCTTTCCAGGAGTTCCAGATCACTACCCTGGGGACTTGTTCTCTCCAGTACCCAACAACCCCCCAAGCTTTGATCATCTCCAGGTTTTCTGGGAATATTAACACAGTCCTGAGATTATGCAAATCACACAATTAGGAACTTAATGACTGAAGTGAATAGAGGAGTTAAAATTTAGGTTTGAGATTGATTTTACACTTTTTAAATCCAGGTAGGTTGTTCCCTTTCCTACTCCACCAGGATTCACTCAGGCATTTATGGGGTTTGCAGACTGTGGCATACAAAACTTACAAATGAAAATCCATCACACAAGTGCAGTCAGCACTCAGTTCACATCCAAAGTTTGTATTTCACTTTACTTATAAATGTATTTCAAATTATCAGCATTGAGGCTGACAGAGAAAAGCACTTCAATCCATCGGCTCCCAGCACTGCAGGGAGCCCTAAACACACCGAGTGCTTGATATGGAATATTGGCAGAGGGCAAAGGAGCAGCAGCTGCACATCAATATCTTCACATATGTGTAAATATATTTACATAAAAGAGGAAATGATGAGCAGAATTGAGCTCAAACTGCCATGGATTCACTAAAAATTAATGCAAAAAGTAGATATAGAATCCTGGGAATGCTGGAGAGGGACTGGGGACAAGGGATGGAGTGTCAGGACACAGGGAATGGCTCCCAGTGCCAGAGGACAGGGATGGATGGGATATTGGGCAGGGATTGTTCCCTGGCAGGGTGGGCAGGCCCTGGCACAGGGTGCCCAGAGCAGCTGGGGCTGCCCCTGGATCCCTGGAAGTGCCCAAGGCCAGGCTGGACATTGGGGCTTGGAGCAGCCTGGGACAGTGGGAGGTGTCCCTGCCATGGCAGGGGTGGCACTGGATGGGCTTTAAGGTCCCTTTAGACCAAACCCATTCCAGGATTGTATGATATAAAAAATACCTTGTTATTTCAAAGAACTCCTTCAGCTTCACACACAATTAGCAAAGAAACACCAACTTAATTTTTTAAAAATTGCTTTATTAAAAATTTGAAGCTTGCTTAGTATCTCTGAGTTAAAGTTTTAATTTAATAGGCACTATGCTGGAAAAATTTCGTATTTTGATTAGACAGATGTAGTTTTTAAGTTTATTATATAACCACCTACATATTAATAAAACCAGTATTAGCCTAGAAAATTGGTCTTTTAAAATATCTTACAGCTGTGCTCCTGAAATCCAGCATAAACCTCCAGCAGAGACTACCCAAAGAACCATGTTTCAGTCTAACTCCTGTATTCAGTGCAGAACAGTTCCTACTGTGACATGGCTTTTTCCATGTGAGGATCTTCCTTTTTAAGGTGAATTTTGGGAAAGCTATGTGGAAAAAAAGGCTGCCTGTTTCAGTTTGGATCAGGATTATCAGATCCAAAGGGTGATGCTGCCAAGATAAATGGTACATGAAGTTATAGGACTGGTTCTAAAGCAAACACTTTGCTCTGGCTGCTGCTGGGCATTAGTGAAATGCTTCAGCAACTTCCCTGCCACCAAAGAAGTGCTGAAAATTGCTGACAGAAATAGCAAAAAGGCTGAATTGTTACAACAAGGCTCTCTGAGATGATGGACAGTGAATACTTGGAGAGAAATCACTCCTTTCCCATCACATCCATGAGCTGATCCCACTCCCTCCTGCAGCTCAAGGTCACTGGGCTGAGCAAAAGGAAAAGGGAACAGCTCTGGGAGCAGGGATGCACCACACACTGCTCAGGACAGCCAGAACCACACCTGAATCCACATTTCTTTCCATCCCAAAGCTTTCTAACCCATTTCCAGTTCACCAACTCTTCCCATGGGAACAGAAGGAGGATCCCAGTGACTGTTGACACCTCATAAGGGCATTTCTGGCTTTAGAAGCCTTGGAATTAAGAATGGTTTTTATATCATCAACTCCACCAAGCACTCTGAACCTTTCCCACCATCATTCCCCACCATGCAGCTCCGAGGGACAGCTGGGGACAAAGCCAGCCCAGCACCAAGCAGCTGCATAAATCCATTCTCAGACTGATCCACATCACTTTTAGGACTGCAGAATGGAAGGAGAATTCTCATTTTGTTCATCTGCAGCTCTGCCCTGACAGTAAAACCCATTTCCCAGAAGTGAAAAAGAAAGGTAAAAACACAGCTCAGATATAAAAAACTGGTCAGGAAAGCAGCCTTGAATTCAGGCTCCTTCTTATCAACAGGATCACATAAAAACATCAGCCAGCTTATACACAGAGCAGTGAAACTTGGTTTTATTGGTACAAATATTGGGTTTGGTCAGGACTGAAGCCAAAAAAAGGTGATGTTACCAATTCACAGTCTGCCCTTTTACCTGCAATTCCATGTGTGTTAAATTACATCAGAAAAGAGAATGGTCTTGTTAATTCTCCATCCTTATGTTCTGCTTGAAAGGATAAATGATGAGCAAAGGTTGTAACCTCAGACTCTGTTCTCTATGGGAATATCTTAATTACTTTTTGTTTCAGATGTGCCTTCTGGTTTAAATTATATACATAATTAAGAGTAGCAATAACCATCTGTTTGCCAGTGATTCTAAACAAAAAAGATTAGTTAAATAAAGGAACGTTTAAATTCACATATATTTAAATGCAATTGGACTTTCAGCAAGGAAAAGGAAAAACTGAAGGGAAAAAAATGAAAAATGAAGACTCCAAGCATTTCACTTTGTCTCCTTACTTTCCCCATCCAAACTGAATTCCATTTATTTTAATGAAATCGGACTGAGCTGACCCCTGAGCTGTTTACATACCGTGGCACAGTTGCCCTCTGAGTTTGGAATTCAATTTTTTTAGCAAAGGAACATTAGAAAATGTGAGAATTGAACATTCAGGAATGTGCTGTACCTCAAGCAAAAGATGCTTCTGGTGCAAACTGAAAACACTTCTCCCCCTTTGGCAGGTGGAAGGAAATTTCTGAGATAAGGATAAACCCTCAGTTTCCCTCATTTTGTCCCTGACAAGGAGGTTTCTCCTCTTTCCTGACACCACAGGTTGCAGGGAATGAGTAACTTTCACCAGGATTTCCTGGGAGAGCAGCTGACACAAATATTTGCACATTATTCAGGAATAGAACAGGGCAAAGAATCGTATTTGAAGCTTGGGCACAACTAAGAGTCAGGAACCTTTTTCAATAATTAAAGGTTGCAAACTCCAACTCAGTGAAATACTAATTTTTGTCTAAGATCTTGGAAAACACTTGATTTAATTAAAAGAATAATAAAAGATGAGCACAGAATCCACAAACAAGCAGCTGATCATCCCAAAATAATGCACTTCTTACCAAAGAACGAGAGAATAAACAGTCCTCTCTTGTCCCAGAAAGGTCCAACTGTTCTCTTCTGACACTTCACATTGGCAGCTGCAAATACAAAGACAACACTTTAAAACATGAACTTCCCATGAAAAAACCACTTCTGAACCAGCAGCCTAGACAGGACACTCCACTGTGAGAGGATTAATTCAAGAGGAAAAAGAGAAAGTCTCAGTGCCTGTAACAAGAGCTTAACATGCCCAGAGAGGGAATTCCAGGACTGGATTCTGATGGATACACCTGGAAAAGGCCTCTTTTCTGGCAAGGAGCAGTTCTGAAATCATGGCCATAAAGTGATTGAGATTTTCATAGATGAGTGAACAAAGCCTAGGTTACTTCACAACATGAGCTACAGGAGAGAGTTTTATAGAAGATCCAACTGGATTTATACTGATCTTCAAAGTGGGTTTAATTTTACACTGCTGTTGGCATTCCTGGCCCCAAGAAAGTCAA
Source organism: Parus major (assembly GCF_001522545.3). Taxonomy (NCBI): domain Eukaryota; kingdom Metazoa; phylum Chordata; class Aves; order Passeriformes; family Paridae; genus Parus; species Parus major. The sequence continues at coordinate 12,362,466 of NC_031784.1, read as the reverse complement.
TGAAGACCCCCAAAAGTGGTTGCTGCCCATGTCCCTTGGTCCAATAGTGCAAAAATCCCAGGGATCAGCAATGCTCATGAGGCCACTCCTGGCAAGCCCTTTCCTTTGAATTTTCAAGTGCTATACAAACACTTTTTGCATCAAAAACAAGGCACTGTGCCAGAAATACACATTTATAAAAAATTACATGGAGAAAACATCTGATCTGCTTCATTCCCACAGTCACTCCAACAGGACCAACAGATGTCTCCTGTGGCATCAGAAGGACAAAGTTCGACACTAAAATACCCAAACCCTAAAATTAAAAGTTCCAGCCTAACCTCAATTGTTCCTGAAGCTCACAAGCAGCCAAACTGATGGGACACCACTCCCTTGTATCTAGAGGTTTGGTCTTCACAGAAACTTGGAAACTCTCCCAGTAGCACACTCCATCTGGATGTGCCTGGAAAGTCCAATTGCTCTACCATATAATCCTGCTGCTGGAAATAGTTTGCCTGTACTTTGATGTGCCACAACTACTGATAATTTTCACATTCTGGTAAATGAAATAAAATATTTTTGTATTTTGTGTTCATTGTATCCTTTAGTTTATGGCTTATGACAGGGAAAATACGTAATACACAGGAAAAGGAGATATAATTTTAGGATTGATGGAGTAGAAAGAAATAGTTGAAGAAGTTGTGCATCAAAACTTGTGCACTTCAAAGAGTTGTGCCCAAGGCCCAGCTGTGTGAGGGAGGGGATTGTCCAGCTCTGCTCTGGGGTGGCCTCTCCTCGAGTGCTGGGGACAGTTTCAGCCACCAGAATGTCAGGGCAAGGTTCTTCCCCCAGAGGTGCTGGCACTGCCCAGGCTCCCCAGGGAATGGGCACGGCCCCGAGGCTGCCAGAGCTCCAGGAGCATTTGGACAGCGCTGCCAGGGATGCCCAGGGTGGGTCTGGGCAGGGCCTGGATCAATGATCCCTGAGGGTCCCTTCCCATGCAGGGTTTTCATGGTTCCAAGATTCTAATACAAACTGAGATGCACCATAAGCAATTCTACCATCTGACATGATGGACACTTTCGGGAATCTCATGGAATCTCAGTATTTACACAAACAGGGAGCTGAGGATGTGCTCGAACAGAAAGCCCCTGTGTCAATGCCAGCTGTCCAAAACCTCAGCTAAACTTCAATTTACCATTTCATAAAACAGTTTCTAAAAGCAACATTTCATTACCTGCAACAGAGGTCAACTTTGTTTTTATTTTTTAAAAAAATCCCTCTCGGTCAACAAGCCAAACACCAATCCCAGTAACTTTATGGGTTGATAATCAACCCCAGCAGGCAGATGGGAAAGGGCACAGTTTGACTGTGAGGTACCAGCTTGAACGCGCAACAAGTTCAACTTCACAGCTGCTTGTTGATACAAAGTCACCTTTGAGAGGAATATGGAGCAAGTTTATTAAACACACACAAAACAGCTCAGAAGGCAGACTATACAACCCCAGAATGACTCCTCAGGGGCTGTTCAGGACACGCATTTGCTTTTCGAAAAGCAAGATACACATTTCGGGTGCAGAAGCTGGACTGATTTTGTGTGGTTTCAGTCCAAATGAGAAAAAAAAAATCCCCCCCCAAAAAAACCCTTCACAAAATCTGCAACAAGCTTTTTATTGATTTTAATGAGGCTTGGAAGAAGCCACCAAAGCTCAAGAGTTTTGTCAAGAAGTTTAAAAACAGGAGAAAAATGTTCCAATATAAGCATTAATAATTCCGCTTTGTTGCTGCCAGAGCTCAGCAAACCCCCCCTGACACGCTCATCAGCATTCCTGCTGCAAGGCTGCTGGGCTCTGATAAGAGCCTGCAATGTTATCACTTCCTAAGTCAACAACTTCTGCCAATACAAGTAAGAAAAGCTGCCTGTAAGAAGAAACGTTGCTATGAGTTCTGCTGGCCCTCTCCAAAACACCAATTCCTGATGGGAGCAGTCCTGGGTCAGGAGTAGCTGTTTAATTAACACATCCCAGCACATCCCAGGAGCTGCCCCTGAGGACAGGGATGTAGCCACCCCCTCCAGGTGCTCCCAACATTTCCTCTGCAGCACCTCAGCTGTGTGAGCCACAGAAGGGATTCAGCACCATCAGGAAAGAGAGAGAGGAGATGGAAAAGGGACAGGATCCTTTCACTAAATCCTGAGTCAAGTGAGTCTTAAGGATGGACTGGGATGCAGCACGTTTACTGCAATGTCACACTCTCAGAGCTGGTTTGGATTAACACGGAATGGTTTGGGTGGGAAGAGACATTAAAGCCCATCCAGTGTCCATCCTGCCATGAGCAGGGACACCTCCCACTGTCCCAGGCTGCTCCAAGCACTGGCAAACTTGGCTTGGGCACTTCCAGGGATCCAGGGGCAGCCCCAGCTGCTCTGGGCACCCTGTGCCAGGGCCTGCCCACCCTGCCAGGGAACAATCCCTGCCCAATATCCCATCCATCCCTGCCCTCTGACAGTGGGAGCCATTCCCTGTGTCCTGTCCCTCCATCCCTTGTCCCCAGTCCCTCTCCAGCTCTCCTGGAGCCCCTTTAGGCCCTGGAAGGGGCTCTGAGGTGTCCCTGGAGCCTTCTCCTCTCCAGGTGAGCACCCCCAGCTCTCCCAGCCTGGCTCCAGCCCTTGGAGCAGCTCCGTGGCCTCCTCTGAACTGGCTCCAGCAGCTCCAGATCCCTCCTGTGCTGGGGCAGCTCTGTAGGTGGGGTCTCACCTGGGCAGGGCACAGTCCCCTCCCCTGATTCCAGCACAGGTGCCCAAGGACATCCTGTCACTGCCCAATTCAAATATGTCAGAAGTGACTCTGCTCCAGGAATGAAGGGGATGGGAACAACAACACTTCACTCTTCCTTTGAATCATCCTCTAAGATCCTGCTCTGGTGCCTCTTTTGGGAACCTTGGCGCTGGGGGAAGACTCAGAACAAAGGTCTCACCTCCAGTTTTTTTCTTGGAAGATGTTATGGAGAAGTAGAGTAGTTGCAGTGTATATCATTCATACAGTGAAACACAAGGAGGGGGAAATTCCAAATAAAGGTTTCCAAATTGTAAAACTTTCATCCCTGGCCATAGCCCAACCCCTGGAATTCTAAGGGCTACTCAATCCAACATCAAAGTCAGCCCTACTCTGAGCAGTGATAGACTACAGGAACTCCAAAATCTAAATTATTTGAGCCTGTGACAGTGCTTCTCTTGACATTTATTTTAATAAAACATTGGCAAATAGCTAGGGAAAGCACTCTGGAGAAGTTTCAATCAACATGTTTGTTTAATTAGGTGATTGGAAAGTTGTCTCTACAGTTTCTTTGCTGAAAGGCTCTATCAGCCAAAGCAGGAGAGCCATGCCATGATTTGATAAGCATGGAAACGGCACAAGGGAAAAATAACTGGGGAGAAAAACAAAACCAGATTTTCTCTAGCTGCCAGTTATCCTCATAAAGATGTAAACAAACACAACCAAATAAAGGTTTTTTCCTGCTAATTGACTATTTTGAAGACTTATTTTCCCCTCCCTTTGCCAAAATACGACATTTCCACGCTGGTTGTGCCACACCATGTCCCAACCTAACATTATGCAAGTGTGGTTTTGATGAGAAATTCTGCATTCCTGTTTACATTTTGAACTTCCCAATATCACTGTTCTCATATACCCAAGCTCTGCCATGAGGGGAACCTTCTCTTGCATGGGATTACCACATTTCCCCCCCCCCCATTTATTTCATCACCTCTGGGACTGGCTGCTCCCTGCTCACTTTAGCTCACAGGTTGTTCTTCTCCTCCTCTCTCCTTTTCCTTTTCTTCCTGGTGGATTTGAGCTTCCTTTCCCTGCTATTTTTACACAATTGTTAGCGTGCTCAGGAGCAGGAACACAGTGCTGCTATCAGCTGCCCACCAGCTGGGGGATGTGGTCAGCTCGTGGCTGAGCTGGAAACCAGAGAGGGATGGGAGCACTGGGAACCATCCAGGACAAGGCTGATCCTTAGTAGAAAGTTCTAAAATGTGCACATAGAGAAGAAGGAATGCAGATCCAAAGGGAGGCATTTTCTGGTTTTTAGTGCCACATGTCACAGATCCTTTAAGGTTGAAAAAGACCTTTAAGGCCACTGATCTGGCACCACTGTGTTCATCACTGAGCCGTGTCCCCAGTGCCACATTCACAGAGCTGTTCAATCCCTCCAGGGATGGGGATCCACCCCTGCCCTAGGCAGCTGTGCCAGGGTTGGACAACCCTTCCCATGAGGAAATCTTCCCAAAATCCAACCTGACTCTCCCCTGGCACAGCCTGGGGCCGTTCCCTCTCCTCCTGTCCCTGTTCCCTGGCAGCAGAGCCCGACCCTCCCCAGCTGTCCCCTCCTGGCAGGGAGTTGTGCAGAGCCAGAAGGGCCCCCTGAGCCTCCTTTTCTCCAGGCTGAACAACCCCAGTTCTCTCCATCTTTCATCCACTTCCCTGGATGAAATGACATCATCACAGCTGGAGATGAAGGTGTGCACACAGCAACACTCAAATACCTGACAGGGAGAGCAGAACAGCCACATGGAACATCCCACGTTCCCACAGCACGGATGGAACTGTCCTGCATCAGAGCATTTTCAAAAGATCTCATTTCACTTTCTGTTCTCTCTGCTTTTATGAGTGAAGAATAAAATTAATTGTAAGAGTCCAAAGCATCAAAAAAGTTTTGTCAACATCTGTCACTGCACTGACTCATCCACTAATGGCAGGTCGGCATTTGGGCTTCCTTCATCTTCCCACTCAGAAGTGGCATTAATCTGCTTTTAAAGCAGTTTGATTAAGCTGATTATCTTTGCATATTTGTTAAAGATCACTTCTTGCACTCTTCAGAAATTAAATGCAAAAGCAACAGTTCAAAGTGAAAGCAAAAAAAAAAAAATCATGAAAGGAAAGCAGAGCCTGGAATGGCACAGGAAGGCAGCAGGAGCACTTCTGGGGGTCTGACAGCAACGAATAGTGCACAATAATTTGATTTTGCATTAAGAAAGGTCTGGTTTTTCCATACTTTATGTCAAGAATAAAAATCAATATTTAGCTGGGATAACATTATTCCCCCCCCGAAAAAGAGGCTTTTTTGGAAAGTGTTCCCAAACAAAAGACTGTACATCAGTATTTTCCTTCACTGATCTCAAAGCAATGCAGGTCAAAAGACGACAGCAAGCTTGAAGTCAAAATCCACAACAAAATGACACTTCTTACAAAATTTCAGGCTTTCTTTTCTTCAATTTCCTTTTTCATTTGGATAAAACCCTGAGATCCAAAGGCTGCAATTATTCATATATAAGCCAGGATACAAGTGACCCATCAGAGATCTTCTGTACCATGTCTGTAATTTTCCTTTTATTTCAATTACTCCATATTCCTCTGTTTTATGTGCATGACAGAGGAGGAACAGCTACCAAGAACCAACAGCTACACAGATCAGTCTGAACTGTGGAGACACCTGGAAGGAAGGGAACTGAATCTGGATTTTAGTATTTAAGCTGACAGGACACAGACCCAGTGGATTTGTGGAGGTTCTAAGCTGGAAAGGTGACCAGGTGTGCTGGGAAGGGGATTTCATAAATCTAACAGGTAACCAAAGAGCTGTGAAATGCAGGGCAATATCAGACTGGAGTCAGGAAACAAACAGCAAGGTTAGACCAGGCAGCAGATGTTTCCATTTGAAAAGGCATAATGGAGAAAGAAAGGAATAATTTGCTCCTCACAGTTCCCATTTTTCCATTAAGGACCTCACAGCCCATTTGCCATGAGTCACACTCCCTCCGCTCTTTCTGCCTTTCTAGAAGGAAGGCAGCAAACAAGAAGTGGCTGTTAATCAAAGTCTCCAAGGTTTTACTCATCCTCCCAAAACACTTCTTCATCCCCCTTCCCTCCTCCAGTCACATCTTGCTGCAGCTCAGACCCTCCTGTAAGTGCCTTAGCAGTGGGAAGGGGCAGCAGCCGTTCCCAGAGGAGCATCCCACGCTGCCCAGGACAGCTCCTCACCTGCTGGGGTTTCCTGACAGCAACACTACAGACAAGAAATAAAAGAAGAGAAAGAAAGGTTTGAAAATAGGAAGAATCAAGAAGTAAATGTGATTTGAAGGTTCCTCTGGAGTTTCAAGATACACTCCTGTGAGACTTTTCTCTCACCCTGAACTTCCTCAGGACAGCACAGCCACAGCTCTCAGCTCCTCAGTTGATCTCATTTTCACACTTTTTCTGGCACAAAACTTTGAAAATCTCTTTAATGAAACACCACTGGATGCTTTTGTCATAAGACTTTTTTGAAATAGCCTGTTATTAATAATCTACTAATGCTCTGAGAAATAAATGCCTCAGTTATTACAAGGTGTTCATAATGGAGACCTTGGTCCCCACAGAGGCCTGGCAATCATGGAATGCTTTGGGTGGGAAGGGATCTTAAAGCTTATCCCATTCTTCCCCTGCCATGGCAGGGACACCTCCCACTGTCCCAGGGTGCTGCAAGCCCCAGTGTCCAGCCTGGCCTTGGGCACTGCCAGGGATCCAGGGGCAGCCCCAGCTGCTCTGGGCACCCTGTGCCAGGGCCTGCCCACCCTGCCAGGGAACAATCCCTTCCCAATATCCCATCCATCCCTGCCCTCTGGCAGTGGGAGCCATTCCCTGTGTCCTGACACTCCATACTCTGACAAAAGCCCCTCTTCAGCACTGCCACACAGCCTGGGACAGGCAGGACACAAGTCTGTTTGCTGTTACCAAAACCTAGAACGAGACATCCCTTTCTCTGCTTACACACCTTGCACAATGTAATTATGGGTAAAGCTTTAATCCATTAATTCTTCAACTGCATTGAAAAGACCTGTCCTGTCAAGGAGGCCACAGAAGTTCCACACATCCACCCTCACTGCCTTCATCGAGGAACGGAAGCCATTGGGAGGCTCCGTGCTCCAGGACTCGCACTGGATCACCTTACACGACTGGGAAAGTTAATATTTCAAACTAACCCAGCACTCGGTAAAATTGTGGCACACTCCAAAAATGCCTTTTTTGATGTGGTATTAAGGTAGTTTTGCTTTAAAACAGACTGTGCTGCTATTCCCTGAAGCATGGTGAGCCAGCATAAAGGGAACTGCTCCCATACTCCTCCCAAACAAAACACCCTCCTTCCTTAATTCACACAACTTTGGTATTTCAGACCCAGCATAGCATATTCTAACTCCTCAATAAAAGACAAAACTAACCCAGAGAGCAGATCATGGAACCATGAACCAGTGCCATAGATGATGTTTGCTTTCAGAGCAGCACAGCCTGAAAAACTACAAGACATTTAGATTTATAGAATTGAAGGCAGCTTAAGAATCACTTCAGCTCCTGCAGAAATAACATTTCTTTACAAAACTAATCAATTAGCTTGCTCATCTCTTAGCCTGCTCACTTCTTTGTGAAATATTCAAGTAGTTTCAGTTTGAATGGCAGAGTTTACAGTTCAGACACCAAGAACCCTCCCAAAGCCCTGATCCACTTTAGAGCTGTCAAGCACACGTCTGCATTCTGTACTAAATGGAACTGAAGGGGCTTTTAGGAGTAATTCATGTATTTCTGCCAAAATCTGTGAACCTGAGGATGAAGAGCCCTTCCCTTCAAAGGCTCTTCAATTACCATGGCAGGGGACAAGTATGTTTGATCACAGCATTATTTACAGTATAAAACAGTAATTAACTCAATCCAAGAAAAGCCTTGAGTTCAGGTATTCCCTTATTAATCCATGCAAAACAATCCTGAATGGAATAAAATAACCATATTAAAAGAGCTGACCTAAATTGAGAGACAGCTTTAGCTACAAGAGACCCCTCTTGATGAAGTGACCCCCTAAATTGCACATTTTAGGAACTAATCAAGGATCAGAACAGCTTTTCTAGGCTCACAAAAAGCTGTTTGCTAGAAAGCAGTCCACACACTTGTTTGGGCATCACCAACGAGGCTGCCAAGACACCAAGAGCACTCACCGTTCACCAGAGGCTCCTCTGTGTGTGCAAATACTCAAAAGTTAAATTTGGAGGAGATAAAGCCAAGTGTGCTTGTCCATGATAAAGGGATCAGCAAGAGCTGGGTCAGGAAACCCCAGCAGCTCAAGGGATAGCACAGAGCTTTCTGCTGGGTCCTATCTACCCAGCAAGTTCCAGGCACACCCAGGATTTACCAGAACAGGGTCCTGCCCTCCCTGCACTTGAGCAGCAACTCCTTCCAGGGAGAACAACCAGGCATTTCCACCAGCCCACTGCCAATTCCACCCTCTGCAAACTTCCAGCAGTTTCCAGACAAGTTACCTACAGAGGGAGAAGATTCCCAGTGGCATTGCCCTGAGCCAGGCACAGCAGGGAAGAGCTCTGGCTCCCTACAGGAACTAAGACATACTCAGGACCCAAACACTTCTCCTGTTAATTCCTGCATTTAAATCACAAGGGACAAACTGGTTTGGATAATGTACCAGCACCCTGCCTCCAGCAAACCTGCTGCTTCCTGGCCCTTCCCTGCTCAGCTGATTCACAGAACCATGGAATGGTTTGGTTTGGAAGTGCCCTTAAAGCTCATCTGGTTCTACCCCCTGCCATGGGCAGGGTCACCTTCCACTATCCCAGGGTGGTTCCAAGCCTCATCCAACCTGGCCTTAGAACTCCTCAGCTCACTAAAGCTAAAAGAAAAAATAGAAAAAGCAAGTACTTTCCCTCCTGTAGTTAAATCATCTCAGTATCTTCCAAGTATTAAGACAGTTGTTTATTCCTATCTTTTTCCACTCGTGGAAAGTCACAGTTAATTTCAGAAGCAGGAAATGTAACAGCAAAATACTACTTTCCATTCGCAAGCTGCACTTAAATAAGAGCTGGAGAGGGACCTCAACTCAAACAAACAGCAGGCAAAGAAAAAGAAACTTAAAGAGGGTCCTGCCCATGCAGTCACATGGGAAAGGGACGTGGAGCTGTCTGAATACCCAGCTTTAGTGAGGAGCAGTGAAAGTGCATCTCACCAAGAGCCTCAGCAGAGCAGCCACCAGGGATTGAAGCAGCACAGCCCTTTGATGTGGGAGGCAGGAGGCCCATGGAGGAGTCTTGCAGCTCTTGTCATCGCCTCAAGAAATGTTTTAATGGGCTTCAGTTCCCATAGCTGGTTTGGAAGATCAATTACACACATTAGCAGTATCTGGTGTGAAGTACAGAGGTCTTTAATAGAGCAGTTAATTTTGTCACACTGCACTATGCATTCCTCTAGAGACACAACAGTGCTGCTTCAGAACCCATTGACTCTAAGGCATATTTTTCTACTTTTATGTATCTTTAAGCCCAATAGTCCTCCATCAATTAAATCAAGGTAGATGCTCTGCAATGTTCAAATCTTGAATGTGTCAAAAGTAAGAATGACTACAATTTCTAAAGTCATGTCTCCAGACTGCCCAGGAAGGCTGAGTTCAGTCAGGATAAGTCCCCAAAATACTTTCTCCACAACAACTTCCATAATATTGAAGGTACACAGGCTTGTTCCCTTGCACTGAAGTTGCCAGGAAGGAATTTACTTGGATTAACAGAATATGCTTATTCTAAAAAACTAAACAGCACAAAGCCAAAGTTAAATATATTTAGGCATTTCAGAGACACCAAAGAAGGGTTTGTGGTTGCTTGAGGCACAGATGTGTATCAAAACACAGTTTCAGCTAGAACTGAAATTGAGTTCTGCAACAGACTGCAGCTCTGCTAGTGAAGTTTGACAGCGCTCTTGTTAACAGCCACAGTCCTGTCCTTCTCTTATTTCAAGTAAAAATCCATTGAAGTCCAAGCTTCCATAGAAGAATACCAGTGGATACTTACTTAGCTGATGTGGAAAAGGGAATTAATTCCATAGGGTACCTGTACCTCCTTTGGTCAATCCTGCTGTCCAAGCAGTGATTCCAACAGGAATGAGTTTCTCTGGGGAACAGGAAGATTTCCCTTCCTACCTGCTCACTTAAATCAGAACACACCAAGTTCTCTACACCAGATCAGTTTTTACCTAAGAGATATTCCTCCAGTATCCTATTTTATACTAAATGACCTTTTCAAAAGCACAACAAATTAGTATATACAGACACTTATTTAAAACCTCTCTCACTTATTTTCCCTAAAGAAACTCATTTATTTTGGTAGATACAACAAATCCTGAGAAGGAGGAATAATAGTACAAAAAATGTAAGCAGTCATTTAAGTGTTTTATCCTTTAGAGAACATTCACTTCTTCCCTGTGTGACTCAAAACAAACCTAATTTTCTAAGAATGACTTGGTTGCAATTAAAAGATAAATCATCATTTTAAAGAAACAGAGGTTTGGACTCTTCAGCACATTACCCAAGCACAACACATCCACATCTTCCCCACAGGCACTGCAGAAGTCAGAGCACTATACAGCTCACTCTGTTATTGATGCATCAGGGAAAGGAGTTTTCATTTAATTCCACATTTTAAAAAATATGTATGTCAGGAGACTGCAGTTATCCACTTCAATTTTTGCATTTAAATCATTATCAACCAACAAGACTTAGCCTTCCTTTAAAGAATATAAAGATTTATAACCATCCTTACAGTAAATTTACCATGTCCCCTTTAAACTGAACATTAGAAAAACATACAAGAGCATGTGTGTATTAATCCATGAGCTTTCCTAAAGATGTGAAAATAACACAAGTCACATTTGTAACACTGCAGTTCTTACCTGTGACTCGCAGATCTCAAGCTTCAATTAAATACACAGAAGTGGCACTCCACAGTAAAAATTAAGATCAACTAAATCAATCTATTTTTGGTCTCTATCATTCCATTTGAAGCACCCTCTGATAACCACCTGAGTAGCAAAACCAAGACTCTACTTACTGAACATGAACTCTGAGAAGTCTGCATTAAACCCATGAGGGTAAAACATTCAAGGTGCATTTGCTTGGAGTGAAAAAGTAAATCTGGAAAATTTTGGTTTAAAAAGTAGTTATAATATAGATAAGGAGCAATAAACGTTGGGGTTTGGGTCCTGCCTTACTGCCTTTCCTCTGATGAAATTAAATGGCAAAACCCCCTGACCTCAGCTGACACCCTAGGTCGTGCTGCACACACAGGATGGAGCTGCTGAAAATGAACAAACACAATTCTGAGCCTCTGTTTGCTCAGGTACTCAAGGACCTCCTTAAACATCTTATGAGGTGCAACCTCTGGTCAAAATCCAAACCAAGAGAGGGCAGGAATTTCTCCCCTTCCCGTAACTCTCCAGGCTGCCTGCAGTAACACTTGCCATCAGATCCAGGGGGACTGAACTTCCCAGAAAGCTTTCCTTCAGAGACTCCAATTCCCCACCAGATTTCTGTCACAGAAACAAGGTTGAATATCCAATTACAAAACAAACAGAAATTACTTCTGCCCCTTTGAGTGCAAGTGGGGACGTACAAAGAACCAAGATCAATAAATATGCAAAAAAAATCCAGAACAATTTGGAATGAATGGAGAAAAGCACACCAGGGAGTGCAAGCCCCCACTGGCACAGTTCCATTACATCAAGTTGCTCTTTGGACTCATCCAGCTGAGGTTTGAGGATCACCAGGCATATCCTTTCTCGACAATCAATTCCAGTATTAAAGCTGGAATCTGAAACCAACTTCAGAGAAATACTCAAAGGCAAAGCAAACCTTCATGCTCTGAGCAAAAACAGAACAAGGGTAAGAACAATGCTCAGAATACTTAAGTGTGCCTTGCTTTTACTGTAAGCCTTTATTTCAGAAGGTTATGCAGCTGATATAATACAAATCTACATGTGAAGACAAATCTAGAAGCAAATGCTCAGAGCTGAGATGAAAAAGCATCTATAATTTAGATAAATAACAGCTCGCTGCAGGAACAACCTCAGCATTCAGGTCTTGTATTTCAGAGCCTGCACAGTTTTGCTCATTTAGATTCAAATGCCAAAAAATAGCCCAACTCCTCTCCTGGATGGAAGATTACATCTTTATGCAGGAAAGCTTAGCTGGAAGCTTAGATGAGTGTCAAGGAAGGACAAGGATCCAAGGTATGGATGTTTATTAGAAGTACCACTTCTTTGTCATTAGCCTGGAGATGTGACATCTCTGCATCAGCTAAAGTCCAGCTGACAGAACTGTTCCACAAGAATTGCCTGATGGGAGAGGCCTCCAAAACAAAAATGCCACTATGAACCAGCATTTACAGCCAACTTCCATGTGCAGCCTGAACAATTTGAAGCTTGAACTAAAGATTTCTCTTTTCCAGTTGCCACTGTACTGGGTGCTGAAAAACAGATCCTGCAAGAACAGGATTCTGGTATTTTACTATTTCACATATTTCAGGAAGTCAGAGCACTGGTGTGGAAGTGCTGCTGTAAGGGAAGGGATCCTTGACAAGCTGGCATGGCTCAGTGCTGGATTTTTGGCCTAAGGTGCTACATGGAATTGCACAATCAGTAAACAAGGGAGGCAAAGCTGACAGCCCAAGCCATGCATTAAAGACCCAGCAGGTATTTTCACTGCTCATACACACCATGGAAATCAACTTCTAATTGCAGCCTAAAGCAGCCCTACATAAAAACCATGGAGTGAAGGGTTACACATTAGGAAATGCAAGCACTGTGATCACCTGTGAAGCTTCTGCTCAGCCTCTCTTGGAATATGTAAGGTTCTCAAGTCCCTTCTTCATCCTCTTCTTACCCTAAACCTTCACCAAGCGAGCTGGGGGGGACAACACTCCCTGAATGCAGAACTTTTCATACAGTCCTTTTCCTTAAACCCTGCAGTCAGTGTGGAGTCCTGAAGCAAGTCAATCCTTCCTGCACTGCTCCTTTCATGGCACCTCTTCTGCTATGGATCCACAGCACTCACCAGAGCTCCCACACTGTTCTGTACATTAAAGGACTTTTAAAAGGCTGGAAAACTAAAGATTGTAAGAGTTCAAACCATCAGAAGGATCTCCTGAGCCCAGAACAGGTGTCCAGAGTTCAGGTTTTTGAATACTCACAATTCTTACAGTGTTCCTGCTCTGTGCTTGGAAAATACAACTCCACTACCAAGGGTCTGAGCAGCAGAGTGGAGCACTCAGGCCTGGAGTTGTGTACTCAGCACCCAAACCATAACTCTACACACATCTGGAAAGGTTCCCAGCAACTTCCTAGCCAGGACCACAACCCACAGCCAGGCAGGGACACACCTGCCACTCCAGAATGGCACCAGCCTGACTCACCAGACCACCACCTACAACTTCTTCCCAGATAAAGCCACCTCACCCAGTGCTTCTACAAATACCAGGTAATTTAAAATCTTATTGGGCCACCTGGAAATTCTGGATTTCTTCAGGTGTCCCATCCTACTGCACCCTCTGTTTAGAATTACCTCAGTTATTACCTGTGGGGATGAACTACTGATGTCAGCACACTCACAGCAATACTCAGAAGATCAGACAGATCGTTAAGACACCTGAATATCCAATCATCATTCCTCCCACAAACAGCCTAATCTTTATTTATATTAGTTTACTGGCTCAATTGCAGAGCACAGACAAACCTCTTTGGGAGGGAGGCAAACCCCTGGCAAGCCTTCAGAACAGATCAGCACTCCCAGCTGGCATGGGAGCTTCATCAACAACCACGGCCACTGGTACCAGGAAGCCCAGTTCATCTGGCTCTGGGCACCAGTTATTTCTGCAGCAACTTTAGAGCAGGCTGTTTTCTTGAAACCATTGACAAAAAAAGCCACTAAATTAGCTCACAAGACATTTTGTGTAACACACCACAGGCCACCTGCCTCAGTGAGGCCCCAGTGGCACATCTTTAACTCTTACTTAACTTATCAAAAGGATGTCAGAAGTCTTATGCAAGTTCACCTCTAACGTACTCGTTATCCTCTTAGGAGCCACTGTGAAATGAAATGTGAGTTAATGAATAACACAGTAGGAATTATTTCATTATCCCCACGGTGAGAGAGAGCCATCTAATTCTTGGATATGATGTCAGACTTGAGAAACAGCCAGTGGTACTTACTCAGGCTTCCACTGCTCACTCAACTGCTACAGCAGTGCTGTTCCCAGAGCAAGGCTGCAGGCTGCTCTGACAGCTCAGGAGCAAAGCTGCTCCAGGAGAAATCAGCAATTCAAGCAGCAGGAGTGAGGAACTGGAGCCTGTCACTCTGCTCCCACAGAAGGGAGAGGTTTCTAGCAGCTCACATTAAATGTACAGGCCTTGCACAGGTATGGGAATCAAGGCAGTAAGAGCGTGTCAGCTCTTCACATCTTACTCTTTTACAGTGTCAACCCCACTGCAAGTCACCAGTTGTCTCTGCTATTAAGTCAACCTGTCCATTAAACTCCATCAGAAGCCCAGGATACCTATTGAAAGGGAAGTCTGAAGCAAGGTACAGATCCTTCACCTTCACCTCCATTGGCAATCCCATCTTTTGGCATTCCAGGCTGCCTCACTTCCACTTTTGGTTCAACTAACGCTTTTCACTATAGCACTTGATGCATTGAGGCTACAAGTAAATGCTCACCCCTCTGTGCAAAACACACCTCCTGCTAGTGCAGGTGGTGAGGAGGACAACTCCAAGGAAGACCCAAGATTTTTTTTGTCTGCAATAACAAACCAGCTCTAGAGTGCCTGAAGAGTTTGTATGTTTAAAAGACCAAGTGGCTTCAGAAGGTGTTCAGAGCTGATATTTTATTGATTTCCTCACTGTGAAGTCCATACTCACTGCTATCAGGCCAGCTGTGCCTGGCAGTGCCCTTCCAACAGTTTGGCTCTCAGGATACATTTTTCTTCCTGTCCATAACACCTCCATACTCCCATCACATTAGGAGGAGCAGTCAGGAGTAAGAAAGCAGCAGACTTTTGAGCAGCTCACACTAATCCATTACAGAGCCTTCAAGTATTATTTACCAGGTGTTCCCCTCTAACAACCTGCCCAATGAGGGCAACTACTGAACTACTACAAAAGCAAGCTAAAAACTTAGGCAAGAAGAAAAACTGGAAAGCCTGGGAGACTAAAGCTAGAAGATGGACTTCTCATGCAGATGGAAAACCAGAATTATCTCCCTGACATGTCATAGCCAACAAAAGGCCCAACAGAAGCAGATTTCTCTGCATGGACTACAGAAATTCTCATTCAAAGGAAAGATTTCCCCATACCCTGCTGCTTGCACTCAGGCTGGACAGTCCCAGAGCACCAAGTCTGTGTAACATGTCAGAAGCAAAGGACAATCGTGCCACACTCCTTATCAAACGGAAAGAAACACTATCTTCAAGCCTAGCACGTGCTGTCCTGTCATTCTCACATGGAGGATGTATTCATAGTCCAGGCCTGGCACCACAATCACTGTCAGGATTGCAATGCTGCAGTATATTTAGAATGGCTCTGTTCATACTATAGTTCAATTCCATGATACTGTTAACATATCCCAGCCTGCAAACCCACTACTGTTCTACAAGAATTCAATTTCACTTCTTTAATAACTGCTCAAAATATCAATACTTAGGATACAAATCTCATGGCAGTATCTGTAAAACTGATAGAAAATTCAGCAAGAAAATATGATGAGCTGACTTGGAGCAACTTTCTGTCATGTGAGCAGCTTCTGAACTGGTGTGGAGCAGCATCGGCCTGTGAGGAGCATCTGTGTGCAGGATTGCCCGAGCCTTTGAGTCACCCTGAGGTGCTCACCTCAGTCAGTGCCCACTCACCCCTCAGCTGATCAGCAGAGCACACAGTGGTGCCCCAATATCCAACAATCAATGCACAACACCAAGAAGTGAGGTAGGAACCACGTTTCCGAGGTGTGATGCCACCTAAGAGTGCAATGGGATTGAACTGATTCCCTCAGTGCTGAGGCTGGGAGCTCTCATTCTGGCTCGTACACTGATACTGCCAAAGTTGAACCACGTGCTTACATTCCCCACTGAGTCAGAGCTGTCCTTACACAACATGTCCAAGTTCCTCAGGGCTGCTCAGCAGGCTCTTCAGAGGCTGCAGCTGTGCTCCTTCTACAGCTGTGCTGGTGAACCAGGCTCTCCTGCCAAGGAGACAGCCAAGAGAGACTGGTCTCTCCTGGAAGCATCCTCAGTGCCACATCCACAGCAACTGCACACAAAAACTGGCCCTGGGACCTTAAGGCACATTCTTCTCACCAGATTTTGTGTCAGATATTGTCTCTTTTCAGCAGTCCCACATTCTATCCCTCAATGAGCAGCTCTTGCCTATTTTGGCCACACACTTCAGGAGACAGACACGTACTTGATTCAACTGTGTGGCCCTGTGAACAGGGCAGCAATATCCAAGTGTCTTTAACTCCACAGTTTCCAACTTAAAAAACACTTAAGACTCACTAGAAGGGAGTAAACAATGTCATGCAGACTGTCTGGGGAAACATCAGTCATTTAAAAATATAGCTGCACACTGCAGCTTGGAGTTCAAATGTGAACAAGAGCTCAGACATTCCCTCTATTAACAATAAAGCCACTACAGCTCTTCCTCACACCCTAAGCTTTTTCCTAGCATTAAGCAGCTACCTAAGTGAAAATCAGTTATAGTCATTTTATCATGACCACTATTTTCTCAAAGCTTAAAAATTAAATCAACTACTCTGCTACTGGAATTTTCATTACCAGGAAGCTGCAGTAATGCTTAATGCATTATGGTTATTGGTTTGTTCTCCCAATATGATAGCTGCATCAGTTCAATGCTTTGAGTTAATTATTACTGTTTAACTGAGGTAAATGCAAACAGAAACCTAAACAGCATGGAATAAATAGTAGGAAACCAAGCTCAACTATGTAAAGATAAACCAAATACTTCATGATCACCTGCAAGTATTAGGGAAATTTTCACACAGCTCTCATATGTATGAGAAATGAAAAGCCCTGACAACCACAGCTTCAGAAAATGGCTACTACAGGAAAGCTATACAGTGAGGTAAAGACTGAGGCTTTTTTCCTGTATCTTGACATTTGGAATAAGCTCTGAAGAAAAGTTTATTATAATATTAAAAAAAAAAATAACTGGACAATAGATGGAATATTTCCAGAACGTTCTGTCAGATTATCCCAGCAATAAAGCATAAATAAGAACAAATTATTCTCTGGAGAGACCACCACACCTCCAGAGATCCTCTGGAACTTCTTCAGCACTGATGAAAAAAGTATCTCCAGTGGAACTGTGCTCTCATTTGCCTGAGGGGCAGGAGCTCCAGCAGCCAGGGGGTGATGAAGGCAGCAGAGTCAGCCCTGGCACAGACTGATTGTGCTCAAGGGCCACCAGTTGCCATGGAAGTCTCCCCGAGTTCCGCTGCCGAGGCTGACCTTGGAGCCGGTGAAACAAGTGGCTCATGTGAAGCTGCTGCTCTGAGATGCTCAGGAAAGCTGTGAACTGCCCAGAGGAGTGACTGCCACACAACAATGTGCTCACTGCAGAGCAGTGCTCCAACACCACTGAATAGACAATGCAAAGAGCCATTCAAGTGTCAGTCTTCCAGAGCGGCCAGGACAAAGTGCTTTTTGTTTCTGTCTTTGAGATCCTGACAAATCAAAAATAGATTAAGTGTGCTGGCAGAGTGGCCTCACCTCCCAGCCGGATACGCGATCCCGTGGCAGAGGGCTGCCAGTGCTGTGCAGTAACTCACTCCCAGCACACCCAGCCATGCTCTGCCCTCCCTGGGAGAGCTTTGAAGGGAATCACACCTTGGAGCTTGATGGGAAGCTCAGAGGAATCACTCTGCTTACAGCCAAGGTCAAATATAACTCAGAAATAAGAAGTGCAAGTCTTGATTCTATAGGTAAAGAGGAGTCTGTGCATGAGCACAGACAACACTGAAGGCTTTATTACCTCTAGCAGAGGCTCTAAGATAGATACATTTATATTTTCTACAATTTCCATTTAACCTTGCTAATTTCCTCAGCATTATTTTTTGCAGCTCAGGGACAAACAGCGTTACTAAGTAACTCTCCAGGATGAAGTTTCAGTGCATTAGCTCTCACTGCTGAATTAAATAAATACATAAGCATCTTAACATCCACAAATCCAACAGCCCACTACTCCAGAACCCACATGGACTAAGCACATTTTATCTGTGCAAAACACATGAACACTTATCAAGCAACATATCAGATCTTACCACAAACACTAAACAAAACCCAGCAATTCAACTGCTTCAGTTAACAATTAATAAAAGCTCTGAGGAAAAGGAATGCATCTGTTTCCACTTCCTACATAAATCTCAAGTACATCTGAAGCAATACTTCAGATACAAAACAGTTTCAGGAGCTGCATTTTTAAAGGATAGTTTGGAATCACTAGTAGTGGATATCCCTTCAGTACTGAGGTTTTCCTGTGCCAGGTCAGCCCAAGCCCCCAGGGTCACAGGATCTATGGAGCAGCCCTGTTACCCTGCTCCTGTCCCAGGGTACAGCTCTGTGCCCAGTGAAGGCTGCTCTAAGGCACCACCATCAGCACAGGTACTCTTTTACAACAGAAAGACAGCAAAGCACTGCAAAAATACTTGCTTCACTTGCAGCAAGCCTGGTCTAGAAGGGTTAAAATCCCCCTCAGAGTATCAGAGACTGCTTGTTAAACTCTGAACAGGCAATGGGCTGACACAACACAGGTGGAGCTGCAGATTTCTACCTCAAATGGGTCTGCAAGGAGCACTGTCACTCTGTCACTTGTGACAAGGAGTTAAAGCATTGGAAGGAAGAGAAAGAACAACACTGGAATTGTGATGAACTTAACTCTCCTCCAGCAGCTCAGTAAGAGCACACACATTAAGTGAAAAGTTTGCACCCAGCTATCTCAAAGTACTAAAATGGATATAATTCAAGCCTACTGTGTAACACCAAACAAATCTGCTACTTCTCCACTTGAAAATTCAGTGAGGCTTCAAAGCAGGACACACCTAACTAGACAAACTAGAAGACTGATTCCTTACTTCAGTGTTGAAGCCTTGAGACCCTTTCATCCAACCTACTTCATTTTTAACATACTCCATATATCCAGCATATGGCAGAGCATTCACCCAGCCTGTTCTGTGTAGATGAGACATCAGCAAGGACTTTTCCCCATTCCTCCCCAAAAAAGCACACCTGTAAAATTGCCATCAGGTACAATGTAAAATGTATCACTTCAAGATAAGTGATAGACACTCATCTCAAATATTTCAAGAAATTTCCAGGATATCACAAAAACTCACCAGCAGACCAACTCTTAAATCCTGATTTAGCAGTTCCATAAGCAAAACTGAAGAATGAGAAAGGTGTAGAAAGATGGGCTCAGCTGCTTGTTCACTCCAGGTCACATTTACTTTTCTGCTAAAGAAGAACTCACTGGGTAGGTAGGGTTTGAGTGACACACACCTTGGTATTTAAATAACTGAGATCTAGAGATGTAGGCCAGAGGTGAACAAGCAGGAGTTAACTCTTCAAACAAATGCAGGTTTTAACAGGATAAATTCTTACTCTATACTTAGAGTTTAAAGGTTACAAAAACCTCAGTGTTGGAGGCACAGATCAGCACCAGGCAACAAGCTTTTTTACAACATGGCAAAGATGCTCTGAATTCCGTGTAGAGGCTGAGCTGTCACTCACCCAGCATGATCTGTGGATTCCCAGCTCTACAGGAAGGTTCACACTCTCTCTTTTCACACTTTTATATGCAATAAACTCAGTTTTTTGTTAATCTCTGAGTTCTGGTTAAAATGTTATTTAAAAAAAATAATAATCAAAGTAACCAAGTCATGATTTTTAGGGGCCACAGCCCATCAGGAGTCACCTAATAAGCAGCGGGTTCTTCAGACAAGTTTCAAGGCATCAAATTTGTTTCAACATGTACAAACTCTGCTAAGTCAAGTCTTTCAACAACACTCACCAAAGGGTGACCCAGGGGAGAACAGGATGGCACAATCTGACTGATTACTATTCAGTCAAGGTGCTGGCTGTGTTTTCTTTTGCAGGCATGATGGATGCACGGGGTTGTCCTGCCAAAATTACCTTCACACAGCTGCACAAGCCCTCTCTGAACTGACCCCAGGGTATTGCTTCACCTTCCACATTTGAATTATTTACAAATAGTTAAGAACAGCAACCCCACACAGGGACCTGAATTCTTCCTCCTAAGTATTCCAGAGTCAAACAGGAGGTTTGAAGCTCTAGAAAACAGGTGCTGTAATACCAGTTTAAAGTTTACTGTTAATCAACCCATGGAAGCTTAAAAGTCAACCTTTCACAAGCAGCAAAACCCCAACTGGCTACACCTGCAAGTGCACCACAAATGCTCCACAGCCATTTTTCTGACTCCTAAAAATCAAACATATCAGCAATGAAACCACCAAGACTCATCAACCTACCTGAAGAGGCTGGAGTGTTCTCTGCATCTGCAGAAGTGGCTATCGCCTTCCAAACCCAGCCTGGAAATTCAGATTAGCTCTAGGAATCCTTTAATTATCTTGGCAAGAGGCAGCATAAAAATTGTGGAACTGAAGTGCATAAATTAGGTTTTGAGGGTGTTTTGGCATTAGGCCTTTCTTTAAGCTGGAAGCTGAACTAGATTCTTCCTAGCCCACCTGCTCACTTCTTGCACAGAAACCTTCAGTTCTTTCTTATCCTTTTCAGAATTTGAGTCACTTCAGACCAATTTCTTTGGACAAGGCATATTTTAACTGACCACTCCTTGCCTTCCTTGAGATAAAGTGAAGTCACTTTATCTCAATATACATTACTAGACCTGCAGCATATTTATAGAAAAATTATTTCTTAACTACTACACAACTTGGTCTGCTGGGATTGACACATGGCAGTAAGGGATGACAATTAGACTAAAAGCTGAATTTCATTGGAAGAACCAGGGAAAAAAACCCTAACTCTAGTTAAAAATACTTAGAATTTGAAAGGAGACAAAGTAGATTAAGCCATATTGCAGTCCTGGGGATCTTGAAATATCTTCAAATACATGAGGCTTAGCCCTACTAGGTCTCTACTTTGAATACCAAATAATTTGGGTCTAGGAGAGAGAAGCATTCTAGAAGCAGGAATGGATCTGCATCCAGCAAGAGCTGCTCAGGTAATCCCTGCCTCTGTGAGCAGTGGTCCAGCCTCAGGCACTGGTACAGTTTAGAAAGCTGGACAATAACTTGAAATACTGATGTTTAGGAAAATAAGCTACAGGGCACAGCAGCTTGTAACTTACTCTTTAGGGAGCTGCCAAGTGCTTCCTCCCCAACCAGAGCAAACCAAGGTGCCTTATGCAAGAGGAAAAGTCTTCATACCTGAGTGCTGAAGGCGGGCTGGGACATGATGCAACAGCACCATTAGTTTTAATGGGGCTGCTCTCTGGGTGTGACCCTGCCAGGAGGGGAGCACAACCGGGACCGTGCACAAACAGCTTAGCAAAAAACCAGGCTTCACAAAGAAAGCAAGAAATAGATCTTATTGTCTTTGCTACACCATTCTTACACCTGTCAAATGAAGCAAAACCTTTTGTCCACAACTCCCCTGACTGGCTGACTCCTCCACCAGACCCACCCAGCTCAGGCATCAGCAGTGGCAGTGATGAATCCAACCACCCTCCACAGGTGAGCAGAGCATCAAGCAGGTTTCAAGATTGCTTCCTACTCTGAGCTGATTACAACAGCAGGTTTGGCACTGCTGTGAATGACTCTTAGAACTCCCACCCTTAGACCTTTGTGTTAGACCCTGCTCAGTTATTGCCAACCCTTCAAGAGTTCACAGGAAGAAGTGCCTGTGCAATGAAAACACTGCAGAGGAGTTGGAATGCCCCAGCAATGGAAAGCTAGACAGCTCTCCAGCCCGCCAGTCAACTCTGGAGAAGGAAATGATAATTTGCCTAGAGTAATGAGCTAAGTATAGAGCCACCACGATTCCAGTGGCCCAATTACCCCTGCAATTCTTCTGATGCGAGAGGAACACCTTGGGAAACAGCCAGCTCCAGCTAAAGGTAGAACCAGGGACTGCAGCTACCGCCCTGATCTTGTGTTTAACAGACCAAATTCTGCAAAACCAGCACCAAGAGTCAAGACTAACATTTTCTAACTCACTGGAGTCTTTTTTGCCATCCTCAGTTCATTACCATATTTCAGCACTTTAGGGAATCCTATTCTATTTTAGAAAACCCCTTACCCAGTCCTCTCCCCAGGTCAGTGTTTAGCAGTCACTCTCATCAAGTGTCAGCATTCAGCCTGTCATTTAAAAGCCAAAATTCCAGTCTGACAAGTGCAAGGCATTTTGGTTGCAGCTTCTAAAGCCTGCAGAACTGAAGAGGGGAAAAGCAACATGACAGTGAGAAGGCACATTGGTATCATTAGATATCTATACAGGGAGCTACTGCTTTTTGAAATTCACTGTCAATGAACATTTATTATCCATTTACTTTAACAAGGGTTTATGTGCATCAATATCCACTGATGTCCCATGTGGTCACAGACTCTAAAAGAAGGACCTACAATTAGCGGTACCACCAGTTTTCCTGCAAGGAGGTTTCCCTCCAAACCCCCTTGTATTGATTTGAACACTGTAGGATACTGAACACACAGGTACAGTGTCAGTACATTGAAGCTGGAATCCATTTTATAATGAATTTGGCATTTTAGAGCAGGTATCTGATCTCCTTTCTTACTGACAAGTCTAACTGACCATATGGCTTTGCCAGAACACAATCCAGCACAAAACATTAAACACTTGGCCATGGATCTCCAAAACTGAAAATTTCCATGTGGCTTCTCTGTGCAGCCCCAATTTACTCATCTGTTACATCCAGGGATGCTCTGCAGCAGTGAAGTACACTAACCAAACACCTCCAAATCATGTGATACTCATGCTTGAGTCTGAAGGGATTAAGAGATTCCAGCCCAAAGTAAAAGAAAACAAGCAAGCTATTGTATTCTGCATTAGAACACAACTGTGCCTTGACCATAATCCACCAGCCAAACCTACAAGGAAAGCTGAGCAGACCTCAAAATATTTACCTTGTTCCATCTTCCTCCTTTTTCCTCAGAGAGTTCAGATTTTCCCAAAGAGCAAAAAGGTGCATTCTTTTGGAAGTTACTCAAAGAAAGGTTCACTGAACATAGACAAAGATGATAATTTAATTATAATGGGTATCCAACCAGAATATAATGCCCTGTTCACAGCAAATTCCTGCTACCAGCAGTGAGAGAAAATTAAGAATCTGAATTCTCAAATGTACTCATGACTAGTATATTCACCAATCAGCAAACAATTAAGCATTCCTGTTCTCAAATTGCAAAGATGAACACTTGTTTGATAAAGATTAGACATTAATTTGATGAAAAGCTACTCCACTCTCAAAAAACCATGCACAGTATTTAGATGGAAAGCAAAGTTCTGCAGGCAATAGCAGTAAATTTGCAAGTTTACATTAAGTACACTTCACTTGCTTGCAAGTTTCCATTTATTAAAGGAAAATAATCAAAATAATCTAGAAATGCAATCTGCTTAGACATTTTAGCCAGGTTGCTTGGATCAAAATTTCAACCACGCCTACACTACACTATTTGTTCTTAGAAGCAAATAAAAATGAAATAAAGAAAATTCCAATACAACAATAAAAAAAAAATCAAAGCTATCAAGTCAAAACACGTGAAATAAAGGTGTTTCTACTCTGGTCAGACCACAGCAACCTGGCTGCATGGAGTTCAGAGAAATGCCCATTAAATTTCAAGCCAAGCTGCTCTGTGATATGGCAGGTGAGTTTTCTTCTCGCTGCCTCTAATTCTGGTTCATCTGTTCTTTGTCAGGAGACAGACAAGTATTTGAAAAACCTGAATTTAGAGACCCGCAGAACAGCAGAAGTCAGCTTTGACAAGAGTAACTTTAGTTGGAGAAGACACCAAAGGCTGAATGCAGGTAAAACTGAAGACAGATTGCAGCTGCAGCACATCCAGCACTAGGTCTGAAAAGGTCTCAAGCAAAGGTCTCCAGCCCAACAAGGACACAGCAACCAGCACAACTTCCCAGCAGCTCCTCTTTCTCTCTCTCTCTCTGGTTTAAGTTTCCATGATAGAAATTACACGCTTGCCGATAGCAGCAGAACAAGCAAAGCTTTTCCAGGTACACATTTAGGTCAATTACGGCTCCAAGAGATGAGATCAGACAGCCACAGCCACTGGCTTCATCCCTGTCCTCACTGACTTGCAAGGAGAACAGGGACAGTCAGGCTGCTGGGACCCTCCTAACTACTGGATAGGATATTCCAGGGAAATGCTTTCCACCAACTCCAATCTGAGAAATACCAAGGAAACTTTCCAGCAATTCCAGACCTAAAGGCAGACACTTCTATGAGCAGCTTTAGACATAAACTCATTTTGAATGGACATAGTGATAACATAACAATGACAGGACAGAGATTAATCATTGATTGGCTGCTAGACTGGATCCTTCTGACAACTCCTGTACAAAATTAAGGCCTCATTTCAAAAGTACCTGGTTACTTTACTCAGGTAGCATCTTGTGTAGGATGTGGACGGTATTGAGACTCCACAGCCATAGTTCCACCAGTACAATTCAAATAAATTATTCTTAATCTCTATATCCTCAGTCTGCTTGTTACAGTTTCTTTAATCAAAAGATTAAAGTTTCACTGAACTCTTCAATACTTCCAACTACTACTCCTAGCAACTGAAAAACCAAAATCAGTATTCTGGTAGTCTACCCTTGACCTAGACAGTGCTAAACTACACATGACAGGGAAGATACTCAAGGGAAGATCTCATTTTCCATCTGTTTTCTGAAATCCTGCCACCAGCTGCACAGAAACCCCAAAAAAATAAGAATCCTACTTGCCCAGAACAGTCAAACCTCAGAGGAACTGAGGAGTCAGACTCACAGGGCCTGGGAGTCTTATGATGCACATGAGCCCTACATGAAAGGCTGCTCTCAGGGTGAGCTGGGGAGATGCCCTGCAGCGAGTCCTGCCTTTGCTCTGCTCTCCAAGGGCACTCAGGAACCCAGCCAAGTGCATCTTGTCTTTACAGACTGCATGTCAACCTACACAGACAGCATTTCTGTCCTGTCCTCCCTCAGGTGCCTGGCACCAGCTTCCCCCAGGCACTTCCACAAGCAGAAAAAGCCACATTGGAGAAAACAAGTCTCATTTTGTCAGAAGTCTGCCCTTTCCTGGTTGATAGAGAAGTCAAATCCCTCCTTTAAAGGTACAGGGAAAAATAAATTATTTTTATTTCTCTGTCCTTTCAGGTAACACCACAGAATTAATGCTTTGATTACAGTCCTAGTTTGAAGTCCCGAACTTGGAGAAGCAAATGAGGCCCACAAAAGGGCAACACAAAACTGTTCTACCAGTGTTTCTATAAATAATGCCTATACCAGTACACAAATCTCTGGTATTCAAAAGAAAAGCTAAAAAGGTTTAATTATGGCAATATAGCAGCCTTCCTCCACAAATTCAACCTGAAGTGTATTACTTTCCCCCATACTGATTACATGTTCCAGAAACTAAGCCTCAGAATACCAGAACAATCCAAAATACTTAGAGACTATTAGACTTGTATATACAAAAGACTTCATCATACAGACAGGCACCCTAGAGATTTATTTCATGCTACCTTGTTTTCAGAAATCTCAGTTAAAGAAAGATTTATACCATTTCCACTAGTTTTCCCTGATGAATATCTTTCTTAAAATAGGGTACAAGAGCCTTTGGTAGAAGTCTTAGCCATGGGCCTGGTGTGCTCAGAGCAAGGGAGAAGCAGAAAAGCAGAAAGCAGAGATTAGAGTGGAAAAAGTCTTTTTTAATTCTTATCTCAGTAAGGGCTAAACCAAGCAGGACCTGAGAAGTTAAATCTGGTATATCTGCTAGAGATAGGTCCAGTAAAGAATAACTCCAGTTCTGAAATGAACCCAAGACAAGGTCACTTTGCAGATGATGCAGGAATTTTTGGAGTAAAATCGAATGGAGGGGAGCACAGAACACGCAGCTCAAGATCAACACACACAGGATGGAAGAAGACAGTTAAATATCAAAGTAACAGAATACAAGTCTTTCCCACATGGATATTCACTGCCTTCTAAGCCACACTGTGGAAGCTCTGAGCCCCATGGCAGCCTTCCCTGCTGTCCAGTCCCAGAAGTCCAAACAGCTGAACATTCCCTGTTAGGGCTCTCCCTCTGAAGAACACACCCCAGTCAGGGGGCTGGCCTGTTCTGGCTGCCCTTCAGAAAGCTTTTCCCAAGTAGACAGGGACTAACACCAAATTTCTGATTTCATTCCAGCTTCAAGCTAATTCCACAGGTGACAGGATAATCATCCAAGCTAAGCTCATCTAGCACTGGTTCTAATGCTTCACCAGATACAGAATCAACTCTGAAGCAGACCCCCAGCACACTGTTGAATCATTTGGTGAACAACCAATGCCACAGAAGTCAGGGGCAGCATCAGCTCCACCAGTACCTCAGATAAAGCTCTGTAAAGCAACCCCAGCCTCATTTCCATCGTGGTTTGTCAGCCCATCACAATGAACACTGCAAACAACAGTGAGATGTGCTGAGCAAGGCAAAGGACAACTTGCTTTGCATGTCACCTCCCAGGGCTCCTCCAAGCCTCAGTTTCTTTGATGTTGTGCCCTCCTTCAACTAACACCCAACTGCAAAACTGCATTTTGAAGTATTTACAATTCAGTATTTTGGTACAATTTCTCTTTAAAAAGGGGGTTAATACTACTTAGAATCTATCTGCTTGTGTTACTGAGGACACATTTCATTACTGGCATGAGTGGTTATGTACAACTGCCTGCCCCCAAGCCAGCTCACCAATGCTGCTTTACAGCTCCCCACTGCATTCCTAACCAAGAAGAAAAATAATGGAGTTACTACTCCAGAATCAACTTCCACTGGAGTCTTGCTCAAGGTATTCATTTTTCAGAAATAGCAATAATTCCATACAGCATCTTGGGTAAGTTTAGTTACAGTTATCATTGAACAAGGAACATCCAGCTTCAAGTCTTCTGAAATCCAGCTCCCCGAGGAAGGCAAAAAACACCCTATTTAGGAAGTCTTTTGCAGAGCCTGAGTTTTCCCCTGCTTCTTATCAGAGTTTGGAAGAGTTCCACCACCACCATGATAGCTATTACAATGTCATTAGCTGCCTCACTCATGCATATACACACACAAATTCCAAAAAAACTTCCAGACTGATTTTACCATGGTTGCAACCATTTTCAGCATTAACCCGAAGCCCTACAGAGCACAGATCCAGTTACCAACTTAACCTGCAGCCACACTCACGTGTCAAAACAACTGCTGCTTTCCAGACTTCACATGAAGATTCCAAGCCTGAGGAGTTTCAGAAGACAAACCAAAGCCAGGAATCAGCAACTGTGTCTTAAGAGAAGCCTTTACAAACAGTGCTTCCTGCTGGACATCCTTGACTCCAGAAACAGCTTTACCATTGCAACCAACATTCCAGAAAGCCGCCTGTTTGCCCTCCCTCCCTTCCTCCCCAGCCCACTTTGCATGGCTGTGCAGGCCCAAGCCTCCCTTCCAGGTGCACACTGCTACTTCCTGGAGAACAGAGCACCCGTGGCTCAGAGCAGCACAACCTGACACCTTCTAACAGACGGAATGTCAGAGTTACCACGGCTTGCAACAAGATCATGCTGCGCTTCTGCCCTGCTACTACAGGCTGGTTCCTCCCTGGAGCTCTGAGCAGCAGGGATGGATTCAAGGCCTTCCTTGTGGGATGACACATTATCCCTGGAAAATCTACAGTCAGCTGGGGGTCACCTCCTTGACACCACTACCAGAAACTATTAGGCAGGTGAGGGGAAGAACAGGTTGGGGCTACTCATGCTCCAGTTTACCCTTAGACTTCTATGGTATCAAGTCCATTCTGTCAGTGCTTCTCAACTGCCCAAAGCAAAGGGACAAAGTTTGGGCTGTTTTGCTAAAGCTGCCCTCCAAATAAGGCCAGCTGACACCAAAGGAGGCTGTGGTTTGTGACCTCTGCCCATCCCACAAGCAGCTGACACATTTGCAAGCCAATGCACACAGCAATCCTGCACAGGGCTAACACATCCAAGGTAGAAGCTGGAAAGCAGCAGGAGCTGAGGGCTCCAGCTCTTTGCTGGGCATAGCAAGCAGTCCCAGTAAAATGTCAGCATTTCAAATTCCTGAATTGCCACTAACTTCACTTTGAGGTCTTTCATGCAAAGCACTCAGTCATCCTGAAATTCTGAAGCACCATGAAGAAATAAATACTTGCCTTTTAACAATCCAGTTATTCACAAGAATTACAGCACAGACTGAGTCGTAAGTATATCCCTAAAGTTTTCCCGGCAGGACTGCAAAGTTATGGCACCAATAACTACAGGGCTAAAGTTACAAGACATGAAGCTCGCTTCACAGAGTTTAAAACCCACATTGGATCTCACAGGCAGATCTTTACACCACCAGCTATTCAGGGTGGAGACAAATGCAGAAGAGTTGCACATTATTTCTGGGACAATTCAGTACCTAACAGGTTATTTTGAGAGAAACATGACATTACTTTGATTCAGCCAGTGAAAGCTACTATGAAACACATGCATGTATAAATATCTGGAAGTTTTATTCTGGTTCACAGGATCTGATAAGCATTAATTTGGGAGTCACGTGCTCTTGAAGACACCACTGATACCAACTGGAAGAGTCCTAACCTGTTGTATCCAGTTACAATTCCCAGCAGGAAGCCACCAGAGCAGGAACAGCCTTCAGAGCCCTTCAAGCTGCGCAGGTGAAATGATCTCAAACTCCATGCTGGATGCCAACCAGTTCCCTCCACAGAGACAATTCCTCTTCTCTGTCCCATCAGACTTGCCAGGCTCCTGCCCATTACTCCAGCAGCCCAAAGATCCCCTTCTCCCTAAGTTACTCCTTTTTTCCAGGTTACTTGCCAGCAAAGCACTGCACAGCCACGGTCCTCCTACTCCTGCAAGCTGACAACATACTTCGCTCCATCATCCTGGCTTGCACGTAGGTGGAATGAGATCTGAGATAAAATATTGTATCCTCTATTTCAGAAGCCTGGGCAGGCTCCATTTCTGTCTCCTCCAGCTGCAGATGGCCACTTTTATGGAAAATAAGCAAATAAATTAAAATGAGAGCTTATCAAGCTGACCTATTCCACTTCCATGGTATCATTTGTAGGTTGCGTGGCTTGTTCCTTGAGAAGGTTAACATTGATATTTTAGTAATTGCTAGTGCAGACAGTTCATGCAATAGCTATGAACAGAACCCTGGACAGGCACCTATAGCACTGCCAGTGAAGAGAACTCAGCTTGGCTCTCAATTTACTATTCTTATAACCTGAAGTGGGACAAGAGCACCTTTCAGTGCAAGCACTCAGAAAAACATCACTGTTGGTACACCTCTGCCCTTCCCCAAGCTTCAAAGCAGGCACAGAACTACTTGTCACTGAAGCATTTTAGAACCTCGTGCCCCGCCTTCACTTATCTGCACAAAGTTTCAACACTTACAGCCCAGTATTTCCTGTGCTAGGAAAGAGAGCACCATTTCTATCTCCCAAACCCACTGTAATCAGTAACAGTTGAAGCAAAGCAGGTATCAGATGTCAGCCTCCTCCCCTCTAGTTTACAAGCCCTCCTTCATAAAACCTCCTTCATCTCCACCAAAAAAGTTCATTTCCAAATACCACACGCTTTAGTAGCAGACAAAAGGCATCTCAGTTCTTTATCTGAAGCTCAGAGCATGACAGGTACTACAACAAACCTGTAATAGCTCCTTCCGTCACGCTGCCACCCCTTCTCAGTAGGCTCACCTTTATAATATAAATAATATAAATATACCTTTATATTCACCAGAAAGCCAAGCTGTGTTTCAACTCAGCACTACCTGACATGATTCACTAGCCAAGTTCTTTTCTTCTAAAAGAAAGCCTTATTGCACATGGCTACATCACGCAAGAAAACAAACTGGTGAAGCACACAAAAAAGTGCTTATAAGACCTGAAGTCTGCAAGAGTTACAAGCTCACACCCAACCTTCCCACAGTAAGGGAAGCGTGCACAGAAAGGAAAGAAATCAGTTTCCTGTACAGAGTTGTGAAGAAACACCAGGTCTCATGTAATGATCAAAAAACAT
Source organism: Parus major (assembly GCF_001522545.3). Lineage (NCBI taxonomy): Eukaryota > Metazoa > Chordata > Aves > Passeriformes > Paridae > Parus > Parus major. The sequence continues at coordinate 12,332,300 of NC_031784.1, read as the reverse complement.
TCACTAAAAGAGCAAGAGCAGGAACAACTTCAATGCATAAATTTAAACTCCATGTTGGGGGGCAAAGCACTTACCAGGGAAGGGCAACATCTGCTCATATCCCAGCGAAAGAACAGGACTGTTAAAAGGAACACGGGGAAGAGGCGCAATTAAAGCCCCAAAACCATATACATAAAAAGCCTTAACAAGTCCCACTCATAAAAGGAACGGGAATTTGGGCCGCACGCACAAGGGCAGCTGAACATTGCTGACAACACAGCCCCAGCGGTCGGAGCAGCTGAGCAGAGGCCGGCGGTTGCCAGCGGCACGGGGCGACCCCCGGGGGGGCTCGGCGAGGACCGGTCACCGCCGCGGCCCAGGCAGGGGGACGGCAGCGCCGGGCGAGGCCCACAGGCCACGGGCAGTAGAAGCCACCCTGTCCCGGGGAGCCCACCCTGCCCCGGCAGCCCCGAACCTCGCGGTGCAGGGCCCGGCCCGGGGCCGCCCGGCATCGCCGCCCGCCCGGGGACAAGAGGCCGCCGCACCGCGGCCGCGGAGCCGGGCCGCCTTCTCCTCCTCCTGCCGGCCGTGCCGACCGGAGCGGGGCCGAGCGCATCGTGCCGGCCCCGCAGCCGCCCCTCACCCGCAGCCGAGGGGGCGTGTGCGGCCCTCAGTGACAGCGCGGCCGCGCTCCGCCAGGCCCCGGCGCGGCGGGCCGGCTCTCCCCGCCGCGGGACAAGGGGCACTCCGGCAGGTCCTTACCGCTGGGCAGGGCATGGCGCGGAGCCCCCGCCCGTGCCGGGGCGCGGCGTCCTGCCGGGGCCGGGGTCGCTGCGGGCTCGGGGCCGCCGTCACCGCCTCACGGACACAACAACATGGCGGCCGTGCGGCCTCCTCCCTCCTCCCCCCGCGGGGCGGGGCCGAGCGCGCGCCGCTCCCGCCCTCCGCCCTCAGGGGAGGGGAGGGGAGGGGAGGAAGGGGGGGTGGCCCCCGGCCCGCGCTTGAGGGGGCAGTGGGATCACGGTGTTAGGGAATCACAGAATCGTGAAATCACGGCGTTATCGAGGCTGGAAGATCATCTACTGGTTTAAGATCATCTACTGGTTTAAAATCGTCTGTTCCAACCGTCAGCCCAGCACCACCGGCGTAACCCCTAAACCGCCGCACCACATCACCTAGCGACAGATGCAGACGCCTCTTGAACGCCCCGAGGGAGGGTGACTCCACCACCTCCCTGAGCAGCCCCTTCCAAGGTCTGACCGCCTGGACGGTGAAAAGTTTTTTCTAATCTGTAAGGTCGCTCGCCTCAGCGCTCGCCGTGCCCTCAGGAGGCGGCTGCCATCCCTCGGCCCCTCAGAGGATGAAAGGCAGGGCCAACAGGGATGAGTAAGGGACTGAGCATCTCCCTGAGGAGGAGACACTGCGGGAGCCGGGCCTGGCTAGTCTGGAGAAGGGAAAACTCGGAGGGTATCTGATCAATCCGTGCAAATATTTCCAAGGGGTGTCAGAGGACAGTACCAGACTATTTTCAGTGGTGCTCAGAGACAGAATGAGGAGCAATGGCCATAAACTAAAACACAAGAAGTTCTACCTCAACATGAGGAAAAGCAATCCATTGAGCAGAGCACTGGACCAGCTGCCCAGGGAGGGCATGGAGTCTCCCTCTCTGGAATAATCCAAACCCTGGACGTATTCCTGTGACACCTGCTCCAGGTAACCACCTCCAGGGGGTTGGACTGGGTGATCTCCAGAGGTCCCTCCCACTCCCAGCTTTTCTCTGGTTCTATGATTCATGTGAAGCCAACTCACCCCTTCCCCATTATCCCCCTGTGAGCTCTATAAGCCTGGCACTGGCTGAGCGAGGCTGTGGAACAGGCAGGGTCTCAGCACAGGTTTGGCAGACACCTCGGCCAATCTGTGAATCAGGTAACAGTGAAAGTGTGTGCTAAGGGAGGTAGAGGTGAGTGTTCCCACACCTCACAGTATCCACTGCTATCCATCCATCCATCCATCCATCCATCCATCCCCCTCAGGATCCTCAAAAACCCCTGCAGGAACACCCTGTTCAGCTGTAACCTGGGATCAGCTCAGTTGGTCAGGGCGGTGCTGAAAACACAATGAGCTCAATCTCTGTAAGGGCCATTCATTTAAGGTTTGGACGTGATGATCCTTGTGGGTCCCTTTGAACTCAGAATATTCTGTGGTCTACAGAAGCCGTTCTGGCGCACAAGGTCTTCTGGCTGATGTTTCCTGCGTTGCTTTGGTGACATTCAGCTCAGCTGTAGGAACATGTGTGGCCCCATGCCACCAGGCCATGCGCTGTCCAAGGCACCCTGCTCTGCCCGCGGCTCCTAAAGCATGAGGTAATGGGGAGCTGGGAGCCAGCATGAGGTAGGACTGCCAAAAACTACATGGAAACTGAGAGACAAGTGATAAAGCAAAAGGCCTGTGAGCGTTAAACTACAGAAAACTCAGGGAAGCTGGAGGGTGGCAGCAGTGTTGGAGGTGGCAGGAATGTTGCTGGTTTCAAAATGAAGCTCTAGCTTCATTTCTATGGAGCTCCTTTCTAGCAGCAAGATTTATATCTGGGTTTTGTTGCAACTGTAATGGATCATTAATGTTTTATTTTTATACATATCTTTAATTTACAATACTGTATGTAGGTCAGGTTGTACTTTTGCAGGAGATTTCCACCTGCTCCTCATGTTCGCCTTGATCTGAAATGAAATGCTTGCAAGTAGCTATAAAATGCACTCCTAAATTATCCACAGGACTCTCCCTCTGAGTCCAAGACTAGTCATTGTAACAGATGGACTTCAGTCTGTCATTAGGTCATGTCTAAGCTGGAAGGAGCATAAGTGTTCAGAGGCAACAATGCAAAATACAGAAGCCTGTGTCTTCACACTCAGATACGAGCCATGCAGTGAATTGTGCTCTGGTTTGGCTCCCTTGGTGAGGGACAGCTAACTTTTGAAAGGAAGTTAATCAGCCCCTCTGAAAGGATTTTTCCAACAACAAGCCATCATCTGAATGCAAATGTGATCTGAATGTCAATATGTACTTTCAGAAGAACTTTGGAAGAAATACAGGTAACTGAAGGGAAAAACAGGATTCCTGGCCTGTTTACACCCAAAAGGAATGAAAATATGTAGAGCCAGAAGAGCTGTAGCTGTAAAAGATGTGTGTTGACAGCATCAGCAAGCAAAATATGAATTTTGAGAAGTCCCTGTTAAACGCTGGCTTTTGCACTGTGCCTGGAGGGAGATCAAATGTGACCTACTTTGGGAAGCTGGATCCTGGAGACGTGGGGCTCCTGTACAGCAGAACCTGCTGGGTGCTCCTTCTGGTCATTAAAGAGGGGGAAATCCTGCAGTGCCATCCCTGTGACAGGAAAAGCTGGCACTTCCAGCTGCTTGTTATATTTATACATTTTACCTTTACCAATCTGGTCACACACAGTGCATGGAGACATTCCATGTCTTGTGTCCCAAACCTCTCTGTATCTTGTGTTCCAGCCTATTTTTTAATACATGGCCTGTGTAAAATTACTTTTGCTTCTATTTTCCATGATGATCAGGGCAAAGGATGAGACTTATTTTATGGAAATGGAAATTACTGGACCCAAAGGGAGAGCAAGGCCTTTGAGAACCTGACACACAGCTCAGGGAATGAGGTGTTCCCAAACCCAGAGTCCTGAAGGACCTGGAGTGTATCCTCACTCATCCAGTACAGGGGTGTTAATTTGGGAGGTGGAGGGTGGTAATGAATTGTGGAGGAACTCCTGAAGCACTGGCTGGTTTTAAGCAGGAGGAAGTAAAGCAATCCAGCCTTTTAGACACTGTTAGTGTGACCTCAAGAGCATTAAAAGCTTAAAATATAAAATAAAAAAGGAAAAATTTGGGGACAGACAAGTAAGTTAAAAAATGTAAACTAAAAATGTGATGTGTCTTTACACATACACATACATAAAGATTGATTGCTTTTAACTAAGATTAACTTAGATTATACCCTTGATAATTGTTTCCTGGACATGGATATATAATAGATGTATTAATTTTTATATAATAGATGTAGTAACTTATTGAGTAAATTAATGGAAAGCAGATCCACAAAAAAAAGATAGCTATGTGGAAAAGGTAGGAAAGTCACCTCAAACATACATCAGCTGTGGATGCACCAATGGAATTTGTGGGATTACAAAGGGAAGAGTGAGCAGAAAGTGCCTGGATTCCCATGTTCCTCCCAGGTAGCCTCACCTCCCTGAATCCCAGAACCACAGCCTGGCCTGTGTCTGCTTTTGCTCTTGCACAATATTTTTCAGACAGGCCTTGGAACAAAAGGTAGGAGGGAGCTGATGGCATTTGCTGATGGCTCAAAGCTGGGAGGCACTGGCTGTGCAGCAGGAATAGCTGTATTGCTGGAAGAGCTGGATAACATGGAGTGCTGGCACACTGGAAATGGGATGAAATTTAATAGTGGAAAGTACAAGGTCATGCCCTTGGGAATTGCTAACAAGAATCTCTGCTGCAAGCTGGGAGCTCATCAGTTGGAAATGACAGAAGCAGGGAAAAATCTGGGTGTATTTGTTGATCTTGAGATGACGACAAACTCCCAATCTGAAGCAGATCTGACAAAAAGCACATATCCATGGAGGTATTTCCAGGAGAAGGAGAATGTTGATGCCATTATAAAAGCCTTTGCTGCAACCTTCTCTGGAATTATGCATGCAGCTCTGGTCACTTTTAATCAGGGGACACAAACTTAAAATGTGTCTGGAAAGTAATCATAGGCTAATCCTAATTTTTTTTCTTTTACAAGGATCTTGAGATAATTTGCTTAGCCAGAAAACCTGAATGCTGAGAAAAGATACAGTTGTTCTTTGTGAAACTTAGAGAGTAAACACAGCAGTAAACACATCTCCCTTAAGAGCAAGGGTGATGTTCCTGTATGAGAAAACAAGTATCCGATGGCCATGAGAAGTCTGGGCTGAAACATGAGAATACCAGAGCTTCCAACAGCTCAAGTCCCGAGGCTCTGGGTCATCCTTCCCAGAGCTGCTGTCCCCTGATGCCATTGCCACCAACAGCTGACCCTAAAAGCCCAACGAGTCCTTTCCAAACCACTCTTACCATTTGAGGCACAGCCACTGAGTTACCAATTGGCTTCTTAGGGAAAGAAAAGAGGTGCCTGGTGTGGAAAGATACTCCTTGGGCTGCAGTTGCAAGCCAGATGTCACTGGAGTTATTGGCTGTGTTAAAATCTGCACGTGGTGGTGGTGTGGTGACAGCATCCTGTCCTGGATCACCCCACCCTGGTCCCTCAAGTCACCTTTCCAGAGGCTGCTCTCGTGCCCATCCTCTACAAAAGCTGCAGTCCTGCAGCCATTCCCACCTGGAACAGGGAGAAACAGCAAAACCAAAGGTGTGCCAGGTCCTTTCCTGCCCCTGGTACCACCCAGTGCCCTTTAATGCACTTCCCTCCTGTGGCCCCAACAGCCACCTCGGTGTTTTCAGGCTGTTTCTGTTATGATGAAAAACTGATGGCAGGGTTAGATATGTCTTAAAAAACACAGTCAGCACACAAAGTTCCGGTTCAGTAAGAGCAGTCAGACCACAGAACACAGGGCAGTTCGCTTTCTCAGGGCTCCAAACTGGCTTTTTGGCCAGTTTTTTACCCAAAACCAGCTCTCCTCATCCCATCTCTCCTATTTTATTTGGGTTTTCATCTTTTATCCTATTTAAATGTTTCACTCATTTTACTCTCCTGGGGTTTTGATGAATGCCTGAAAAGCATGCTGACCCTGACCCTTTACACTGTGTTCCTCCTCATGTAGGTGTTTCCATTCTTCCTGCTCCCATCCAACAAGTGCTATTTCATTGTTCATTCAATCCAGGTGGCAGCAGGTGACATTGGGGTCAGCACAGTGTGAGGGCCAACCCTGATTCAAATGAGCCAGGAGAGAGGCACAGCCAGTCATCCCGATGGGGCCCCCAAAACAGATGCTCTGACACATTCCCTTGCAAAGTAGATGAATAATTTGAAAATAATGAGATTTTTATTACATATGTATCATTTTGGTCAGAACATTTTGAAAGAGCTTCATTTTAGGATTTTCTTTGTCCTGTAATAACCCCATTTTACAACTAGATGTGCCATTAGTGATGCTTTGCTGCAGGGAAGCAGCACAAGGACGCTGCCCTGGCTGCCCATCAAGATCACAGGACTATTCAAATAGGAAGCCTTGGGGGTCTCAGAACTTGAAATTCAGTGGAACAGAGACAACATTTTTGAGTAAACACTGGAAATGGCTTTGGGGACCATGTTTCCAGGTAGGAGCACAGCTGGCTGAGCCTGGCTCTGCAAGGATGCCACCTGGAAGTCAAAGCAGAAGCCATTGGTATTGAGGGTGTGCCAGGAGCTCAGTGTGGGCAGAATATCCAGAAATCTTGGTTTATGAATGCTTATTTTCTTTAATAGACTAATAATCCATAAGATATTATTGTTAGATTAATATGGCTTCATGTAAGACTCATCATTTTCTCCTATGGATCCAGGCTGAGAGAGTTGGGTTTGTTCAGCTGGTAGAGAAGAAGCCTCAGGGGAGACCTCAGAGCCCCTTCCAGCACCTAAAGGGACTCCAGGAGAGCTGGAGAGGGATGTGGGACAATGGCAAGAAGTGAGAGGATACAGGGAATGGCTTCCCACTGCCAGAGGGCAGGGATGGGTGGGATATTAGGAAGAAATTGTTCCCTGGCAGGGTGGGCAGGCCCTGGCACAGGGTGCCCAGAGCAGCTGGGGCTGCCCCTGGATCCCTGGCAGTGCCCAAGGCCAGGCTGAACATTGGGGCTTGGAGCAGCCTGGAACAGTGGGAGGTGTCCCTGCCCATGGCAGGGGGTGGAACTGGGGTGAACTTTAAGATCCCTTCCCACTCAAATCATCCCATGACACTGTTTGTCTCGTGAGTTAAAAAGTAAAAGGTTGAGCATTTTCTGCTGAACCTGTCTTTTCTCTGGAAAAGCAAATTGGCACAACTCTAACCTGTGTCATGTGCTGTGTTGCTACAACAAAGCTGCCTGAAAAAAATGCTTTTCATAATAAACCATATCTATTTTCCTTAATAAGCACTTAATCACCTTCCTCCTGAGGTTGGATAATTAGAGAAACAGCAGGCAAAGAGAGGGCAAGAAGCTGTTGGATCAGAGGAGCTGCTTGAAGTATCATTAGAAGATGATATTATTTTAGCTGAATATCTTCAGTGATATTTTTTTCCTGTAGACACAGCCTGGTAACCTGCTCAAGGCTGTGCCTGCTGGGAATTCCCACCCACAGGAATTTGCACCACTGAAAGTCCGAAGTTGAGCAGTTTTTGGTCCCTCTGGCCAGGTGGATGCTGTACCTGCAGCCTCCTGTAGCAATGGGAACTGGAGTTCCTGCCCCTGCACCACTGCAGTGCCAGGCAGGGAGTCAAGAAGCATCTTGGGTCACCTCTGGTGCCTTTCATTAGTGACCAAAATAAAAAATATCCTACAACAAGACTTTAGGCTAAGAATGAACTCAGAGGAGGTTAATTGGAGAATGATCGAAAATTGAAAACATAGTTAATAAATGACTGTTGGATCAATCAGGTCAACAGTTTAACGCTGACACCTTTGTCTCTGTGGCTGTCAAGGACATGCTGTGGAAGGTGTCATTGTCATTGAGGGGCTGCAGCGTGTCCAGGGCAGGGAACGGAGCTGGGGAAGGGGCTGGAGCCCCAGGAGCGGCTGAGGGAGCTGGGAAAGGGGCTCAGCCTGGAGAAAAGGAGGCTCAGGGGGCCCTTCTGGCTCTGCACAACTCCCTGCCAGGAGGGGACAGCCGGGGAGGGTCGGGCTCTGCTCCCAGGGAACAGGGACAGGAGGAGAGGCTCAGGTTGGACATTGGGAAAATTCCTTCAAAAGGTTGTAAATCCCTGGACCAGGCTGCCCAGGGCAGTGGTGGGGTTCCCATCTCTGGATGTGTTAAAAAAATGCATGGATGTGCACTTAGTGGCTGGTGTAGTTACCAAGGTGATAATTGGTCAGACTTGGAGGGCTTTTCCAATCGACACGATTCTGTGATTCCAAGGTTTGTAACTTCCATTAGTCCTTGATAAGCTAATGTGTATATCATTAAGATAAAATGGAAAAAAAGGATAAAGTAGAACTGGATTGAAATATTGCAAAGCCCAGGGTTATCCTGATTCATGCCTATTACTGTAATTGCATTTCAGCTGCTTTGAACATTTAATGGCCAATTTCTACAACTTTGCAATTTAGTACTGCAGATAGCTTTTTTTTTTTAAGATTACGCTGACATTTTCCTCAGCCATTTTAATACTTCTTCATTTTATTCTATTTTTTAAGTATGTTTAAGAGTGCTGGTCCTTCAGGGTTCCCTGGGCTCTCTGACCTGTGTGTGAGCAGTGTTAAACCCTCTTTGGTGTCCCTTGGAGAAGCAGGGCTGGGGAGGGGGAGCAACAGGGGCCTCACCTGGTTTGGGTATGGGGCCCAGAAATCGTTGAGACTCCTGTGTGAGTAGGAGAACAGCTCCCTTTGGGGCTGCACAACAGCAAAGCAGATCCTCTACTCAGCTCCAGGCTGTCGTTTGGGACTTTGAGGTGGAGTTTGAGCAAAGCCAGAAGCTGGGGAAGCCTTGGTGCTGTTCAGGAAACAGGATGCTGGACTGCAGCATCCATGACAGCCCTGCAAGGAAAACACACTGACCTCCTGCAGCACATTCCTGGGGTTGCTCCAGCCTTTCACTTCTCATCCTGGTGCTTTTTGTGTGGCTCAGAATGAAAAAGCTGGACACAATTCTGTGTCTTGTCGCCATCCGAGCAGGGAGAGGCCTCCCCACACAGCCGGAGTCAGGAGGTGATCCCTGTGTAGCTGTCACAGCACCGGGACAGCACTGCCGGAACAGGGCACTCGTCCCAGGCCTTGACTTGTGACATCTGATCATCCTCACCATTACATTCAGTGCTGAACAACTTCCTCCTGGCCATGAATCACACTGGGGAAGGATCCTTTCAATAAAAGCTCATTTTCCAAAGCTTTTTTCATGGAGAAATTCTCCTCTTTCACATCTGATCTGAAGCCTGCTTGCCCTGTACCTTCAGATGGCTCTGGCTGAACCTAGAAATATGGATTTTCAGCAGAACCAGCAGCCAACAAGCTGATATTAATGCTTTGCCTTATCTGTGCAAGACAGGTCGGCAGTTTCCCTGCACACTGAGATCAGAAAGCTGTGATTTCCATTAAGGCTCCAGATTTAAGTTTTACTGTTGTGAAGTCTTGAAGGTCTCTGGCACATTGTCACAGGTGAACAGATGCAGGGTTTTTTACCAGATAAATTTGTACAAATAGCATGTCTACATATAATTATCTAACACGGTTATACATGGGAAGTTAATATCCCCAATATTGGGCAGAGGCTCCAACAGCTCACAGTGCTTTAGGAAATCAAATAGGGAATACACAGTTGGTAAGGTTACAAAAAACATCCCAAAAAGAGGAATAGTGACTCAAAACAGCTCGATGACACATTCAAAGCCCACTGAGCCACCTGGCATCTCACCAGCACTGCTCTGAGGAGGGTTGGCACAGGAGGGGAGATAAACAGATGCCTTTGCGAGGGAATCATATTTCAGTTGCCAAGTGTTCTCCTCCGGGAAAGAGAATTGGAGCAAACCTTGGCTCGACATCATCACTGGGGTTTGGTTCTGGTAGGCTGTTCTGCACAGCGTGTTGGTGCTTAAGCTCCACTCCCAAGGTCTGACTGGTGCAGTGATGTTTGAGAAATAGAAACAATGAATATTTCATTTAAAAATTACTAATCCGACAGAATGGGGGAGATGGCAGGTTCCAGACAGCCCGTCGTGACATTTGCAGTGTGAATCCCTAACACCCACCCAGCTTTGTGTGACGGGAACAGAGCCCGGCTGTGCTGCTGGCCCGGGAGGAGCCCTTGGGGTGCTGCCTCTCCCCGCGGGGTCCCGGGCACGGCGGTGCAGCTCAGCCGGGCAGCAAACACCGAGAGCCCGGCTGTGTGCGGGGCACGGGGGGCACTGCGGGCCGGACTCGTTCCAGCCCGGCCCTAACGAGCCGCACCACACAGCGCATGGTTTCTATTTTAGGCCACTTTGCCATCTAAAGCTGAGCTCTGGGCTAAGTTTAGGAGAAGCTCCCTGTGCTCAAGGAGGAGAACGGAGACCTTTCTGAGCAGGGATTGGTGACGGCTGGTTGTGCCTATGTCACCCTGCAGGCTGGGAAGCGCCCGGTTCCCCGAGTTTCGGTGCGGTGTAAATGCGACTGATGTAATCTGTTCTCACTATCGGTGCTCGTATGAGTTGACGGAGGAATTGCCCTTTTCGTGCGCTGTCCGACTGTAATGCACACACTCCCCGGGGAGCAAGAAGTGCCAGCCGAGGGAAGCAGTGTGAGAGCTGTGAGGGTCGCCGGCTGTGACAGGTCCCTGTCCCCGCAGAACCCCTCCCCTGCCCGGCCTCTCCCCGCCTGTGACACTGGATGGGGCAGCACAGTAAAGTTTAAAAGGTCTCCTTCAAAAAGCCGATTTATTGAACCAGCTGGAGGCTCCTTCCCCTCCCAAGACAGCCCACGGACTGTAACTGCCCCAGCGCCGCGGCTGCAGCCGACCCGGAGAGCGGGCGGGGGTTCGGGGCTAAACCCGCCCGTTTGGTCTCTGCAGCACGGCCCGAGCCCTCAGACCCACACCCGGACCGGAGCCGGACCTGGCCCCGCTCCCGCCCCTCCCATCCCCAGCCAGACCGGGAGCCGGGCCGGTCCCGCCGCCGGGGCGGAGCCGCTCCGGGCCCCGCCCAGCCCGGTAGTTCCGCTCGGGGCCGGAAGCAGCGCCTGGACACGGGAGCGTCGCGGGGCCGGCGGGACGCGAGTGCCGGTGCCGGGGTTCTGGTACCGTGCGGGGCCGGCGGGACGGGAGTGCCGGTACCGGGGTTCTGGTACCGTGCGGGGCCGGCGGGACGGGAGTGCCGGTACCGGGGTTCTGGTGGCTGTGGCTGGGTTGGGGTGGGTGGCATCTGCTGGGCAGGGACAGGGATCGGGCAGGGGACGTGGCCGCGGGGGCGGCGGCAGCGGCAGAGCCCGGGTTAACCGAGGGTGTTAGGTTAACTGGGGGTGTCTGGCCATGGGGTAGGGCCGAGGTGACAGAGCTGGGGGTGCTCACCTGGAGAGGAGAAGGTTCCAGGGACACCTCAGAGACTTTTCCAGGGCCTAAAGGGGCTCCAGGAGAGCTGGAGAGGGACTGGGGACAAGGCATGGAGGGACAGGACACAGGGAATGGCTTCCCACTGCCAGAGGACAGGGCTGGATGGGATATTGGGCAGGGATTGTTCCCTGGCAGGGTGGGCAGGCCCTGGCACAGGGTGCCCAGAGCAGCTGGGGCTGTCCCTGGATCCCTGGAAGTGCCCAGGACCAGGTTAGACAGAGCTTGGAGCATCCTGGGATAGTCCTTGCCCATGGTGAGGGTTGGAATGGGATGAGCTTTAAAGCTCCCTTCCAACATAAACCATTCCATGAATCCATACTGCAGCATTCCCTGTGCCAGCTGTGCTGTGGTGGCTGCCTCATCCTCACCCTGGGCATCCCCATCAATGGGAAGTGCAGGGCAGGGATCATTTCTGGCACTGGGAAAATAAGTTTCCCTAGTTCATAGTGTTCTTTGTCTGGCTCTTTCTGCTGTACCTGGAATCACAGGGCACAACAGATTAATCATGGGTTTGTGGTTTAGCCCAAAGTTCTTTGTGGGGGAAAAGCTTCTGAGAGTGATCAGGAGTAATTTTCTGTTGAGGTTATCCCATACTCAGGTTTATTCTCTTCTCTAGCTGAACAAGCTTTTGGGCAGGGCTTCTGTCTTTCTCAGGATGTTTTTGACTTGGACTGGAGATTTTGGTGTCTTCCAGGCTTGAAATGGGATACTTGACATGTTTTTCTGTGTTACGAACACCCATTTCTATGTGCAACTTTCAGAATGACTCTAAAAATTTTAAGAGCCAAATTAAATATATGATGAAACTGAACTGAAAGCCAGCTTGGCTTATTCTGCTAAAAAGTTTTGGTAGTTTTTTTTGTTGTTGTTTTCTTTTGGGTTTATTTTTTTTGTTTGTTTGTTTGTTTTTCCCAAAGAAATTGTTTATCATAAAGTAATAGTTGCTCCTGTCAACATTCTAATTTTTAAACTCCCCTGGAAAGACAGAATTATTTTTAGTTTTCTTAGCTGTGGTATTGCTGTTGCTCTGCTGTATTATTTTAATTGAGCTCTAAAATGTCAGATTGCAGAATTTTTGCCTAAGTCCATAGGTGACAACTTTATGGAATGAAAAATGTTAGTTTTTCACTTGCTGTTTAAACCATGACCCCACTTCTGAGTCAGAGTTGTTTAGCTTTAGAGACACTGCTCTTGCTTTAATTGTTATTCAGCCCAGGCAATGTGACTGCAATTAAATGTGCATCTGAGGAGATGTGTGACCTTCTAAATAAGAACATAACTTTTTAGTACCATTTTGCAGAACTCATAACCCCCTAAAGAATTTAAAAGCTCTGTTAACTTGTAACTTCCATTTTTTCTGAGTCTGAACTTTTTTAACAGCGCCCATAACATTCTTTCTATTGAGTTACTCTGATATTTGACTTATAGCTCATTTCAGAAAGTTAATTGAAACATTTCTGAGCTGTTGAAGATGGAGCTGTGGTTTTTTGAGCACATGGGAATTGGCAGGAGCAGGGCAGGCTTTTGTAGGATCAGCCTGTGTCCCTTGTCTGGCTGAGTGCCGTGAGATTCTACATACAGGCACCAAAAATACTCTTTTAAAGCACAGACAAGGCTGTGTTTGGGTTGTCCCTGTGATTTGTCAGGAGAGACACTGCAAATGTTGAAAGAGGCTGCAAAGGCCAGAGTTCAGCACAGCTCTTCAGCAACCCAATTTAAATATCTAATTTCCATATTAAACAATGTCCCCAAATGTGTTTTGTTGTCCTGGAAGATACCTGTGGCCTTCCAGTAATGAACAGGGATGAAAGTTTAGTACCACATTCCAGATTTCCTCTGAGACACGTCCAGGTGGCTCCTGGGTGTTCCCTCAGGATTTGGCATTTTGGTGGGGTATAAATTGCTGGGTATAAATTGTTTGGCATAAATGTATTCCCAGCCAGTGTGTGTGTGTGTGTTACAGTAGGGCTGCAGCCTCTTTTGTTCTGCTTTTGCCTGACTGACCTTGTAAAGTGCATCCTGTGCTGCTTTTGTTTGCTGAGAACAGGAACAAGCCACCAGGATGCCAGCATTGCCTCTGGATGAGCTCCAGCTGACTGAGAGGGATCCCAAGACAGGGAAGCTGAGAACTTTACCAGCACTGGTGAGCTCTGTTTTTCCTGAAAGCCAAACAGACCTTCAATAAATAATTGTCTTATACTGAGGCTTGGTCTGGGGTATGTGAAAGGAATGGCTGGAGCTGTGTCAGGAGGTTTAGGTGCAGATCAGGGCAAGGTTCTTCCCCCAGAGGTGCTGGCACTGCCCAGGCTCCCCAGGGAATGGGCACGGCCCCGAGGCTGCCACAGCTCCAGGAGCGTTTGGACAGCGCTGCCAGGGGTGCCCAGGGTGGGATGTTGGGGGTCTGGGCAGGGACAGGGATGGGACTGGATGATCCTGTGGGTCCCTTCCAGCTCAGGACATTCTCTGATTCTGTAAAATTTGTTCAGCCTGCTTGTTAAAGAAGATTTGTTTTTAATGTGTTCAGATAGTTGAGATTTCATTTAATCACCATAAAAAAACCCCAAAACACGAGAACTGAACTTACTGTGTTCAACAGCTGGAGTAAACTGTGTTTTCCCAGCACAACTCCCTCTCTTGAGTCTGTAACCTCTGCTGCAGTGGAGGGATGCTCAGGGAGTTTTGCAAGCTCTGCCTCAAGTTTAGCTCCGAGCTGTGGCACTGGGATCCATCCCTTCAGCTTGATGAAATCAGAAAATTCAACCCACAGAAACCCTTTTCTCCCAGAAGTAAGGCCTGGAGAGAACCTTTTGGGTTTGTTGCAGGAGTGGGATTGTTAATGCTGCTCACTCCTGAGAAGCTTTACCCTGAGCACACATGTGGGATGAGGCAGAGCCCAAACCTGCTCCTCATTGGAATTCTCCTTTTAGGGTGGGTGTATTTGGGAAAAGCCTGTTCAGTAACCCTCAGGAAAGGTAGTGAAGTGTTTCTTTCTGTCTTTGATGGTTGTGTCAGTTTGAGTTCATGGAATATTGTGCAAGAACCAGTTCAGAGGAAAAAGAGAGAGTTCAAAGGCATGCCAGGAAGCTTCTGCTCTTTGTTTTGAAGGTGTGGGAGGATTGCTTTGTCAGGCTTTGGTTGAGAGAAAGCAAGGAGCAACATCTGCCAAATTATCAAGGTCAGAAAAGGTTGCTCATAAAGAAAGATACAAACCCAGTGCCTTGGAAGGGTAGAAAATGGGAAGTTACCAGGGAATGGAATGTTCCTGTCATCAGGACTATAGTGACAGGACAAGGAGTAATTGGTTCAAACTGAAATTTAGGTTAGATATTGAGGAGAAATTGTTCCCTTGAAGATTCCCTTTGAAGCCCAGGCTGCCCAGAGAAGCTGTGTATCCCTGGAAGTGTCCAAGGCCAGGATGGATGGAGCTTGGGGATAGTGGGAGGTGTCCCTGCCTGTGGCAGGGGTGGAACTGGAGGAGCTTTAAGGTCCCTTCCCATACAAACCATTCTGTGATTCTGTGATGCCAAGTTGTTTTAAAAGGTAGCTTTTGTGTTTCCTGGAATTCAGTGAGCAGATGGTAACTGGGCATTCCTGTCACTTTAATACAGTGGGGTTTTTTTTGGCTTTCTGCAGCACCCAGAAATTAAGGCAGATCGGTCGTTCGTGCTGTACAAACCCCCTCCTGCCATCAGAGACCCTGCTCTGGTGGAAGAGTTCCTGGAGCGAGCAAAATTCATTGCAGATGATCTGAACTGGCTTCTGGCTTTGCCTCATGACAAATTCTGGTGCCAGGTAATCATTGCTTTTTATGTGAAGATACAGTGTAAACATCTAGGTGCTTCTAAAAGCCATGAGCTTTACATCATTTTCATAAAGATTTGTTTATGCTTATTATATCATGCAGGAAACATTTTAATTTCCATTACTGCACCTTAGAATGCAAAGAAAATATTTCCCTAAGGATTTTCTGTTGTGTATTTTAAGAGTTGGTTTGTATTTGATGGATATGGAAGTCCTTTCCATATATCTGAGTGTTTTAGATTGCTTTAAATTTAACTCAGGAGCACAACCTATGAAGGTGTGACATTCCCTCCTTCCCATTTTACTGCCTTTGCTTGCACCAGGTGATATTTGATGAGACCCTGCAGAAGTGTTTGGATTCCTACCTGCGTTCTGCCCCTCGCAAGTTTGATGCTCTTTGGGATTGCCATCCAGAGGTGAATGAGCTGCAGAAATGCCTCCATAGGAGTGTCTTCCTCACATTCCTCAGGATGTCCACCCACAAGGAATCCAAGGTAAATATTCCTATGCCTTGCAGGTGCTCCAGGCTGTGTGACTTAGGAAAAAAGAGAATTAGAGAAATGAATCATTTTCTGTCTCACACGACATTCCTCTCATTGATGATTTTATCAGTTGGATTCTCTGTGTGGAGATAACACTCAGAGCTGAAGTGTCTGAACTTGATTACAGTGACTCCTTGGTTGACTGCCTGGATCTCCTTCCTGAGTAATCCATGTGTAGTGGTTGGATATGTCATGGAAAGAGGAGAGAGAGCACATTGGCCTTTGTGTTGCCACATGGAACAGGCTCTTCAGGCCACCAGTTCCCAAGCATTCACTCCCTCAGGGCCACGTGGTGCCACAAAATTCCTGCTAATGCTTATCTCTCCTTGAGCTTGCCCCAAGTTTTGGACATCCAGTGAAATTGCTCTAAATTTCTGTTATCTTGGCATCATCAGGCATTCAGCCTGGGAAAGAGAAGGCTCCAGGGACACCTCAGAGCCCCTTCCAGTGTCCAAAGGGGCTCCAGGAGATCTGGAGAGGAATGTGGTGTAAGGGATGGAGGGACAGGACACAGGGAATGGCTCCCAGTGCCAGAGGACAGGGCTGGATGGGATATTGGGCAGGAATTGTTCCCTGGCAGGGTGGGCAGGCCCTGGCACAGGGTGCTCAGAGAAGCTGTGGCTGCTCCAGGATCCCTGGAAGTGTCCAAGGCCAGGTTGGATGGGGCTTGGAGCAGCCTGGGCTAGTGGAAGATGTCCCTGCCCATGGCAGGAGGTGGCACTGGATGGGCTTTAAGGTCCCTCCAACCCAAGGCATTCTGAGGTTCTATAATTAAAAGACATCCTCAGTACTAATTGTGTGAGTGCAACTCCCATCTGGAGCTGTGGGATTTTCACCAGGCCTTTGGGCAGGAGGAGTGAGGCACCTTGTGTTTTAGCAATCACTCCCTGGATCTCTTCATTGGTTCATGATGTGTTAGGGCTGTGTTGGTTCTCTTGCTTATCACAGTGGTGATGTTCAGGATGTTTTGAGGGAAAGGCCTGGGAGTGGGGACTGGGACAGGAGCAGGGTGAAGGAATGCTGGAGCCTGCAGCTGGCACCACTTCAGCAGAAGTACCTGACACCTCTGTGGTGTCTTTCATTGCAGATCTGATTAAACCTCAGCACTCCAAGAGGCAGGCGAGCATTTGAAACCATTTTCTAGTTGAGTGATCTGCAGGGAATGAATAGTCTGTTGTCATGCAGGAATCAGCAGGAGTTCTGGGAATGGAACCTGGCCAGCCCTGAGCCCCATCCCTCTGCTTCAGCAGGGAGAATGTGCCCTGCCTTTCACTGGGATTGAAAACATTTGCTGTCACAGGCAAACCGGGCTTCTGAAAATCCAAAAATCACATTTCAGCTGCCTGTTTCTCGGTGTCAGACAATGGAATTTTTCTCATCTAGAATTTTGTAATAAATGCCTTCAGCATGGTGAGTTTTTGGCACAGTGTTCAGCAGTCAGCATGTAGAGCTGCAGTTTTGGGGTTTCTCCCTGCCTGTCCCTGATTCTGTGGTCTCTGGTGCTGGGTTCTGCTCTCCCAGGGTACAAGAACATCAGGCTGTCCCTGTGCCTGGTTACTCATTCCTGCTCCTGAGCTGAGCTGTTCTTGTGTCTGGCTGGGAGCTGGGGCCTGTAGGGAGATTTTTTGTAAAACTTTTAGATAGATTAATTAATCTCCCAGTGAAGTGATCACTGGGGTGCCTGGTGTGGCAGGGACAGGAATGTGGGAATAGATGGCTCCACAGAAGCTGTTTCAAGCAGAGTTGCTGCCTTCTATGAAATAAAATTCCTTAATACACCTTTGAGAGATGTTTTTACAGGTGTCATTATAATGCTGGAGTTACTGCAGAGCAAGGTATGGATTATCCTTTAAATTTTATTTTTTTTTTTCTGTCTTTGTAGGATCATTTTATCACTCCCTCTGTCTTTGGAAAAATTATTTACAATAACTTCCTGTTTGATATCCCCAAGATTCTGGATCTCTGTGTCCTTTTTGGGAAAGGAAATGGCCTCCTGCTCCAGAAGATGATTGGTCAGTAAAAGCTAAGGAGCAACTTGCTACATTTAAGCTTTTGCTTGTATGATGAGTGACTTAGTAAGGTTTATACCAGTGGAACTGCTCTGAAAATTAATAGTTCAGTAGCATTTCTAAATCAGATTGTGCTTTTCTTTTCCCATATGCACTTTGCTTGTTCCAAGGAAGACTTTATGTCCTGCTTTGCTGCCCTGAGCTAGGCATGTTGGGCATAAGCCCCCACTCAGTTGTTTCCTGTGGCAACTGAATGTGTCCTCAGCCCTTGTAAGTGGAATGTGGGGCTCTGTAAAACCCTGGTAGAGGTGGGAAAGGGGGAGGAGGGTTGGGAGATGGGCACAGTCCAGCTGTGAGTGCTGATGTTCCCAGAGCTGGGAGCCAAGTGAAACATTCAGTGTGAGGTAATCACTGCTGTGGGAAGTGGGAGAACCTGAAACTTCAATGCAGACATTGATGTATCCAGAGCTTCCAAACCACAAACACTTCAGAGCCTTGCTCAAGCTGTGCTTATCCCTGGATTTCTGTGTCTGTACACATGACCTTAGTGGCGAGTACACAGGGAGAAACATCCAGCCATGGATGTTGAGGAGTGAAGATGGAGCATATTGATTTAGCTTCTCCATTTATCCTGTGCTCCCTTCCCAATCCTGTGATCTTTAACATCACCTGAGCACTTGAGTGGAAGAATATCTACCCTTGGATTAAGTGAGCCCTTCCTGAATTCTAACACACTTTGTCTGCAGCTCGTGGGATGAAGGTTTTCCATTTCTTTGGTAGTTATTTTCAAGTTCACAAACATGAGAAGTGTTAGAGATCATGTGGTGCAGACAGATTTCCAGCCAGAAAATCATAGATAAATCTTTGCATTTTTAATCTTTTTATCCTTTTTCAGTAGCTTCTACTCTAAATTCCTCTGTGGAGCCTCAGAGATGGAAAGCAGGCATGGCAAGATAGATGCTTCCCTTTCAGATGCAAAGCTTAGATTATCTGGGTCTTAAAATATTCCAAAAAATACCTAAATAATGAAACCTCCTTTGAATTCCACTCTGGAGTTCCACACAATCATGCTGCATGCGAGTGACCAAGAATTTGCTCACCTGATTATTTCATTATGTTGTGACAGTAATGACATGAGCAGTTCTGGTGTGTAATTCATAACTTCATAAACGTGAGGTTCTTCTCAGGGTATAAATTTATCTGAAACTTGTCTCATAGCTCTGTCCTTGCTGGAGAACTCTTAATTTTCATAATCTGAACAGTAATTCCCAGGAAAACAGGAGCCTTGGTGCTTACTTGGTGAGGATTTATGGTATGGCATAACTCAGTGGAGTATTTTGTAAAGATAATGGAGTCCTGGTAATATAATAGCAGGTTTTACTAAAGCCTCATTACCTTTAAGAAATATTCGGCAGCACATCTCCTGGTGTGTGCTGAACTGTTATCAGTAATTAAAAGTCAACTGCAGTTGTCAAATAAAGGAACTGGGGTTGTTCAGTGATAGTATTTGCATTATTCATTGATTCAGCCCCTGAAGCGTGAATCATCTGACATCTCATTTGCTCTGCTCTGATGAGCATATTCCCATTGCTGGATCTCCAGTGGCATTGGAGAGCTGATGGATCAGCTTTTCTGGGAGCAGGGCCTGTACATGAGCTGAGGAGTGAGGGTGGGCTGTGTCCCACATGGGCAGTAGGTGTGTCTGGGGGGTGTCAGCAATGACTCCAGTATTTTCTGGTGCAGATTTGCTCCTTGACATCAATGTCTGAACTGATGGAAATGCTCTCCTTTCCCTTTTCAGGAAATATCTTCACTCAGCAGCCCAGTTACTTCAGTGACCTTGATGAAACTCTGCCCACTGTCCTGCAGGTACTGCTTTCCTGCTGGGATTTCATCTGGAAATGTGGGATAGCTTGGGGAGTGAAAAGGGAACATTGTAGGCAGGCAGAATGGATTTCATAAATCATGGAATATCCTGAGTTGGATCCACAAGGATCTTCAAGCCTGCACAGACACCCCAACAATTCCATTCATTGTCCAAACACTCCTTGAGCTCTGACCACCCTCTGGGGGAAGAACTTTCCCTGATATCCAGCCTAAACCTCCCCTGACTGCTGTTTCTCCCTTTCCCTAGTTTGTTAATGTGTGTCAGGGAGGTTTAGAACCTTTATCTAAAATTATTACTTGATGACTCTTCCCTCCCACCTTCCTTCAGCTTCTTGCCTTCTCTGCTGTGTCCCACTGCTGGCTCCTGTCTGTTAACACTGCCCTGTTCTCCTGATTTAGGTGTTCAACAATATTTTGCACAAGTGTGGTTTGCAGTGTGAAGGGGCCTGTGCTGAGCCCCAGAAACTGGAAGAGAAAGCGAGTGTGACTGCAGGGAACATGCCCCTCCAGGTAGGACTGAGCTCTCTGTACTCCTGCACGCTGCACAGACCACAGAGGATCATTCTGTTCCCAAAAGCTCCTACAGCTCGTGGTTCTGTGCCATTGTTGCAATCTTTGTCCTGGGAGAGGATGATAAAACCTTTCCACCATGAGCTGATTCATTTCAACCATATCCTTTGGAATGTGGATACTTTTAAACCTGGCAACTGTTTTGCTTAACAAGCTTGTAAATAATGTAACAGAATATCTGACAGAAGTCTCCACTTAACCCTGGCAGTGATAAGAGCTGATTTTTTTTTTCTTCAGAAATGTGTGCTTTAACAACAGTGTAATTTAACTGGAGTTAATTAAGAGGGATTTATTTGCTGGGGGCTGTACAAAGACAGTGAATGTGGTCCTCTACAAAAGCTTAGTTTTTCAGTTTGTGTGTGGGAGCAAACTATCAGTTCAGACTATGATTTATTGACTAATGTTACTTTGAAGCTATCATTTAGTGTGTCATTCAGTTTGTTTCAGCTGCCTCAGAAATGCAGCTTGCACTGGGTCAGGCTGCTGAAAACATTCCTTTGATTCCCATTTTTCTGCCGTGCAGTGCTGCATGGGGAAGGATTCCATTTGTGTGGAGGGTGTATTGAGGGCAAAGCCACTGTCCAGAGCAGGACCTGATGAGGATTCTTGTAATCTTACAGGATCCTTACTGAAAGCAGACAGATGGGATTGCATTGTAGATCTCTACAGGATAGGAGTTTTAGGAGAAATGTTGTCTTTATGGTTGATACAGACTCTGCAGTCAGGAAGAGGCCTGGCCCCAGTGTTCTGTGTCCCTGCTGGGAAAACTTGCCTGGCTCTTCCCTCAGTAGCTGCTTTTTCCCTCTCAGGAGCTGAAGGACATTGTGCTGTATTTATGTGATACCTGCACAACTCTCTGGGCTTTTCTTGATGTCTTTCCCTTGGCTTGCCAGACCTTCCAAAAACACGAGTTTTGTTACAGGTGAGTCTTGGAGTGCAGACAGAGCTTGTCCTGGCCATGTAAAAATACTGAATGTGCCACTGTGTCCTGTCCCATTGTTAAATGAGGAAACAGATGTAACACAGAGGCTGCTGGGTTCTCTCTGACAGGAATGCAGCATAATAAATACATGGATCTAGGGATGTGTGGATTTTCTGTTCTATGTGTTGTCATTATCTGGGGGTGATCCTAGAGCCAGGCATCCATGACAATTTCCAAAGTCAGCTGAACAGTACTTGGTGTGCTCTGGGAAGGGTGGAGAGGGATGAGTTACGGACAAAAAGAACTTCCTGCTGTAGGGTTTTTCTGCTTCCCAAAGCAAGGGAAACAGAAAATATTTCAGAGAAACACTTCTTCACAGTCTGCAAACAAATGTCTTTGATATTATGCCCAAGTTTTATGCTAGAGAATATCAGTGAGGTTTGGCAAAAGCTGGGTGGCTGGGAGAGGGTGACAAGGCATGAGAGGGAATGGCCTCAGGTTGTGCCAGGGGAGGTTCAGGCTGGGTATTGGGGAACATTTCCTCATGGAACTGGCTGTCCAGCCCTGGCACAGCTGTCCTGGGCAGCAGAGTCCCCATCCCTGGAGGGATTTAGCAGCCAGCTGGATGTGGCACTTGGGGACATGGTCTGTGGTGGCCTTGGCAGTGCTGGGCAGTGGGTGGACTCAATGATTTCAGGGGCCTTTTCCAACATGAAGGTTTCTGTGATTCTGTGAGTGTTGGGTCTTTGCAGGCTGCAGATCTGTGTTGGGAGTTTTTCTGGGTTGAACAGATGGTTCTGATCAGCACCAGGATGCTTCTCAAATGCTTTTCTTTCCTACCTCTTCAAAGACCTCTCTGTGATTTCCTTAAAGTGCTGCTCTTTTTCTGTGGTGTGTTTGCTTGTGTTATGGGGTAGAAATACCAAAATGAGGTGATGTTCATGGGTACTGCTGGTGAGGAGGGTTTAATGAAATCAGCCATTTCTTCTGCCTTTTAGCAAATGATTTTTGGAACTTCAGCTGACAGGTACAGGTTTGTTCCCCCTTTGTACAGATTAGCTTCATTTTATGAGCTGGCAATTCCTGAGCTGGAATCTGCAATCAAGAAGAGGCATTATGAAGATAACAGGTGAGAATTCCTGCAAAGGCTTCCTTTGGATCTTCAGTGAGACTTCCCAGGGTTTAGTTGAAAATTCACTTTGTGCTGCTTTACCTATCTCTGAGGAGTCTGGCTTTTTTTTATGCTGCTCTGAAGAGATGACTTCTGTAATTCCAAATTTTCCTGGGCAGTGGGATGACAAATCATTTTTAGTGCTGTGTAAGAAGGAATCTGATGGGAGGTGTATTCAAATTGTAGCAAAGTGTGAGACCATGAATGATATCTCTGTGTACTCAGTCTCTCTGTAAGGCACAGGCTGTGCTGGTACAGTGGGGGCCTCATGTGGGAAGCTGCCAGGACAATTGGGATTAAAACCAGCTTTATTTGGAGCATGGATTTTTCTTAATGACCATGAAATGTGTCTAATATCTGCTCTTTGCAGCAAGAAAATTATTCTCCTAATGAAATTCTTCTTCTAGAAGATTAATTCTGGCATAAAGGTGCGTTACAGATTCTTGTGCTGACACCAACAGTGTCTTTTGCTCTCTCTGAAGTGTTTTTGCTGATTTGTGGAGGAGGATTTCACACTCCAGAAAGAAGATGATAGAAGTTTTTCACATCCTAATAAACCAAGTCTGTCTGCAGCCCATCCTAGAGAGCAGGTATTGGCACTTGGCTCTGTGCTACTCGCCAATTACTTGATTGTGTGGGAGAAATTGTTTCTCATTTACAAATTTACTGGAGAAAAAGAACAGAAACTGCTATTTGTGTTGGGACTGTAGCCAAAGACTTGGCTAAGGTCAAATTCTCTTGTCCTGTGTATCAGGAATGTTCCAAATGGAGCTGTTTGGTCTTTCTGCATCTTTCTGGTGA
Organism: Parus major; assembly: GCF_001522545.3. NCBI lineage: Eukaryota > Metazoa > Chordata > Aves > Passeriformes > Paridae > Parus > Parus major. Next base: position 12,309,356 of record NC_031784.1, on the reverse strand, counting down.
GCTGGGTCCAGTGAGCTCTCTGACTCCAATGTGTGGCTTGTGCAAACTTTGATCCTGTGTAACACCTTGAGACCTGATTGGAACCCTCCAGGACCTGGAGGGGCCATCAATACAGATGGAGAGAGACTGTTTACAGGGGCTTGGAGTGACAGGACAAGGGGGAGTGGCTTCCCACAGATAGAGGGCAGGGATATTGGGAAGGAATTGTTCCCTGGGAGGGTGGGCAGACCCTGGCACAGGGTGCCCAGCTAAGCTGGCCATCCCTGGAAGTGTCCAAGGCTACTTGGATGGGGCTTAGAGCAACCTAGGATAATGGAAGGTGTCCCTGCCTATGGCAGGGGATAGAACTGGATGGGCTTTAAGGTCCCTCCCTACTCAAAGGTGCCTTGGAACAAGACTTGGAGCCTCAGCAGCACCCAGGGGTTTGGGCACTGAGGCTGCAATGGGAGTTTGCTTGGCAGGTGTTCTTGCACAGGTGAGCACAAGCTTTCTGGAAAGTTCACTGGTGTAATCCCAAAACATCATAAAGGCACAATTACAGGAGCTCTACACACCCTTTTCTGCTCACTGCAAGTCTGAGGCATCTAACTATTTGTAAAGTCTGTCTGAAAACTTGTAATTCTAGGTGTGATTCAGCTTTAGATCTAAGTGCTGAAATATTTGCTGAAGCCTTAAAAACCACTTTCTTCCATTTGAATCTTTGCTCCTGCTAAAGTCAAATCTCTTTTCAAATGGGGCTTTCCCTTGGTGTAAATGTGAGTGGTTTGGCTGGTGGGGCCAAATGTTGGCAGACTTACCTCTGAGTGTTCACTGTGCTGTATTTCCTGCAGCTGTGAGAATATTCAGCCGTTTATTGAGGAATTTCTGCAGATCTTTACCTCGGTGCTTCAGGAAAGGAGGTGAGTATGGCTGGCAAGAGGCCCGAGGGGGGCTCAGCTCCTTCCTCTGCCATTCTTCACAGCAGAATTGCCTGAGGCAGCATTACGAGGCATTTGGGAGTCAGAAATCGTTGTAAGTAGTTGGCAGAAGTGAAGTGAGAGGCTTTCAGCCTGCAGCACAGACCCTGGCACTGAGAAATGCTATTCTTCACTCCCTTTAATCTAGCTTCTCAAAGAGGAGAAGAGCAATTTAGCCATTAGCTCCCTTGACAAGTTAGGCTGTTATTACTGATCTGTGCTTTCCAGCTGGGCTGACCAGACCAGAAAAATATTAAACACTAATGCTGGAGATGCAAAGGAAGTGACAGAACTTGGAATTCCATCTTGTCCTCCTGCCCATGCTGGCATTCTGAGCATGTTCACTTGGTAAAGCAGATTTTCCCTGTAATGCAGCACTGGGTTCCAGCCCTTATACCTGAGGAGTCTTGCTGTGATGTAGTGGGACCAAAATCAGGCATAGCTGGAATCCAGCATTGGGTAAGAGGTTCTCTGTTCCTACCTGAGCACTGAGGCAGTCAGAGAGGCACAGTAGTGGTAATTAGTTGAGCTCCACTGATTAAACTTGCTCCCGTGTCTTCAGATTTCTCCGTGACTACGATGAGCTGTTCCCTGTTGAGGATGATGTGAGTCTGCTCCAGCAGGCATCTTCTGCACTGTATCCTTGGGCTTTGCACACCTGACTGCTCTTGGATTCCTTCACACCACTGACATTTCTGCCTCTGCTTAAACTGCATGACTGACAAGGAGTACTGCAAAGTTTTCCCTTAACAGAAAAAAAAAAAAAAAGGAGAGGGGGGATTTGTTGCCCAGAGAAGCTGAGGCTGCCCTGTCCCTGGAAGTGTCCAAGGCCAGGCTGGACAGGAGCACCCTGGTCTAATGGAAGGTGTACTTGACCATGGCAGGGGGTGGGTCAAGATGAGCTTTAAGGTCCCTTCCCACCCAAACCATTCCATGTTTTTGTGAGTGTTGATGCAGGCTGTTTGAACATCAAACATCAAAGTTTGAACATTGCTGAAAATCCCGTAGTTTTGTCAAGGTGATCCCTGAACATGTGCATGCAGGAATGTCCTTAATGCTGTGCTCTTAGAGATGAGACCAGGACAGCCTATATCCTCCAAGCAGTGGAAAGTGCCTGGGAAGGGGTAGACAGGAAAAAAGGACAAACTGTTAAAGATCCAGCAGCATCCAACGGAGCTTCAGTGCTAGTGGAGAGCACACCTGAGGACGGGGAGCACCCAGGGGCTGCCTGTGCCCTGGAGGATGAGGTGGGTACAGCTCTGTGGTGGGACTGGGCTCTGCTCTTCCTGGGGGCTCTGCTCTTCCTGGCCTTCCTCTGTCTGTGAAGACAGGCTTGATTTGCTCAGCTTTGGGGACAACATGAGATTTGGTGTAATTTCTGACCTTTGCTGGATCTCCATGCAGCCTTGGGAAATGAGAACTGAAGGTACACCTGAATCCTGAGTTATCTCTGAGCAAATTGCTTCCAGCTCCCATGGCTTGGGTTTTCCCTTGCTGGGGATTATTCAAATACTCTGCTTCATCCCTGCAGTTCATGTGCATATTTTTGAAATGCAGAGCCCGCCTGTTATTTGATGAAGGGATTCTCCAGGGTGTCCTTGCTGACTCAGGGACTGGCAAAAGTAGCTGTGTGGGAAACCTTGTGTAGTTTAAACTGCTGATTTCTCTTTTGGCTCCAGTACTGGACTTGTGTATTTAAATCCTGACAGCCCAGAGTGCTGCTTTCCCTGTATTTGTGTGCACACTGTCTGTCCCCAGCTCTGTCCCTGCCCAGTGCCCACCAGTTGTGTTTGGTGTCCGTAGTGTGCCGGCGCTGCGGCCGCACCCGTCGCCTGCGTGTCCGGCGTGGAGCTGGAATCCCTCATTTCCCAAGTGAAGGATCTGCTGCCAGACCTTGGAGAGGGATTCATCCTGGCCTGTCTGGAGGAGTATGGATATGACACAGAGCAGGTGATCAACAACATCCTGGAAGATAAGCTGGTGCCATACCTGGATAAGCTGGACCGAAGGATGCGAAGGTGTGGGACAACCTCTGGTTGTTTCTGTCTCACTTAATTGTCCTCGTTGAAGCCTCAACACTTGTAGAGCTCTAAGAATTTGCATATTTGGGGTAGAGAACTGCAGTGAGAGTTTCTCACTGTCACTTGTCACCAGTTTTCTGCCCTCCTTGTGTCCCTGCAGAGGACTGGGACCTTTGCTGCTCAGTGTTGGAGTAGAGCAGGTGCTGGGTTGTGTTTTGTGACAGGGTACAAAACCACTTGGAATGGAATGGAATGGAATGGAATGGAATGGAATAGAATAGAATAGGTTACCTTCAAAAGTTATTTTGCTGCAGTGTTTGTTGTCACAGGTGTGAAAATCCAACCTGTCCTGCAGGAAAGGGCATCTTCAGAGAAGCCAATTCAGCTGGAATTCAATCCACAGGGTCAGATATGGTTATTTAACAGACTGCTGTTTTGTGAGTGAAGATGTGACAATTCAGATCCATTTTTGTGTTCCCTCTGACAAACTTGCCAGGTTGTCCTGCTTTCCTGGATTGGACAAGGGATGGAGGGTTTATAGCTGGTGGCAGGATTGAGTTGTTGGAGTTTGTCTGCAGCTGTGAGTGTGTGTTTGTGCTGCACCAGCAGTTCCTGACAGAGCATCAGGATGTGAATGTGCTGTTTGTTCACATTTCATGGAGTTATGGGCAGACTGTTGCATTAAAGGAAAGCATCTTTATCGGAAAAATGATGTAAAAAAATCTTAGTTTTGCAACAATCTTTGTGTTCCCACAGTCAGATCTGCTGACTTTGGCACAACTGGTGCAGGACGGGCTTTAGGAAGGATTGGTTTTCTGCACAGCCAGCAGTTCCACAAGATAGAGCTGGATTTTTTTCTTCCTGCCTTTTGCATCTTGAAACAAAGCTGCTGGTTCGATAGGAAATGTCGAATTCTGACCCCTGCTGATTTATGGGGGAGCACAGCAGCATTTGCAGATGCCCAGCTGAGCTGTATGCACCACCAAAATGAATGTCAAAAGTACAGTCCTTTGACTTACAGGTCAAACAAAAATAAACCTGGAACCCTGAGAAAGATTTAACAAGGGAGATAAATATCTTGAAATCAGCAGCAGCAAATTATTGGATTTTTTTCCAGTCTGCAATTCATCACACTTAGTGTTTGTCTTCACTGAGTCACTGTGTTGAGACCAGACAGTCTGTTGAATATTCTGTTGTCCTGCACGGTTTGATAGACTCTGAAATGAAAAGAATAATTTTCTCTTGGCTTTCTGTGAGCACTTTGGTTTCCCCTCAAATCCAAGCTTTGGGAAGTGCTGTGCTTGTGCTGGAGCATGGCTGGGAAGGGAAGAGGCTGTGCCCTGTGACTCAGCCAGCACCTCTTGATCCTCAGCTCAGGATCATTTTGGGACTGAGAAGGGATAAACCAAGGGCTAAGAGAAGGGAGAGGATTTCCTCACTTCACTTTTGTTTTTATTCTCTCTTTGTTTTTTAACAGGCAGCTGAAGCCAGATCCTACCCCTCTGGTCAGCTCTCGCTGTAACGTTTTCCAGAATGATGAGTTTGATGTTTTCAGTAGGGATGCAGTGGATGTGTCTCGGATCCAGAAAGGCAAGAGGTGAGTTGCCACCCAGTCATTAACTCTGCCTGTCAGGAGGAACAAACACCTGGGAACCTGCACATTTATCTCTCCTAAAAACCTCCTGCAGGAATGTTTTGGCAGGGGAGGAAGGCTTATCAAAAATGTTTCCCACCTGTCTGTCTGGGGAAGTAAAATGAAATATTTTGAGGGGGTTGGTTTCACTTAGTGTTTTTCCTAACGGGCTTTCCTGTGCCTGCTGCTGGAGATTGCTTTTCCAACCTCATTTGTAATGTCAGGTTCTTGCTCCTTGGGCTTAATGTTAAACTTGCAATGAACAACAAACCTTGAAAAGCACCATCCCTGAGCCTGGGATTGTGACTCAGAGCTGAGAATAGCTAATGATTTGATTTAGAGCCAAGGGAAGATTCAGTATCCATCTACTTCAACATCTGATAACATTCAGTGCCTTAGATTACTTCTGTTGTTCCTGCTGCTGTAGAGCTTCCTGCAGAGGGGGACTTGGACTGGTGGAGTAGCTTGGGTTGGGAGGGACTTTTAAAGGTCATTTAGTCAATCTGCCTGCAATGAGCAGAGATTTCTACAAAACCCCACCAGTTTTCACTTTGCTTTCTGCCTTACTGAGTGTGTGATGCTGGCTCCCACTGATGTCAACTCAATGGTGTGGTTCCCTTGCTCCAGTTTCTTTTAAAACATATCACAGAACCATGGAATGGTTTGGGTTGGAAGGGACCTTAAAGCTCATCTGGTTCCACCCCCTGCCATGGGCAGGGACACCTTCCTCTAGACTTTTAACACCTCTTCTAACCAGCCAAATGTGATCTTAATGTTGGGATGTATTTACACAGCAGATAACTAAAACTGGCTGGAGTTGGAGCCATGTGGCCTGAGAGCTCCCAGTTAAGGTTTTGGTTGCAAAGTTGCATCAAACTCTAGGAGAAAACCTCTTTTGTCCCCAAGTCCAGTGGCCCAGCTCCTCAGAACAGTGCCACAGTGCACTGAGCAAGAAAAGAATTGCTTTGCTCTCTGGCCAGGGCCATGACTTCTCTTGTGTCCATAGCTGAGAATTAACAGACAGAACCTTTCTCCTCATGGTGGTGCCTTGCTCTGAGAGACAGGTGCATTGTACAGATGTGCTGGGTTATCCCTGATTCCCAGAGCCTTACACAGATGTGCTGGGTTATCCCTGTTCCCCAAAGCCTTACACAGATGTGCTGGGTTATCCCTGTTCCCCAAAGCCTTGCTGCAGCAGCTGGTCAAGGCCAGAGAGCACCGAGTTCAGCACAGAGCATCCAGTGGCTGGAATATCCTGCTCGGAGCTCCCTCTGCAGATCACTTGGAGAGCTCTGGAAGCTGTAAATCATCCCTGAGTTGGGCTCTGGGATCTGCTCCCATGGCACTGCCCTCCAGGGGTGCCTTCTCTCCAGGGGTACCATCACTCCTGGAGAAGTTCTCCTCTCTCCTGCTGTAGTAATGTGACCTCTTGGGATTACCATCTTGTTGCTGCTCTTCCTGGTGTTGTTTGCCTCTCTTCATTTCAGAAATTCATTTGGGAAAACTTTGCAGGACTCCAGACATATTGGTTGTGGTTTCAGTAGTTTACAACCTGGAGATCAACAATGCCCAGAGATGACCAACTGAATCTAAGGAAAAGCTGCAGTACCTTGTCTCCAGGATTTAATATTCAGCACTGATGGTTCACCCCAGTGTTGAACAGGGCTCTCCAAGCTCAGTCTGAGATCTACTTTGGATTTGAATTGTATCAAATACTTCATTTTTTTCTCCTAAATACCTTTTGCTCACCAAATTCTCATGTGTTCAGGGTGCTGTTGTCTGGTGTCACCATAGTGCCTAAAGAGCCAGAGCAGGTTGTTCTGGCCACTCTCAGCACCAGAGCTTGGGGCAGGGACTGTCCTTGAGAAAGAGAATTCCAGCCAGGATGAGGAGAGAATCAAACACAAGGAAATGAATGTGCTAACATAGACTCTGCTGATCCTGAAAAGTGATGCCACTTGTCTATGCCTGTCCAGCCCTAGCTGTCAGCTGAATCTGTCTCCTGAAGCCAGAGCATGTCCTGAGCTCCATGGGACTAGAGGAGCTATCCCACTGTTTTTCCTGGGATTGGTGCCCAGACCATTTAATGCAGCTCCTCTGCAGTCATCAGACCAGCTGGACAGGAAGCAATCACCAGGTGCTAGGTTCACCCTCAGCTGAATTTCCACAGGAGGTGTTATCCCAAGGATCCCAGCCTGGGTGAGCTCACCACGGCGGTGAGTCATGGCAGAGGGGACCACCTCCAGCTGTAAACTTCCTTTGTTTTGAGATTCTGAATGAAAACCTGGGCTGCTGGATCACATCCCCTCAGTCTGTGTCTTCCTGAGTCACTGCCACTGCCTTGGACAGGTCCTTTCTCTGATAAAATCCACTGATGCTGGATCCTCCTGGACTCTGGGGGCTGCAAGTTGTCTTGGGAATGCTGGACAGCAGAATCCCCTGTTACTGTGCTGTAAATATGTACTTGTCTCGTCTGAGAAATGTGACTTCAGAGCTTTTGCTTGTGCAGCTTGAGACACTGAGCAGCTGCTTTTTAATCCCTCTGATTGTTGGTCTTTCCTTCTTTAAAATGACTATAATTTACTTGCCTTCTAAATTTAAAGAACAAGCCCTTGCAGCTCTCCAAGAGGTTGAATCACAATCACTCTCTGCTGGTTTGTTCTTTGTCTTGGGAGTTGTGTTTATTCTCATCCTCACTGGTTATTTTTTGGATCCCCCTGTCTACGTTTGTCCTTCTCCCCTCACATTTGTGCTCCATGCACCTTGGCCAAGTTTCATCTGGAACAGAATTGCATTTGGCCTCCTGTGAAAGCTTCCTGAAAGCTGTCTGAAGTGATAGTGGTGGTCTCCAATTCCTGCTCTGTTTCAGTGGCCAAGCAGCCCTGGTACAAATGACCCACCCTGGATCACTCCATCCAGCCCTGGGGCCCGGCACAGGAAGGAGCTGGAGCTGCTGGAGTGAGACCAGAGGAGACACCAGGGGGATCAGAGGGGCAGGGCAGCTCTGCTGTGTGCAAAGGCTGGGAGAATTAGGATTGTCCAGCCTGAAGAGAAAGCTCTGAGATGACCTAATTGTGACCTTCCAGGACCTGAAGGGTCTGACAAGAAAGATGGAAGAGAGACTGTTTGCAAGGGCTTGGAGTGACAGGACACAGGGAATGGCTCCCACTGCCAGAGGGCAGGGCTGGATGGGATATTGGGCAGGAATTGTTCCCTGGGAGGGTGGGGAGGGCTGTCACAGGGTGCCCAGAGCAGCTGGGGCTGCCCCTGGATCCCTGGCAGTGCCCAAGGCCAGGTTAGCCAGGACTTGGAGCAGCCTGAGCTTGTGGAAGGTGTGAAGGTGGAATAAGGTGAGCTTTAAGATCCCTCCCTGTCCAAACCATTCCATGATTATATAAAACAGCAGGCCAATAGGTGGGGCCTGTGACTTGCACTGCTTCACTGACTAACAGGGGAAAAGCAGCTTCAAGGGAAGGGTTTGACCCCTGCCTTTTCCTCCCCCGTTCCCGGGCAGGAGGGAGAAGGACACGACCCGGAGCTTGGTGAATGACAAGCGGCTGGTGACGGAGCAGAGGGAGCGCTACAGCCAGTACAGCGTGGTGCTGGAGGAGCTGCCCCTGGAGCCGGGAGCAGCACAGCACTACGAGGACTACGAGGATGAGTACGACGACACCTACGATGGGAACCAAGTGGGCGCTAACGACGCTGACTCGGATGACGAGCTCATCTCCAGGAGGTGAATGCTGAGGGGAGCAGGAGGGAGGGAGCCACGGGAGAATTCTCTGGCTCCCACAAACCTGGGAAATGCTGGGCTCTGTTCCTCTATGAGAGCTTCAAACCACCCCTTCCTCTGTTTTCACTGTCATGTGCAAGGAGGAAGGTTTGGGTCTCCCTTCTCCTGTGGATAGGGAGTGTTCCCATGCCAGACTATTCCTTGAACACAAAATGATTGCAGCCTTGAGGCAAAGAACCTCAATGGAAAGTGGCTGTACATAAATACAAACTCAATTCCTAGCCAAACAATTCCTAAACTTCAAGAATGTGTTACTTGGGAAAACAGAGTGTGCCCAGGATGTTCTCCAGCTTCCACTTGGCCATTGCCTCAATTAATCAGCAAATCCAAGAGGGGAATTTGCCATGTGTGGAAACTTGTACTCAGCAGAGCTTCTCCTTAGAGAAACTATCCTGCAGCAGGGAAAAAGGGCTTGGAAAATCAGTGGAACTGGGCAGCCTAAAATGGCTGGTTAGCAAAGGAAAACTTCAAAATTTGGGAAATTTTTTAGCCAGACTTTTCCCTGACAATCCCCTCTGAGTGCTGACAGCTGGAATTGAGTCCCTGACAGGCTGCACAGCACTCTGCACCATGACTGACAGCTGCACACCATTAGCTTTTGGAAAGCAAAGGGTTAGTGGAGATGGAGGCTGGAGAATATTTATTTTAGAAAACATGTGGTTTAAAGGCTGCTTTAACATTTCTGGAAGTGGCATTTTGAATTTTGATGTATTATGAAGATGTCACCATTCCTAACCTCAAACCAAATTGAAGCTTTGAGGTTCTTTTGTCCCTTTTTTCTCCCCTCCTAAAGTGTTGAGAAGCTTCAATTTAAATCCTTTCTGTGTTTTGCCTGTAAAAATGTGGCACCCAGGTGTTTTCCCCTCTTTCAGGTCTCACTGCCCCTAGAAACAATTAGTGGATGTCACTGCTGAAAACTGGATCTGTTGGTTTGACATAACAAATGCTTTTCTGGTTTTACATTTATTTCTTTGGCAGTGGAATGGTGGGTCTGAATTCCAATGGAATTTAAACACAAACACATATTTATGTTAAAGAAGAGTTATAGGCATGTGGTAAATTCTTCCTCCACCCCCAGGCTCTTTGCTCTGCATGTCCAGAGTGATTCATAAAGCCTGGTTGACTTCTCCAGGGATTTCCCCCTGTAGGAAACTGGGGCACAGCAGTGGAACTGGGGCTCCCTGGATAGTCTGACCAGTCAGAGGGTTTGGAGCACAGCTCTGGCTGAGCATTAATGGTTCTGTCCAAATTTGTCTTGTACAACAGATGCTCCCTGTCTGCTGAGCTAAAGCCTAGCAAAGGGTACTCCTTAATATTGCCTTGTGGCTGTGTCTGGTGCCCATTTCCCAAAGGCAGCAGTTGTTTCTGTGGAGAAATTCCTTGTGAGGTTTCAAGGTTGTTTTTATTTAACTATTATTATTATTTTCAGTGACAATTTCATAGTGAACATTCCCCAGTGGAGAGTGTGTGTTTGTTAATTGCCCATAGGAATGTGGCATTAATTCCTGGGTCTCCTGGGTTTTTTTGTTCAGGAAAATTAAGTCTATGAAATCTGTAGAGTCTCATCTTTTTAAAGACATAATGCAAACCAAAAAGGATGTGCTGTTGAGAGAAATGTTTGTGGCTGTGCTCTTTTCTTTTCTAACTATTTGTGTCTTAATTCCCAGGCCATTCACAATTCCTCAGGTCTTGAGACCTAAAGGACAGGATGAAGGACAGGAGACAGAGGAAGAAGATGAAGAGGAGGAGGAGGAAGCTGAAAAGGAAAGAACAAAGGTGACATTTAGCTGGAGTTGCATTAAGATTTACCATATTTCTTCCCTGCTTCACCTGCAGGTGATGTGGAGCAGATTTCCTGTTTCAGAAAGGGAATCTTTGAGCAGCAGCAGGGACTGAGCTGCTGTTCAGTGGCTGCTGATGTGTCCCCAAGGACAGCTCTCCACTGCTTCCTGGCCTGACTGTGCTGGAGCAGTGACACTTCCTCCGTGGGAGCTTTAATCTGCTTTATCCCAGAGACAGACAGTGCCAGCAGAGCACTCTGAGGGTCACTGACACTGTTCCCATGGATGTGCTGGGGGTAGCCATGGTTTGGGAAGATTTTCAGGCAGGTTTTGTACCAGGTGTTGTGTTTAGAGTCCCTGACACCAATCCCACTGGTCCAGAGGTAATGAACCAGGAATTGACTCTGTTCCCAACAGAATCCTCTCCTCTCCAGGCTTCTGCATGGTGCTGATGAGTTTCCTGACCTGTTCCCTTGCCTCCTTGTAGGACCACTTTGTGCAGGACCCGGCAGTGCTGCGGGAGAGGGCTGAAGCCAGGCGCCAGGCATTCCTTGCCAGGAAGGGGTAAGCAAGGATCTCCCTCTGGCTCTGCAGCTGTTTTGCTGCTGACTGGAATAGCAATTCCAGGGTGTTCTTGCTCCTTGACATTCCTGTGTGCCACCCTTTACTTCCCTGCTGGTTGTTTTATCCCATTCAATAGGGGTAGGCATGGCATGGAATCATGGAGTGGTTTGGGTGGGAAGGGACCTTCAGGACCATCTTGTTCCACCTCTTGCCATGGCATGGACACCTGCCACTATCCCAGGTGGCTCCAAGCCCCTTCAAACCTGACCTTGGACACTTCCAGGGATCCAGGGGCAGCCCCAGCTGCTCTGGGCACCCTGTGCCAGGGCCTGCCCACCCTGCCAGGGAACAATCCCTTCCCAGTACCCAATCTAAATCTCCCCTTTTTTCCATAAAGCTATTCCCCTTTGTCCTGTCACTCCAAGCAGCAGAACCCTGTGCAAGACAGAATCTTGGAGAGCACAACTTCCAGAGCTCCAACAGCTCCCACAAGGATTTTGGGACAGTTTTATAGCTGTTTTCAGCTGATGGGCTCAGTGTGTGGAAGGACAGTGGTGGTGTGGCTGCTGCTGGGATGAGCCGAGGCCCGAAGCTGAAGCCCTCACATCCTAGTGTGGTGGGGGTCTGGGATTTTGTCCCCAGAAGTGCAGTGTGCCTGTTGTGATGTCCTTCCTCTGTGTCCTCCAGGTACAAGCACGACAGCTCTGCCGTTGTTGGGAATGCCAAGGGCCACGGGCAGAACCGGGAGATGGTGCAGGAGCGGAGGAAGAAGGAAGCGAACAAAAGCACAAGAGCCAACCACAACCGCCGGGCCATGGCCGACAGGAAGCGCAGCAAGGGCATGATCCCTTCCTGAGCAGCTCCTGGGGCAGGGGCTGCACCGTCCCCAGGCCCTGCCCAGGAGGAGGCTTCATTTCCTCAGCATTCCCTTTGCTCAGGGGATGGATGTTGTGTGCAATACCCGGCACCTGGGCTCACATGGAGCTGCAATCCCTGTGGGAGTGCTGCCTGTTCCCAGGAAGGAGCTGCCCTGACTGTGTGTGCCAATGGCTGCACCCAATACAGGGGACAGGCTGCAGCAGCCATTCCTGCCCTTTTGTACTATTTATAATTCACAGAGTTTTATTTTCATACTGGCTCCATACACCCTCCGTGCCCACCCTGGAGTGGGCAGCTCTGAGAGCATGGCTTCCATGGAAATGCCTTATCCTGAACTGGAGTTACAGGTTGTCCCAAGTTGGAAGGGACCCACAGGATCATCCAGTCCCACCCCTGCCCTGCCCCCAGACCCCCCAACAACCCCACCCTGGGCATCCCTGGCAGCGCTGTCCAAACGCTCCTGGAGCTCTGGCAGCCTCGGGGCCGTGCCCATTCCCTGGGGAGCCTGGGCAGTGCCAGCACCTCTGGGGGAAGAACCTTGCCCTGATCTGCACCTAAACCTCCTGACACAGCTGCGTGCTGGCAGAGAAAGGCTCAGGCTATTCCCACTGCCAACAGAGCGACAGGGGTTCAGGTGAGTAAGACCATAGGGATTTCTGTCCCTTGAGTGAGGCATGTGAAGACAGATGGTACAAATAAAAGTTGTAGATGTCTTAGTTGGTTTTTTTAAGGCCCTTAGAGAAAGTATTGATGAACTTCCTGGTATCCAATTAGGCTTTGTTTGGTTAATTTACTGGTTAATGTGCCCTGAGTGCCATCTCCCCACCATGCTGTATTTTCTTGCACTGTAACAGTGCCTGTGGCATTTTCCCACTGTGAGAAAATCAGCAATGGTTGTGTTCCTGGGCAATCCCAGTGCTGCAGGAGCAGTGGGGTGGTCAAGTGGTAGTAGGGTGGTTGTAAGGTCCACACCTTGGTGCCTGGTGTGGTGCAGAGGGCAGGAATGTGACTGGAGCTGCTGTGGGGCTGTTTGCAAGGCAGAAATGCAGAACAGCCACTGCCATAAAGTGAGGGGAAGCCCTGAGTGCTCTGAGATTTTTCTTTGCCTATCAGTGCTGCCCAAACCTTCCAAGGACAGGCATGGAAAAAGGAATTACATTTACCAGCATCCCTAAATGCTGGATCCAGGCCAATCCCCTGCTGGGATAACGCTGCTTTCCTGCAGCTCCCACTCTCTGCACCGATGGCTTCAGCTCCTCCCTGCTGCCCACTGCAGTGCTGTCCCCTCATCCTGTATTCAGCTTTGGTTCCTGCTGCTCAGAGCCTGAAACTCTCTCTGAGCTGCTCAGCCTGAGGTGGAACCAGCAGCAGGGCACAGGGAGCTGGATGGGATTGTCCAGGAAAGCTTAAACCTTTCTCTTAACCATCTCCATAAAGCACAGCTGGAACTGGGACAGCTGTACTTGGGTTTAGCTCCAAAAACACAAGTGTTTAAGTGCTCTTTGTGTTCTCACAGTAAATGTTTTACCCCCCTGGCACTCGTTTGCAAACACAACAAAGCTGCTGTGAGCACTGGCTCTAATGGGCTCTGCCTTAGCCTGTGCTGAAATTCCTCCTGATTAGTGAAAAGAGAGGGGAGAGAGAGAGATGGGGCTGCTGGGCTGGCAAAGGGGGGGAAGATCTCGGGCAGATCTCCCTACAGCCACCTGAGAGCTGAGGAATTAACTGAATCATTGCCCCAGGAAGTGCCCAAATATCCTCTCCCATGTAAAAGGAAGTGTTGACAAGGCCAGGCAGGGCTGGGCTCTTCAGGGAGAAGGTTCAGGGGGGAGGAACTGGACAATCTTTAAGGTCCCTTCCCATTCAAACCTTTTCATGACTCCTCCTCCAAAGCTGCTGGGGTGAACTGAGTGATCCCTCTCCCTTCCCAGCACCTTCCCTTGCATCAGTCGAGATGGAGGCAGGTGTGTGACACACAAACCTGGCATCACTTCTGCTCCTCGAGCCATGGCAGGAGCCAGAAGGGACAGGAATAATGAGGAAAGGGATCCCCATTCTCAGTCCAGCCCAGCAGTGCAGAGCACATTCCTCTGGTAGGGCCAGGCCAGGAACTTCCATCACCACTCAGCTACAACAAGGTGCTATGAATGATTTTAAGCCCCTTCTCTGTGGCAGACCAGAAGAGGCAGACAGCTTCTCATCCTTCCCAGACAGAAGCCAAGGGCTGTCATGAACTACAGCTGTCTTAAGTGCTTTCAAATTTTTAAGACATTGTGATTCCTGACAGTGCCTTGGAACTCAGGAACAGGGTTGTTTTTAAAGATTCTCCACCTCCCAGAGAAAGAGGAGGCAGTGAACACACAGACACAACACAGGACCAGGAGTTTTATTTGAGCACAGTAAGTCGAGTACAGCAGCAGAGCTCCTTGAGTCCATCTGGCTTCACATCATATCAGTAGGTGGCTGATAACATCTGGCTCGGAGTTGTTCCAGCAGGAATCCATTCCCAGTTTCAGGAGGCTGAATCCATCCCTGCAGTGCCTGTTGCCACCCCAGGCTGGTCCCTGCTGCTGAGCTCCTCAGTTCTCATACTTGTGCTTGATGTGTTTCCACAGTTTCTGCATGCAAAACAAGCAGGGGGAAAAAAAAATCAAGATGTTTTAGGTAGCTTCTCAATGGGGTTGGGATAACAGAATCCAAAATGCAAATTATCCTGCTTGGGGAGGTGGTGATGGAGTCCTGGACTGGATCTGGGGGACACAGGGATGGACGTGGGGGCTCCTGGCTCCTAATCTGGACAGGGAGGCAGCTGCGGAGATTCCCCTTCCCCTGTTCAGCTCTGGATTAGTGGCCCAGAGACACTGCCTTGAATTCCCATCCAGACCGGAGAGGGCAGTTCTGCTCCTGCACACAAGAGATGCACAGAACAATCCTATTCATGGAATCATGGAATGGTTTGAGTTGGAAGGGACCTTAAAGCCTATCCAGTCCCACATGCTACCATGGGCAGAGACACCTTCCACTGTCCCAGGCTGCTCCAAGCTCCAATGTCCAACCTGGCCTTGGGCAACCTGCCAGGGATCCAGGGCCTGCCCACCCTGCCAGGGAACAATTTCTTCCTAATATCCCACCCATCCCTGTCCTCTGGCAGTGGGAAGCCATTCCCTATGTCCTGTCACTTCAGGCCCTTGTCCAAAGTCCTCCTCTCATCTCCTGGAGCCTCTGTAGGCCCTGAATGTGGCTCAGGCCTCCTCCAAGCCTGCCTCGGTATCCTGCAGTCATTATCCCATCACCACTGTACTTAGGAACCTAAGGACGACTTGACCTCTTTCACCCAAGGCTCACGCTGGGCCACCCAAGGCCACCAGCCTTTATTATCTTCCTCCGCCAAGGGCAGATCAGCCAAGCCGGGGGACTACAGAGCACAGAAGCAGCTCCTTTTTCCACTGCCTTGCACGCCCCTTCCAAGCGGCGAGAGAAGTCCAAGGACATCCCGAAGCACCGAGTGCCACGACAGCCGCGGAGCCTCCTCGACGAGCCGCGCTGACCCTCAGCGAGTCTTGACCCTCAGCCAGTCCTGACCCTCAGCGAGCCCCGCGGCCGAGCAGCGCTGACCCTCAGCGAGCCCCGCGGCCGAGCAGCGCTGACCCTCAGCGAGCCCCGCGGCCGAGCAGCGCTGACCCTCAGCGAGCCCTGCGGCTGAACCACGGGCCCGGGGCTGCCGGGGCGCGGCCCGCGCGGGGCCGGCCTGACCTTCAGAGCTAGGCCCGCACCCGGGCGGCCCCGGCGGGGCCTTACACAGCCCTTACCCCTTGATTGAGCTGCTCGAAGAGCGCATCCGCGGCTTGGTCGAAGGCGCGCTCGAAGACCACCGCGCCCAGCACGACCGACAGCGCGAACGTGGAGCTGCGGCGGAACAGCGCCCCGTACACCTGCCGCAGCAGCGCCATCTTGACCGCGCGCTCCGCGCCTGCGCCGCCGCGCAGGGGCTGCTGGGGGCTGTAGGCGGTGCTCTGCTATTTGTACAGCGTGCCAGCGTCCGTGGGGCATGCTGGGAGTTGTAGGCCGCGCTCTGTGGGCATTGTGACCTGCGCATGCGCCTTTGCCGTGAGGCATTGAGGGAGTTGTAGGCGGCGGCGGCGGCGCGGGCCTGGCCGGAGGTGGGTGAGTGTGGCAGGGGGTGCCGGGGGTCCCTGTGAGGGATCCCTGTGAGGAAATTTAAACACTCCAGTCGTCCTGTCCCTTCCGCCTTGTCCTCAGCGGAGCCCGCTGGGCAGCCCCGGGGTCTCTGCCCGGCTTTATGCGGTGAAACCAGCTTGGCCGTGGCTGAGGCGGGGGCAGCGGGGAGGGAGGGCTGAGGGGACAGAGACACCCCGGGCCAGCCCTGCCCTGCCCTGCCCTGCCCGGGTGTGAGGCCAACGGTGACAGGGACAGGAAAGAGGCTGCGGTCATTGCCCTCAGCTCACCCCCGGAAGGCGGGTGGGAGGGGATTTGGGATGTTTTCTGCAGTTTGGGATTGCAAAAGGTGGCTGATGTCAGTGTCGGGGGAGTGGGAGAGCGGTGTGGGGCTCAGGAATAATGGAATGGGTTGGAAGGAACCTTGAAGCCCATCCAGTGCCACCCCTGCCATGGCAGGGACACCTCCCACTGTCCCAGGCTGCTCCAAGCCCCAATGTCCAGCCTGGCCTTGGGCACTGCCAGGGATCCAGGGGCAGCCCCAGCTGCTCTGGGCACCCTGTGCCAGGGGACCCTGGCAGCTGCTCCAGAGGCCTCGGGAGGAGTGGGACCTGGCCCCCTGTGGCAGAACAAAAGTGGGAACGTTCCCATTTGCTGCCCTCTCTTTGTGTATCTCTCTTTTTAATCTCAGTAAGGGCAAGCAGCCTGGGGTGACTCTAGCACGGATGGTAGAGAGGTAGATTTGGATTTAGGAAGGCAGCACAGAGAGGGATGGGACAGAGGAATCCTGACACTGAAGCTGTTTCCCCACAGGGCTGTTGTTAAACATAAAATTCCAGAGCAGACCCTCAAGTGACGCTGCTCTGTCGTTTTGTTTGTCTCACCCACTCAGAAGTAGCACAAGGTCTGGCTGCAGAGTAATTTCTCCTGATTTATGTTTGTTCCCTCATGCAGTGTCTCTGGGGATCTATGGGATTTTTCTGGGTTAGGACAAGACCTTTGCTTGTTCTGGAAGCCTGGAAGGTGCCTGGCACATTCCTGTATAGTGTTATCCCTTTGGAATCCTGGAATATCCCAAGTGGGAAGGGACCCAGGATCATCCAGCCCAGCCCTGCCCAGACCTCCCAACAACCCCACCCTGGGCATCCCTGGCAGCGCTGTCCAAACGCTCCTGGAGCTCTGGCAGCCTCGGGGCCGTGCCCATTCCCTGGGGAGCCTGGGCAGTGCCAGCACCTCTGGGGGAAGAGTCTTGCCCTGCTCTGCAGCCTGAGCCTGCCCTGGCCCAGCTCCAGCCCTTCCCTTGGGTTCTGTCCCTGGTCACCACAGAGCAGAGCTCAGAAAAACTCAATTTTTATTTTTCAAATGTAACTGCTCTGGATTATCTAAGACTAATTGCCCCAACTGCCAATTAATTGATGTTTGTGTATGGTCAGATTGGTGTTGATCCTGAGTCAAGATCTGGATTTCCACTAGAAGTGTCCCTACCTGGCAGGGGTTGGAATGAGATGAGTTTTAAGGTCCCTTTCAACAATTCCATGATTCTATGACAGGACACAGGGAATGGCTTCCCACTGCCAGAGGACAGGGATGGATGGGATATTGGGCAGGGATTGTTCCCTGGCAGGGTGGGCAGGCCCTGGCACAGGGTGCCCAGAGCAGCTGGGGCTGCCCCTGGATCCCTGGAAGTGCCCAAGGCCAGGCTGGACATTGGGGCTTGGAGCCACCTGGGGTAGTGGAAGGTGTCCCTGCCCATGGCAGGGGGTGGACCTGGATGAATTTTAGTGTCCCTTCCAATCCAGATAATTCCATGATTTCCTCTGGGTCTAATGGAAAGCAGGATCTGTGCCTGTCATTGGGAAGGTGCTGGCAGATTCTGCTGCCATTCCAAGTATCCCTGCAGATCTGAGCCCATTTAAATTGGCAGCTGAGTATCATAAGCCTGACACTTGGATTTAATTAATTCACATCTGCCTGGGTAGCCAAAGTGGCTGGAATGGCCCCGAGCCCGGGCTGTGAGAAAGCAGGAAATTGAGGTCAAGGCCCAGGCACCTCCTGGGGCTCAGTGTGGAGAGCAGCAGCTCTCCCCAGACATAAAGGAGTCTGTGCCCCTTCCAGGGTCACCTTCTTCCCTCTGCCCGGTGAAACACCCTGGGGAGTCCGAGATAAAACCTGCAGCTGATACAGAGCAGCGTGGAGTGTTCTGGCAGCAGCTGGAGAAGGGAAAATGTGTGATGGTGCCCAGGGTATCTCGGCTGGAATTGTCCCAAGACCCTTGCTGTCACCTTCAGGGTGCCTCACAGCAGGGTATTGCTCACCCAACAGGAGACACAGCACTGCATTGCTGTTACACTTTCATACAACACAAAGCTCTGGGTTACTGGGGGTTTTTGGGATTTTTTTATTTGCATTTATTCAGGAAGACTTTTAAGCTAGCACAAAGCCTGGCTGGAAGCGTTTATGGCTGCGGTGGGTCCAGGTCTGAGCGCTCTGATTCAGTTGCAAATCAGGGGCTGGAGATGCTGAGACAGTTCTTTATAGAACAGCTACATTTACTTTATTTCATAGTGACTAAGATGGATCTAATTAGGAACCATCTCCGTTTTCAGCTGAAAAATGCTCTTTGTTTACTGCTGGAGCCGTTAGGGGAGATGGAAATAGGTTGGTGCTGCTCAGAAGCAGCTTTTTACTCCTCCAGACTCACAGAGTGCTGGGAAGTGCTGGTGTTGCAGAGAGTTGGCAGAACCCAGCAAGGTATCCATGCAGTGGAATCCTTGAAAAGATGGGAATAAGTGTTGGGTATAATCACTGAAGGAGGAAGTCTCAGGGAGAATCTGATACTCCTGTAATTGCTTTTTATGATCCTTCCGTCCCCTGCAATGGGAATTGCTCGGAGAATTTGGGAGCAGGCAGCCATGGGATGTGGGATCTGGCTGTCTGGAATCTGTAGGAGCTTTCTGCCCTGGGTGTTGGGGGAGGAGGGGGAAGGAGCTTCTGCAATTATTGCTGTCGGGGTGATGAAAGAGAAAGTTTGAAATACGATTTCAAAGGCTGTCTGCTGCTGGGCTTCCGCAGGCAGAATTCCCTGGGAGATCTCTGGAAACTTGTGTGGGACCACTGCAGAATCTCATTTGTTTTCCCTGTTTGCAGCATTCTCTTCTGCAGAGATGGAGTGCAGGAGCCAGCAGCTGAGACAGGGAGCTTTTTGTGTCGCCAGGAACTTTGGGAAGACTATGGAATAACATGTGGAACAGGGATTTTTTCAGTATTTAAAAGCAGACCCTGCCAGTGGGCCAGACTCGTTCTCTCTGAATTCAGCAGCCCCACCACAGTGCTGCAAACCTGGCTGCAGAACTCAGGGATGCAAAGGATGAGGGAATTTATGGCTCCATGCTCATTAAACAGTGCTTGGGGTTGGATTCTTGGGCTGGAGGAGGATGATTTCAGACCTCAAGCCCTACAGAGGTGAGTCAGGCTCAGCCCAGGACATGGGGGATTTGGGG
Organism: Parus major; assembly: GCF_001522545.3. Classification (NCBI taxonomy): domain Eukaryota; kingdom Metazoa; phylum Chordata; class Aves; order Passeriformes; family Paridae; genus Parus; species Parus major. The sequence goes on along the minus strand of NC_031784.1, from coordinate 12,290,053 downwards.
TCCCAGCACACACAGCTGGGGCATGGCCAGCCCTCACCCTCCCAGGAAAGAACCTCAACATGAGATTTCCAGTTCACTTGGAATATCTGAACATTTTAACTTCAGTGTGGAGGTTTTCAATCCAATTTAAAAAAATTCAGGAGGTCTTCTCATCAAATGCAGCTTTGCTTTAATTTGTGGTGTGAGGTCTTGGAGATTTCCAGGGGTTTGATTTGGAAGCAGCAGTTCCTGGGAGCAGGGAGGGAAGGGAATGTGGTGCTGGTGCTCCTGCTGGAATGGATGTCAGGCAGGAGGCTTGGCAGCCCTGCCTGAGCTGGGCATACCGGGCTCCGAGCGTCTGCCTGGTGCTCTGCTCTTCGTGCTGAGACAGAGGAATCAGCTGGGGGGCTGTGATTGATTCTGGGCTCGTTTTATAAAATCTTTATTTCTTGTGCTGGTCTCTGTGCCACTTTTTAAATGCATTCAGCTGTCAAAGTGTCAAAACCTGGAGAATTGCTTTTGGAGTTTATCTCCCAATCCATCCATCTTTGCCATTCATCAGGTACCTTTATATCCCTCAGGAGAGAGCTTACAGCTCCTTCAGGGTGTTTGTTGCACCTCCAGCAGGAACACCTGGTGGGGAGAGGTGCTGAAGGATAAAACACAAGCAGATCTCACCTGCACTGACAGTGGCTCCAGGCCCAGCGCAGGTGGGAGCTCCCAAATTCTGTTCTGACCTTAGTGCTGTACTCAGAGCAGACACACCTTGGTGCTGTAGGCTGAGGAGAATGGGGAGAGCAATCCATGATGTACAGGTGGGTCAGGGGATTGTAGGAAATGTGTCCTGTAATGTTTGTAATGCAGCTTCCCACCTGCAGGACGGGTGAGATCAGCTTCTGTTTTATCCTTGAGGATAAAATGAGCTTTGCTGAGTTTCTTCCTTACCTTGCAGAGATGGACACGAGGGAGTTTCCTTCCTCTTTTGTATCAGCTGGTGGAGGTTGTGGTCAAAGGTCCCCAGGACCTCCAGCTCCTCCTGCTTGCACCTTGGATGGTTTGTGCTGCACCTTCCCTGGAGCCTGTGGCTCTCTGTTTTCTGTGGTCTGAACTCAGGGAAGGGGAATCCTTCCAGCAGAGCTGTTGTTCCTTTGGGTGACAGAGATAAATGCAGATCAGGCCTTTCCTCCCATGTACAGGCAGCAGATCCTGCCCCAGCAGTCTGTGATGGACAAGGATATAAACTGTTGGGTCTCACCTCTTCCTCTGTCTGCCAACCCTAAGTGATTTGAGTTCTCCTCCTTTGGAAGCAGGCGCTGTAAATCCTGGATCCTCCATTCCCATGGCTGGGCGCCGAGGAGCTGCCTGACGATTCCAGGACATGCTGACTCTGTTTTGCCAGGGAGGAGATGGGGAAAAGGTACTTCTGTGACTACTGTGACAGGTCCTTCCAGGACAACCTGCACAACAGGAAGAAGCACCTCAATGGAGTGCAGCATCTCCGGGCTAAGAGAGTCTGGTACGACTTATTCCGAGGTGGGTGCTCCCAGATGTCTGCCACTCCCTTCCTGGGACTGGGGAGGTGATGGATGAGGGGGGGAGTGGGAAGAGAAAATAAATCAGCACTGATGGTTTACACAGTGTGTGCCTGTGAATTGAGCACGTGATGCTGCTGAATCAGGCAGTCTCAGAGGTGAAACCCTCGTGTGTGGCTCTGACCTGTCTCAGCACACAGTTCCAGCTGTATTAGTGCCAGCCTGAGGAGAGTGGGTTAAACTGGCTGTGAAACCATTGCTTGGGTGTCCCTCTGCTTCCTTCTGGCCCCTGACCACTTTGGGACTGGACATGATGGGATTTTGCTGTGGCCAGGATCTTTACCTGGGTTCATCCCTTGTCTCCCCAGATGCTGCTGCTATCCTGCAGGAAGAGCAAAGCAAGAAACCTTGTCGGAAGTTTCTGCAAACAGGTGAGGAGTTCTGAGGTGGACAGAAGTGCCTGGGCTCCAGCAGCTCCTTCCAGAGCCAGCCCAAAGCTGGAGGGAGGGGTTTGGGCCTGTGGCTGGCATCCAGGTGTGATGGAGCCTGGGTTTGCTTGCACAAGGACCTCCTGTGGGTGGTTCTCCTGGAACTCTGGCTTTTCCCAGAATTATTAAAGTTGGAAAAGACCTTTAAGATCACAAAGTCCAAATGTCAATACAGCACCACCATGTTCATCATTAAACCGTGTCCCCAGGTGCCATATCCACACACATTTTTGAGCACTTCCAGGGGTGGTGACTGCACCACTTCTCTGGGCAGCTCATTCCAATGCTTTACAACCCTTTCTGTGAAGAAATATTTCCTAATATCTAATCTAGAGAATTTTGAAACTGAATTTTCAAATCTCACAATTTCATTCCAGGACAGTGTGATTTTGGGTCCAACTGCAGATTTTCTCACATGACAGAGCAGGACCTGGAGAAGCTGAGTGCCCAGGTTCAGGGTGAGTCCTCCAGCAAGGCAATGTCTGAGGATTTCCTTGGAGGGAGAATTGCTGCAGGGGGGTGTGAGGGGTTGTGTAGACTGTGATCCCCTGCTGCCTGCATGGAGCCAGCCAAGCATGGATCCCTGCCTCCTGCTTCCCAGTGCTGTGTGAGCCTGGAAGTGCTGCAGTTTGTCATATGCTCCCTGCTCTTGAGCTGCTGGCACAGACACAAACCTGGAGCTGAGCAGTGCTGTTACCACTTGGCAGCAAGAGTTTGGAGTGGCCTTCGTGAGCCCTCAGGGTTTTCTTCAGTCAGGGAATAAAAACTGTCAGCAGCAGAGGGCACTGGTACATCACGTCCCCTTAAATTTATGGATTTGATTTCCCCCCACCTTGCTGCTATTACCAGGGAACTGCTGCTTCCACCCGTGGGAAGAGCTGGTGGGAAGAGCTGTCCTGCTGTCGGGCTGTGAAAGGGGTCCTGGATCCAGAAACAGCCTCTGCTTGGGTGGCTTTGGATGGAAGTGAAGTGTGGGCAGAGGGTGGATGGCAGCTGCTCCCTGCTGGGAGTCTGCAGAGCACTTCTGAACTTTCTCATTCTGGAACTACCATTCTTGGAACTACTTTTCTTTTAGGGAAAAGAGGTGGTAGCTCTGTTTTCTTCATAGGAGTCATTACTTTAGTGGTTAAAGAAAGTCATAGAATCACAGACTGGGCTGGGTGGGAAAGGATCATCTCACTCACTGTGAGCAGGGACACCTTCCACTAGACCAGGTTACTCCAAGCCCCATCCAGGCTGGCCTTGGACACTTCCAGGGAATGGGAGTGATGTGAGAACTTGTGGAATGGTTGAAATCTCCACTGGAGATCATCTAATCCTTACCCTGCTGAAAGCAGGGTGGACTCAAGCAGGGTGCTCAGAGCCATGTTGTGTTTTGAATATCTCAAGGCTGGAGTCTCTGTGGGTGACCTGATCTCTGTTTGACTAGGTTCATAATAAAAATGTGTCATTTTTTTAATATTTAAATAGAAAATCCTGATGGGAATTCCCATATTTTGGGTTGTGCCCGTTGTCTCTGTACTGGGGAGCCCAGCACTGGGTACAGTACCCAAATGTGGCCTCACAGTGTGGAGCAGAGAAGAAGGATTCCTTTCCCAACCTGGTGTCCCAGTGTAGCCCAGCTTGGAGCAGCTCCCATGCCCACATCCTCGCTGGAGCCAGCTGCTGTTTTGCCAAGAGTCTGGCAAAGCCAGGCTGAAGTGTTGGAAGTGTGGGATGTGAGACGGGGGATGTGCGTGGGGTAGAGCCTCTCGTGGCCCTGGGAGGGATCCCATTTGGGGAGGGAGAGCTCAGGGGAGGCAGGGGGAGGCAGCATGGAGCTATTCCAGGCCGTGCTGCATCAGTGAGAGCCCCCGAGGTGACTCTGAATCCATCTCTGAGCACCACTGGCAGTCGATAAAGCCGTGGTGGGGCTGGAGAGCTTCAGCCCCTCCCAGAGTCATCTTCCAGCCAGAGCCTCTCCCTGACCCCTCTCTGCTGGGCTCCCAAGGGACAGGCACAGGAACCTCCAGCATTTCCAGGCACTGGCTGCTCCTGCAGGAGAAGTGGGATCTCTCTGGAGCGGAGCAGGGAAGGCTGGCAGCTCCTCTGCGCTCGGGCAGCTTTCCTTGCCAATTACACTTGTTATTGAGTATTGACTTGTGGCAAATGGGTCGGTGTAAGTGCAGGATTGGCTGGTGAGAGCCAATTCCAGGGAGATTACTGGGAAACCTTGCATTTGTGTTCTGGAGTCAAACGTTTCATTTACCAATTAGCCCTGAAGGAGCCACGGCCAGGGTACAGGGGCTGCTTGGTTGGAGAGTTGACTCCTGCTCACCTCTCTCGTGGTGTGGCTTCGTGCATCATCACACAGACTCCAGCTCTGATGAGAGTTTGGAGGGATTTGGTGCAGGGAAAGGCTCAGCAGGATTTGCTGTAGGAGAGGGACAGCCTGTAACAGACAGGATGGAAGGATCAGACACTGTCTGGTGAGTCATGGAGACATTCCAGCACTCCTTCAGCTGCCAAGCACCCGTGTCTCAGGTGCTGGGGCTGAGGGTAGAGTTGAGGGCAAGCCTGTGTGTGACAGGGTGTGTAATTCACACAGGATCTTCCATCAGTAATGTCCCACATGCATTCCCACTCAGTCTCAGGATCGCTGAGCCATGAGCCATCCCAAGCCACAGCCATCAGGATTGGAGCAATCTGTACCAGGCTGCCTCTCACTGAACCAGCTGGGAGATTTTGGCAGGTTTGGAGCCAGGGGTCGTCAGGGATTTGAGATGAGCCAAAAGGCTGGAAGCTCCAGAGCCTTCCCAAGCCTGGGGTGACCATGCTGGGGGTGGCCAGGCTGCTGAAGGATGCTCTCCTGGTGAGCCCACAGTGCTGCTTAACCCTCCTTTCCTCAGCTCTGGTGCAGGCAAAACCTTGTCTGACTTTTTTTTAACCCAGCTAAACTGTGATGGCACTTTTTTTATCATGTAAATATTGAACCTGTCCCTGAGTCCCTGTGAGTGTTTGGTGTCGGTAGCTCTGTGTCCGTGAACTCACTTTGATAACGAAGCATTTTTATCACAGCCAAAGGAAACGTGACATTGTCCTTAACATTTGGCCTTTTTAATGCTGGGAGTTCACCCTGTAGTTTGTGTAAGTTTTGTGGGTTAAGTAGGAAAATTTCTGGATGATTCCATGTTCTAGAACAGCTTGGAGCCTGGCCTACTTTGGCGTCAGCATCTCTGCACCCTGTAGAATATCCTCATCAAGAAGCAACAGTTTACACCTTCAGCAGGGAGGGAGCTCATATTCCCAGCTGTTCTCCCATCAAAGCATTAGCCTTCTGCATCTGCTGCATCATTCATCAGCCAGACACTTCCAGGCTGTCATTTTAAGTACAGTTGTGTCAGGAAAAGTCACTGTCAAATTGCCATCTCCTTGCTCAGAGTTATTGGCTCCCCGCTAATCCGTGTCCCTGGTGCAGGCAGGATCGACCTGGCTGGGCTCTGGTGACTCCAGCCAGCCAGGGCTGCGAGAGGAGGGCACAGCTGGTGAGTGTTTGCGGGATGTCCATGATGTTGGAAGGATGTGAGGGACCCTGCTGGGGTGGCTGGAGTCCACTGGTTTAACTGGGCAGGGAGCGGGAGGAGCGCTCACACTGGGCGGTCGCTTGTTTGGCTGCTCCGATTGCAGGGGCTCCTCAGACCCATCTCAGCCACGCTCTGGTGCTGCTCTTGTGCTCTGAAGGAGATAGGGTTCCACATCGTGCCAGGGAGGCAGCTGAGGGATTGCATCTCCTTGCAGGGTGGGATCTGAAGGATTTCCTGTGCATCTCCTTGCTGGGTGACCCACCCATACTGCGGGTTCAATCTCTCACACAGCAATGCCTTTTTCAAGAAGAAAACCCACGAGGAGAGAAGATAAATGTGGACCCACTCTGGCATCATTAGAGATACTTCACGACTACAGATGCTCTTTTAATTGACTGTAATTAGACTTGGGAGCAAACACCACAGTGAGGAGGAGGAGGAGAGAAGCACCTTCACACCTGTCAGGCTGCATGGCCACGTGTGGGGAGCAATGGCCTTTCAGAGCTGTTTCTTGGAATAGCTGTTGGCATTCAGGGAGTATTTCCAGTCTCAGGGTCTGTTTGGTGGTCCCTGGATGGGGATGAGTGTGCTCCATTGGGACATGGACATCATCAAGGTGAGCAGAGCTGGAGAGTTGCCTGTCCCTGCTGCTGTATTTCTGAGCCTGAGGTTTGGAGTGCTCTGGAGCAGCAGCTCCTGAAGCTGTGAGAACAGCTGGATGTCTTTCTCATGTGGGTACCTGGGGGACATTGGGACATTGCAAATCCAGAGTGGTTCCACGGCATCCAGTGAACTTTTCTGGCTGGGATCGTGAGTTGTGGCTGCTCCATCCTGGTGTGGTACCGTGGGGCTCCCTGCTCTGAACAGAGAAGCTTGGGCTGTTTGTGGTCTGTTCTCTGTTGGGGCTGGGAGTTGGATGAAGAGGAAATTGCAGTGGTATAGAGAGGTGGGAGAAATTCTCTCCGTTTTCTTCCCTGCCTCATCAGAGCTTCTCACAGATGCTGCTTGTCTGTCCCCTTGCCAAGGTGGGACGTGCTCAGGAGGTGGGAAAACATGGAACATAGGGAAAAAAGGTGCTCAAGGTTGTCAGGTGAGTCTAACCCTGAGTGTGAGCACTGCCCAGCTCCCCAAGCTGAGCTTCTTGCCTCCCCATCCCCCTACCTGGCCAACTGGTTGGGTTGACCCCAGGTAGCTCTGCTGGGGCTTTGATCCCTGGGAACAGCTGTGGGAGACTGGAACATTCCTGTCCCCAGGCTCCTTGGTGGGTTCAGAGCAGCAGCCGGACATCAGGACCACAGCAGGCTTTCTGTGGTGGCACTGGGCACATTGTCACCCCGCCCAGCAGCAGCAGCTGAAAAGGCTGGATGACAAATTATCCATCTGGCTGCTCATTGTGTAGCACATCCCTGCCATCCTGATTTAGTATTCAACAGGCAGATGAATAATTGGTTGCCACCAGTAGGATGAAGTGATCCTTCACTCTGCCCAAGCACTATTAATTTCACACCCTGTCTGCAAAGGTATAATATTTTCCTTAAAACATGTGACATGTGGTGGGTGGGTGTGGAGCAGACTCCTGAGGGGCACGGCTGCAGGTGCCTTGGTCCCTAAATGGGATCAGGGATCCCCCAGAAGGATGGATGAGCAGGGCTGAGGGAATGACACTCAGCTGCTTCTGCTTCCTTTTTATTGTCACCAGTGTTTGGTTTTCTGAGTCCCCTGTTCTGTTAGGTGGGAAGTTTCCACTAGGCTGGAGATGGGATCACAGGGAGCGTGTCCTCATCCCTGCTGTGCTGCCAGGAGTGTGGCTGTGTCAGGACTCCTGCTAGACCTGTTCAGCACCAGCTCCCTCCCTGCAGCTGGGGGAGACTGGGGAGCTTTGCTAACTGGGCAGCTGTGGGTTTGTGTGGTTCTGTGCCCTTCTCCCCAGGGTGTGCCTGTGGGCTTCTGCCCCACACAGCCCTTCCAGAGTAATTGGAGGGTTGAAATCTTGATTCAGTAAACAGTAGAGATTTCCTACTGGTTTCCTTCCTCGGTCCTAACCACCATGAGAAACAGAACAAGGAGTAATGGGTTCAGACTGAAAGAGAGGACGTTTAGATTAGGTACAGATTGGACTCAAAGATCTCTCTTAAACCTGATTGATTCTGTGATTTATGGAAGAAATCCTTCCCTCTGACAGGATGAGGCTCTGGAACAGGGTGCCCAGAGAAGCTGTGGCTGCCTCTGGACCCCTGGCAGTGTCCAAGGCTGGGTTGGACAGAGCTTGGAGCAGCCTGGGACAGTGGAAGGTGTCTCTGCCCATGGCAGCATGTGGGACTGGATGGGCTTTGAGGTGACTTCCAACCAAACCATTCCATGGTTCTAAGTTCAAGAACTGGTTCTCTCTGCCCTGGTTCTGCCCCTGGGCTGGTGACAGCTCTGCCTGGGCCGTGCAGGGGCTGGGGACACATCAGGCAGGGAGCTCCTTAACCTGCCCTGACAGCAGCTCTGGGATCTGTCTGCCGGCTGGAACACGCACCCGGAGCTGTTCAGACTCACCCGGGCTGCCAAGGCTGCATCGATCCGGACACTGTCCCTGTCATTCCCACCTAACAGGGCAGGGGTGGCACAGTCACTGCTGCCAGCTGGAGGGACACAGCTCTGGAAATGGCTCAGTGCCAGCCGAGGCTGTGCCAGGCGAGGATGAGTGTGATCTGCCCCGGGGGGAGATGTCAGACTCCCCTCAGTGCCCAAACTGCCACCATGCTGGTTTAGCTCTTGTCCCCTGCTCTGCCTGGCTGCAGCTGTCACCAGGGATGACTCCAAGCTTCAGATGGCAGGAGGGCAGAGGAGGAGGAGGGGCTGCCACAGGCATGGTGCACACTCTCCACCCTGTAAAACTGTGCAGGGTAATGAGCAGCAGGTTTAATGGAGTGAAAGGACAAGGGTCTGGTGGCCCTTTCTCTCATGGCCCTCCCTCTGATCCATCCCTCTCTGATCTCAGTCTTTCTGTCAAGCAGGGGAGAAGAGGCTGAAGGAGCTGCAGAGGGAGGGAGCAGATATCCCACCTGGCACCATTGAGGACTGGCTGGACAAGAGAGCCCAGAGGCTGAGCACAGCTCAGAGTAACAGGTACTGGGGATCATCCAGGTGTGCATGCACAGGGGGATCCCACAGGAGGGCTGGCATAGGGGAGGGTGCAGAGCATCAGAAGTCTCAACACCCCCAGCCAGTGCTCCTGAGGGCCACGTGTGGATCCAGCCCTGCCTGCCCCATCAGGGATGTGTGCACAGGTGTCCCCATGTGCCAGGGGACACACTTTGGGAACAAGCACAGGGGTGCCCCTTGCTCTCTGCAGAGTGCAGACACACCTGGAAGGACAGAGCTGGTGCTGTGCTGGATCATTAATGCCCAGGGTTCAGTGTCAGGAGCCTGCTTCATCTGTTGACAGCTCCCCCATCCCCTCCTGCCAGGGAGGGTGGAATTGGCTCCTCCTCACAGGATCCATTCGGATTCGGGCGCCGGCTGTTTCCTTGCTCACCTGACTGTGCCGCAGGCTTAATGGGATGACATTTGGGCAGGTGCCAAATCTCTCTTCTGTTCTTTCTCTGTTTGTTCCTGTCCTCTCCGTGTTTGGACTGGGCAGGATCTTCCTTCTGGTGCTTGTCTGAGCTCGTTGCTCTGCGATTGTTCTGTCCCTCAGCTCGGCTGCCCTTGGCCTTGCAGAGGTGCCCACATTCCTGTCCCCTACACTTCACTTGCCCCATTTTGTTTGTCCTGCTTGTGAATCCCTGGAACTTGGGGTAGATCAGTTCTCACAGAAGATAGCCATCACTATTCCCAGTGGAATTTCCAGACCTTCAGAACTACTTGGTCATACCCAGAGGAATGTTCAGACCCTCAGGATTTGTTCCCTGCTGCCTCCATAGATGCACAGAACAAATTTCCAGGATTATTGCTCTTTTTCCAGCCTCCCTGTAGGCTCAGAAACCATCTGCTACAGGAATTAAACACCAACATTGGAACTTCACTTCCTCTCTCCAGCCTTGCCAACGCCTCTCCCGATCATCTCTGTGCTCCCCTTGTGCCCTCCAGGCCCTCATTTCATGGGATTGATTTTTCCAAAGGAAATGTAGAGTGTGGTTTTCCATCAGAAAAGGGTCCAAGGCCTCAAAGCTTCTGAGATGCCACAAGTTCCATGAGTGTGGAAGTGGGTAGAGGAGAGGGATCCCATTAACACCTTCAGAGAGGAAATATTCTTCACCTTGCTGGCCACTGGAGAATCCCTGTGGGACTGCCATTGAGAATGCTCCAGCTGTAGGTAAACCTTTGATAGAGCACTTGTAGCTCATGAGACCCCAGGGAGTTGAGTACCCAGGCAGCATCCTGCCTATTGATCAGTTCTGCTGCTCAGGAAACAACTCATTAGGTGATGGCTCCACCTTGCAGCATTCCCTCTGCTCCATATCCACTGTGTGCCTGAGCCACAGTGCTGGGGGAATGACACCAAATATCCCTGCCCAGAGGGGCTGGTGTGTGTCCTTATGGTCCTGCCTCATCCTGGGCTCTGGAGAATGAATCCCAGCTGAGAGGATAAACCTTGAACCGAGTGACTTTGCTCTGTGTTGGTTGCCTGGAAAACGCTCCTGGAAAACTACTCCTGTAGTTGGCTCTCGGCCATGGCCCCGCAGGGAGAGGAGGGTGCTGCTTCTCCCCGGGGTTATGTAAAGGAGTTTGATTAGATTTCTTCTGGCATAACAATTAAAAAGATTCATCAGGATCAGAGGTAGAGGCCTGAGAAGCTGCAAGGCTGCTTGCTGTCAGGGCTTGTGTGAGAGAACAAATGAGCTTCCTGCACTTGGGAATTAATGGAAAAGGTACATTTCCCATAAATTTAAACGTGCCCCGGTCAAGCTGGAGGCAAGGGAGAGATGGTTCTTGCTCCTGCGTTTCTTCATCCCAGTATGGTGTTTGCAGCAGCCTCGACCAGTAAAGCTGAGGAGAGGGGCAGGGACAGTGATTCCCAGGCCATGGGGCGGGGGAGAAGCCTCTTCCCTCTGCTGAAGGGTCCTCTGGTGCACACACCCTGCTGCTTTGGCAGCTCCTCCGTTTCCGAGGGGTCCTTGTCCTTTGGGAAGTGCACAGCTGGCTTGGGATTTGGGCTGCTCGGAAAGAAACATCTGCTGGTTTTATTTGTTCTTCTTCCAACTCAGCTGTGTGAGGAGTGGGGATGGAGGCGCTGGAACCAGCCCTGCTCCCAGCACCTGGCAGCTGTGCCTGCTGAGCCCCTCTCGGGGGTCTGTGCTGCTCCCCCCACCCCAGACCCCCTCACCTCAGTGTTCCCACCTGAGTTTTCACTGGCACACACTGTGTTAGGCTGCCTGGATATGCTGGGAATGGTCACACAACTGTTCCAGCGCTGGATTTGGGATGGAGGGGTGAATTAATCCATTTGGTGATAACCAAAACCCTCCTCTGCTGGCCCCTTGTCTTTGGGAGCTACTGGAGGGGCCCCAGGGAAGCCCAGCCCCCTGGTCTAGGTGTCAGACTGACACACTGCTTCTCACCTCATCCCTTTCCATCTCCCCTCACAGTGCTCTTCCTGAGAAACCAGCACCATTCCAGTACCCTCCGGGCTGGCCACCAGTGCAGGAGCTGCCCCCGTCCCTGCAGGCCCCCCCGCCTGGGGGGTGGCCAGTGCCCCCCAACCTGCAGTGGGGCTGAGGCAGTGGCACCCCCAGAGCCTGGCTGGGGCTGGCTGCCTGCCTCTGCTCCAGGAAAAGGGCAGGATTATTTATACACACTTTGATTTCAATAAACCCTCCTCCCGCCCGTTGCAGCCTCTGTGTGTCGTGTTCCTGCTCGCCCGGCAGCCTCCCGTGGGCTGAGCTGCTCCCCTGGCTCTTTCTCTGTCTCTGGAGCAGGGATCTGTGCTCAGCAGAGCTCCAGCCCTGCACAGGGGCTGTCTGTTGTCACCTGGAGCCGACATTCTCCATTTCCTGGGTAGGATCCATCCCCTCAGGTCACTGCTGTCTGCTCTGCCTGCTCTCAGTCCAGCTCCATGCTGTGATCCAGGCTGAAGAAGGACCCAGGCTTTTAGAACTGATATTTAATTTCCTCAGGTGTTTGTGCCATGTTAGTTCCTGATAAATTCAGGGTGTAACCCCACCTGGGTCCAGGTGCTGAAGCTCCCAATGGAGAGCCTGGGGAGCTTCCCTCAGCCCTGCTCCTGCTGTGCTGGAGGTGAAGGGCAAGAGGGAAAATATCCCAGGGTTTCTCCCCAGTGAGAGTTTGAGTCATCTCTCCTTGCTGGTAAAGCGTGGGGTGAGGGAGGTCCTTGGCTGTCTCAGGAAGGGAGCGGGGCTGCAGCTCCAGGGGCAAGGGGGGATCATGTCCAGCAGCATCCCGGGAGGCAGCTCTGGCAGCAGGTTTGTCCAGGAGGGCTGTGCCCGCTGCCAGAGCATTCCAGGTTTGGCTGGGCAGGGAGGTGGTGGGTCCAGATTCGTGAAGAGCACAGGCAGGAGCCAGCTGCCTGTGGCCAAATCCTGCCTGGATCGCTCCAGCAGGGCAGGGCTTCCACCTCGGGATGTGATGGCAGATTGTCACAGGAGCATCAGCACCATCCTGGGACGTGGCTCTGACAGGAGCAGGGACTGGATGTGACAGCAGCCTGGAAACAGCCTTGACTGGAGCCTGGATGAGCTCTAGGTTCAACTAGAGAATGTTTTTATCCTTCCAGGCAGGAGCCCTGGGCTTGCTGGAGAGCAGGACCACAGGGCTCGGACTCAGAGGATGCAGGATCAGCCCTGTGTCCTGCCCTCACTTCCACATGCAGGACAGGTGGATTAATAAGAGCACCCAGGTGGCTCCTCTTTGGGAATGGATGGGACTCCCTGGAAAAGGGGAACCCTGCCCCCAAGGAAATGGGAAGTGGGGCCCCCCCAGGGGCTGTGGGATGCTCCAGAGTGGGAGCTGGGCCTGCTCTCTCCAAGCTTGCATGTGCTTCCCTATGCCCCAGCCTGGCGTGGGGAAGAGTCCTGGGGAATGTTGAGGGACTCCACTGACTTGGGGGGACAGTGGCTGCTCTGCTGGTGGCAGCCAGGGCACGGTCCCGGACACCTTCCAAGGCCACTGCCACCAACAGATCAAGGAACTCCCACTCCAGTCTCTTCCATGGATTTTTTTACCCAGTCACCATCAAAATCCTACCCTGTTCCTCATATTGATTGGAGGTGTGCTCTGGTTCTGGTGGGTTTTCCAGCTGACCTAGGAGGGGTTGTTTTACCCAGCACTCCCAAACTTCAGGGCTCCCCAGATCCAGCTTAAATTATATAGAGTTCTCTGGGCAAGCTCTGGAACCCAACTGTAAATGAAAATTCTGGTGTAAAACACAACAGCTGCAGCCTTTCCGTGCTCTTCCTTGCTCCCAAGGAGTTGAGCTGCTCTCAAAGAATAAATTCCTGGTGAAGGCTGAAAGGCAAGAGCAGAAGCATTCCCTACTGAGCTCCAGCCTGTCTAGGGGGAGGTGGAGAGGGATTGACAGGGGCATTTGTTAAAATTGGGGTTTTCCCACAAAAATTGCAGGATGTGTGGCCGACGGGCCGAGCCCGGCATCACCCGCAGGATGTCAGGGATTCACGGAGCTGCGTAAATCCCGGGGGGTGGAGGAGGCTGGGAATTGCAGGGGTTTGTGTTCCAGGCAGTGGCAGGAGGTGTGACAATGCCGTGGATCGCCGGGGTGGGACACAGCCGCCCTGGGCTCATCCATGGGAAAAGGCTGCAGGAGGAGGACACCAAAGCAGGATGGGACTTTGGCTCCTTCCCACAGGGATGGCTGGTACCCGATCCCAGGGGATGCTGCAGGCATGGACTCACTGTCCCCGGGGCGGGGTGGAGGAGCTGCTGCCCAATAGTGAAGCCCGAGCCAAAGTGCCTTTGCTGGAGCAAGAGCTGGAGTAATTTATCGGGAAGCTTTTAGGGAAATGAGCGGCTGCTGGGCCCCTGCCAAGCGCAGCCCCGCTGGGCTCTGCCCGTGTCCTCTGGCAGCTCTTGCTGGGAGAGAGGGGGACGGGAACAGGAGTGGGAATGGGGACAGGATGTGGACTGGGGTGAGGACAGGACAGAGAGAGGGATGGGAAAAGGATCGGAATGGGGGTAGGGATAGGGTCAAGGATGGGGACTGGCAGAGGGGAGAGGGGCAGGGATGGAAATAAGCGTGGGAATGGGCATGGGGAGCAGTCAGGGATGAGGATAGGGATGGAGATGGGGATGGAGGTGGAGATGGGATGAGGATGGGACAGCAGTAGGGATGGGGAGAGGAGAAAGGGACAGAGAGAGGAGAAAGGGACAGAGAGAGGAATGGAAATAATGACGGGAGTGGGACTGAGGATGGGGTTGTGGATGGAGACAGAGATTGGGACAAGGACAGGGATGGAGCTGAGCCCATCCCACACCTTGCAGTGCAAGAGAGAGAAACAGCCATCACCAACTTCTTTGCTTCCTGTCCCAAACACTTCCCAGGGCTGTGGAATCGCAGCCCTGCAACCCCCGCTGGGTTTGCTGCCACTTTTGCTCCGTTGTCCCCGTGTCCAGGGAACCCGTGCAGGGTCCTGCTCCCTCCCACCTGCCCTCGACCGCGGCAGCCCCCACCTCCCAGCACATTCCCTTTGTTTTTCCTTTTCCTGGCAGTCCCTTAATTGAATTATCCCGGAGCATCTCTGTTGCAGCAGCCGCAGTGATCCGTCGCCGCTGCGGCAGAGCAGGGACGCGGCTGGGACCCCGCTCCTGCATCCCGCCTGCTCCGGGATCGGGAGCTGCCATTCCAAAGCCGCCCCAAGAAATCCGTTCTGCCGATTCCCATTAAAATTAATTGAGCAGCTTTGAAACGCTGAGCTTAGGGGATGGCGTTATTCCTTTTATCTAATTTTTTCTTTTATGTTATTGTATTTTCTGGCAAATTAAATTGTCTTTTTTATTTTTTTTCTCTTCTCTTCTGTTTATTCACAGTGTCTATAATAGACCTGGTTAAAAATAATATATATATACATATATATATATACACACACACATGTCTCCAGCACCACGTGGCTCCTTTGGAAATGCCAGTCCATAAAAAATCCAAACTTTCTGCCGGGAGATGGATGAAATTTCATTACAGATGCGGAGCCTCCCTCACTTTGCAAGGCAGCCGGAATGATTTCATTGCCGTGGAGCACTTCCCATTTCCATTTCTCATTTGGACGTTCGCTTCAATTTGTTTGATAAATTAGAGAAGATCAAAAAAAAGGCCCCACCCAAACCCCAAATTGATAAAACACCACCAATTCCTCCTAGCACCCCAAAAATGGGGTGTCCCCACCATGATGCTGCAGGGAATTCCCATGCTGGTGCAAGAAAATGTGTTTTCCCCATGGGAGCAGCCAGGGAGGTGAAGGTGGGGATGTCACAGCCCCAATGTCCTGGGATGGGCTCCTCCAGCCCCATTCCCAGTGGGAAGTGCTCCATAATGGGGGAGCAGCAGCTTTGCCTGATTCTCTCCCTGCCCCAAGCACTTCCCGCTTTTATTTATTCCTTTAATCTCTTTGCCATTAAAAATGTATCGCTGGGGGCTCGGGGAGGACGATCCGTTCGGTGGGAATGGGCTCCCACAGCACACACAGATGTGAGGCCGTGAGATTCCCCACGTCCCTCAGCTTGGGTCAGGCCCCAAAGTGGTGTAAATCAGGAGTAACAGTGGTTACACGAGTAGTGTAAATCAGGAATAACAGTGGTTACACGAGTGATGTAAATCAGGAGTAACAGTGGTTACACAAGTGGTGTAAAGCAGGAGTAACAGTGGTTACACAAGTGGTGTAAAGCAGGAGTAACAGTGGCTACACAAGTGGTGTAAATCAGGAGTAACAGGGTGCTCCCTGCCACCAGCCTTGGGGCAGGATCCCCAGCTTGGTCTGGGAATTGTGACCCTGTGGAGCCTCTCTGAGCGCCCCAGACAGATCTTGGTTCCTGCTGGAATTACTGTTAATCCAGGTGAAAGCACTTCTGGGAAGGGGCTTGGGCTGAGCGACCTCCTTGCCAAGGCAAAGGGACATGAAACATTCATCAAACCCAATATAAAATACCAGAGGCATGGGGAGGGGGATAAAAGCACTGGGATCCATGGGAAAAGGCAGGACCTATAGCAGGATCCACAGCCAGAGTGGGGTGGGGGATGTGGGAGTTGCTGGGAAGGAGCCAGATCCCACTGGCCCCGAGTTTAGGGGTGCTCCAGCCCCCGGAATCCTGTGTGTCACAGCCCCCCAAAGCGGTGCCCACCTCCCTTGCCAGGAGGACTCAGCAGCACCCATGGGTGCTCCCAGGGCCCCACCCCATCACCCTCCACCCCAGCATCTCCAGGAGCCCCCGCAGCCCAGAGCGCTTCAGAAATACCAGTTTTATTTCAGATCGGAAACAACCAACCAGGAAGAACAAAAAAAACCAAAAAAACAAAAAAACAAAACCAAAAACAAAACCACCACCCCAAAACCCCCAAAAACTCCAAAGAATGAGAAACGGCCCCAAATCCGAACCAGTCCGTGCCCAGGTGGGTGCTACATACAGGCTGGGGGGTTCCGGGGCGTGCGGGGCTCCCCGGCCTCGGGGTCGCTCCGGCTCTTCCCAAGGGGGGTCGGCTCAAAGTGCATCAAGCAGGAGGTCAGGAACGTCCCCGCACCGGGCAGGTGGGGAAACCGAGGCACGGCACGGGGCCGGGGGACAGGGAGGGGCTTTGGGGGGAGGGTGGAATCCAGCCCTTGGCAGCCAAGTCCATGCAAACGCTCCCGGCTCTAGGAACCATCTCAGGCGCGTGTATTGCTTAGGGGATGATTTGGTTTATCCTAAATATGAGCTCTAACGCTAGATCGGAGAATCCGACGGGATCCGCCGCGGGAGGGGCTCACGGGGCTCCATGCACGTCACATGCACTCACGGGTCGGTTTTTGTCTGGCGAGGGGGGGTCGGTGTCGGTACCAAAGTCTCCTTGCGAACAGCAGCGACCGCAGCGCCCGGCACGGCGGGGCCCCGGCGCGGCTCTGTCCCCTCGGCTGCCCCCCTCCCCGGGGGGGGTCACGTCTCTGGGCCACACATGGATGTACATTGAGATATTTATAGATATTTATAGGTGTCTCCTCCTCGCTGGCACTGCGGGTCCCCGGCGGCGGGGGCACCCCGTTACTTCATCCCGCTGCGCAGCACCTGGTTGGCGGCGATGAGCATCACGCTGATGATGAAGGCGATGGCGAAGGCGCAGATGAGGCTCTTCCGCACGCAGGTCTGGCGGATCTGCTGGCTGGAGCAGGCTGGGGGTGGGACAAACACCGCGTTACCCCAACCCCCAACACGCTCTCCTGGTACCGGGGGGAACCAGTGCTATCCCCGTGGTTGGGGATCCCCGTGGGGGGTTTGGCATTCCCGGTGCCCGGCACTCACTCTCCACGTCGACGGGACACTCCTCGGCCGTGCCCATGTGGCTCTCCTCCTCCGTCATGATGATGTTCTCGATGTCCTTCATGGACAGGTGCTCGCAGAAGGTGTCGTACAGCAGCCGCTTCAGCTCGTCCACCGTCAGCTTCTGCATGTCACACTGCCGGGGACCGGGGGGCTCGGGGTGACCCCATGGCCAGCAGCACAGGGGGCTTCGGGGTCCCCAGAACCTTTGGATGTGGTGGTTTGGGTGGATCACCCTGGAATTATCTGGGAAAGGCCTGGTGTCCTGGTGACCCCCAGCAGAGTGAGGTTGATCCCAACCCTCATCCTAACCCTGACTCCAACCTGAACCCTGACCCTAAACGTAGCCCTAACTCCCTTAAACCAGTGCTGACCCTGAGCCTGACCCCAAGGCTTATACTAACTCTAAATTAGAGCCTGAGCCTGATCTTGACCCTAAACTTGACCCTAACCCTAATCTTAAACCTAATCCTGACTCTTAAACCAGCCATAACCTCGTCCTTGACCCAGAGCCTGACTTTTACCCTCAGCCCAGCCCCAATTCCAGCCTTGACCCTCATGCTGTCCCTGATCCCAACCACAACCTTGGTCCTGACCCTGAGCCTTCCCTGGTGCTCTCGGTGCAGGTTCTGGGGAGCTGCTCCTGGGAGGGGGCTGGGGGTGTCCTTCCATTCCCATGGGGCTGGGGGTGTCCCTGCTCTCCCATGGGGCTGGGGGTGTCCCTCCATTCCCATGGGGCTGGGGGTGTCCCTGCTCTCCCATGGGGCTGGGGGTGTCCCTCCATTCCCATGGGGCTGGGGGTGTCCCTCCATTCCCATGGGGCTGGGCGTGTCCCTCCATTCCCATGGGGCTGGGGGTGTCCCTACCTTCCAGAAGACAGTGTCGAAGTCGGTGCCGTGGAACTTCTCCGGGATGCCCGAGGTGGAGAGCTTGGGCCCCAGTAATGTCACGAACTCCTCAAAGTCCACCTGCCCGTCACCTGTGGGACACAGGGGTGGCCGTCACCCCCTGTCTGGGCACATGGGACACTCCCCCTCCCAGAAGGGGTCCCATGGATGGTCACAGACCCCCAAAACCAGTTGGGAACCCCAAGATCAGCTGGGAACCTCCAGCAAATTTAGGGAACTTCCAGCTTTGGCCAGGATGCCCAACATTGGATGGGATCCCCAGTGCCAGCCAGGACCCCAGGGCCAACTGGGAACACCCTAAGACCACTTATTCCCCCCACAATGTGATGTGGGACCCCAGTGCTGGCTGGAGAAACCAAACATCATCCAGGACACGAGTGTGAGCTGGACCCCATTCCAGCTGCGACCTCGGTGCCACCTGGAGGCCTCCCAGGACTGCCTGGGGACCACAAATGTTGGCTGAGGACCCCCAAAACCAGCCAGGGCCTCCTACACTGGGTGGGGACCTCCAACAAAGTTTGGTGTCCCCAACACCAGCTGGGATGGCAACACTGTCTGGGGTCCCCAGTGCTGGCCGGGACTCTCACTGCCATGTAGGGACCCCCAGTGCCATTTGGGTCCCCTTCCAATGGGACCTGGGGACACCCAGTGTCACCTGGAGCCCCCAGGAAAGGTCAGGGAAGCCAAACACTGTCCAGGAACCCAAATTCCAGCTGGGACCCCAATTCCAGCAGGGACCCCAGTTCCAGCAGGGACCCCGGTGGTGGCCGTGGCCCCGGGGGTGCTTGGTGGCCGTTGTGGCCGTGTCCCCTGGCAGTGGGGGACGCTGGCCTGGGGCTGTCAGGGCAGCACTAAAGATGAGTAATGAGGGGAGCGGCGCCTTGGCAGCGCTGCCGGAAAGGCTTTTAAATGGGGAAAAAAAGGAAAAGCAATAAATTAAGGAGCTCTTTCCGGTCCTGACGGGCGATGGAGGGGTGGGGACAGGGTCACGGTGGCAGCGAGTGCTGGAGGGTGATGGGTGCTGAGGACACGACCCAGGGTGCAGGATCCACCCCTGGCTGCGGGATCCAGCCTCGGCACAGCAGACCCAGCAGGTTCAGCGATCCCACACTCATCCAGGATCCTTAAATCTTCCCAAACAAAGCTGCAGTGGCCATGATGATGATGATGATGATGATGATGATGATGATGATGAAGAATGAGGGGAAGGTTCCAGCGGGAGGCAGAGCCTGGGTCAGGCTCATCCCACATCCCGTGTGGTGTCCGGCATGTGGGGTGGAAATAAGGAATTGTGTCTTTCTCCCAGGTGGGGGTCCCGTGCCTGTCCCCAGCCCGGCTTGCCGGGGTCCTACCGTCCATGTCGAGGCGCTGGATGATGACCTCCAGCTCCACCTCGTTGGGCATGTACCCCAGGGAGCGCATGGCCGTGCCCAGCTCCTGCTTGGAGATGAACCCGTTGCCATCGCGGTCGAACACCTTGAAGGCTTCCCGGATCTCTGTGGGGGGAGCAGGAATGAATCCGGCTGAGCTTCCTGCTCCAGCACCCACAGAACGCCTGTGGGGATCCCACCTGCCCCATGGACCCCCCAACCCCCCCCGAAGGGTCCGACCTCCCCAAGAGACCCCGAATATCTGCTCCAATTCCAGTCACCCGCTCGCCGCACCCACCCTGCCCTTGCTACTGCCCCAGCCGAAACCGCGGCGTTCTGCCCTAAAAACACATCCCTCGGATGTGCCCGAGCTTGGGGTGCCACCAGCTGGGCGCTGGGGCTGGGGACATCCCCGCCGTGCTGCAGCATCCAACTGCATTCCTGAGGATCCACGGGGGCTGGGGCTGCCCCATCCCAGCGTCCCGGAACCTCGGGGTGGGGCTGTGCCCCCATCCAGTGCTGTTAGGGTGGGTCTGTGCCCCCATCCTGGGCTCCAGGGCTGGGTTATGGAGCTGGGCCACATTTCACATCCCCAAAAAAATCCCAGATCTTGATGAAATTGCTGCAGTGTTCAGCCCTGTCTGGTGCAGAGGAGGATGAGAGTGGGAGGTTTGGGGGTTTCTGGCTCAAAATGAACCCTGGGATGTGGGAGATGATCCCGGCAGGGTGGCCGCGGGGAAACTGAGGCACAGCCTGTGTCCATTGACTCCATCCCATCTCCTGCTGCACGCAGGACTCTGCTCCTTTTGGGGCAGTTTCTGGCTTTCTGATGCCACCTGATGTGCGAAGCTGGAACCAGGCTGATGGGAAAGAAGGAGCAGGGAATTTGCACTGCAGGACAGTGGGAAGCCAGACCAGGATGTTGGTGCCTCTTCCTTCTCCATGTGGCTGCCAGTGAGATTCGTGCTGGAGGATCCCAGAAGGAAAAATGGGCTGGGAACTTTGGGTTTTGGGGGAAAAAGCCCACACTGGGTCATGGTACTGCCCCAAGTGCTTGGGAACATCCCTGCCTGGATGGTGTCACAAGGGTGACATCCTTAAGGTGTTTTTGGGGAGTTTTGTGGGATTTTGGCCTGTCAGTCTGAACTTCTCCATGGCCAGTGTCCCTTCCTGGGCAGGGATATTCTCCAGCTTCTCCCTGTGCTCCCGGGGGGCCTCTCTACACTCCCAAATTCATCCTGCAAGGATGCTCATCCCAGTGAGCTCCAAGGTGGCTCCTCACCAGGTGGTTCAGGGTGCTGGGGAACAGGCGGGGAAATGTCCTGGCAGTGGCCAGAGTGGGGTCCTGGCTGGCCACTGAGCACCCCCTGCCCCAGCTGCACCCCGAGGCTGCTCAGTCCCAGTGTGAAGCCGGGTCTGATGTCACCGGTGTCCCCCAAACCCGGGGGGCAGGGGGAGGCAGGAGCCCCTGGATGTCGGCACCTTGTGGGGTCCTCCTGGGGCTCCCAGCGCTGCCATCAACCCCCACTGGGTGCTGAGGGACACGGCACTGGGAGAACTGGGACAGCAGCAGGGACACGGGGACACCACGGAGGGGTGTGAGCACGGACAGACACACAGAGACACAGACACAGACACACGGACACGTGGACAGAGAGACACAGAGACATGGACACAGGGACAGACACACAGACACAGACATAGACACACACACACACGGACAGACACATGGACACACACACAGACACTGACACACACATGGACACACACACAGACACTCACACACACACACACACACACACCTTGCACTGACACTGTGTGCACACACAAGGACACAACCAGAACACGTCACAGTGATGCTGTACCTGTGTGCACACACCAACGTTGCAGTGACGTGTGTGAGTGTGCAAACACCCCCAAAGCCCTGGAGCAACGTGCTTGTACACACACACACACACACACACACACACACACACACACACACACAGAGGTGCACTCACAACCCTCTTGCAGTGGTGTGCATGTGCACGGATGCAGCACACACCGACACCTTGCAGGGCTGCTGCATCTGTGTGCACACCTGGACACCTCACACAGATACACCTGTGCATGGGCACCAACACATGAACACCTTGCACCAGGTACCTGTGCATGTACACACACACTTCCCTTGCGGTGGTGCTGCGCTTGTGCACACGCATGGATGCGCACAACCACGATGCAGAGGTGCTGCACCTGTGTGTGCACACACCAACACCCGGCACAGCTGCATTTGTGTGTGTGCTCACACTCACAGATACACACACAACCCCCTGCAGTCACACTCCTGTGCCCCCCCTTGCAGCGGTGCTGCACTTGTGTGTGCACACACGGACACGCACAACCACATCCTGGTGACACCACGCTTGTGCACACAGACACACAAAACGTGCACAGCTGCACTCGTGTGTGCACACACACACACA
>NC_031784.1:12265998-12267775 GCF_001522545.3 Parus major | reverse complement strand
CCAGGTTGCAGCCATGCTGTACTTGTGCACAGGCACACAAACACCCTCTGCAGCAGGGCTGTGCGTACGAGCCCGTCCTGCTGTGACGCTGTGCGTGTGCACACTCACACAAACACCTCCTGCAGCGAGGCTGTGCATGGGCACACACACGTGCTGCAGTGACACAAACACTGCCACACACACGGTGACACTGCCACACACACGGTGACACTGCCACACACACGGAGCCACCCTGCAACGAGGCCATGAATGTGCATACAGATGTGTGAGCACCCAGATGTGCGAGCACCCAGATGTGCGAGCACCCCGCAGCAGGGTGTGCAGGGCTGTGCCAGGGCTGTGCACACACACACGGCCCCTGCAGTGAGGCTGTGACAGGCACGTCAATGCACACGCACACCCTGCAGAGCTGCACACGCACACACACAGCCCTTGCACACCGGGGCGAGCGCCTGCTCGGGGCTCACAAATGGATTTTGGGGTTCCCCTCACCCCCAGCCCCGTGGTTCCCTGCCTCAGTTTCCCCACGGGGATGCCGAGGGCTCCGGGTTTGGTGCTGGGCCAAAGGTGCTCTCCCCAGGCAGAGGGCTGACGTGTGTGGGGTCACTGCCCGTGCCTCAGTTTCCCCCCTGGTGCCGGGTCTGGAGCCGGGGGTGCTGCACCCCTTTCCCCCAGGTTCCCCAGGGACACCCCAAACCCGGGCACCGCCAGTGCCCGTCCCGCCACCCCGGCAAACTTTTGGGGTGGAAAAAGCCATTCCGGTTGCAGCGAGCTGAGCTCGGCCCCTCTCATCGCACGGGTGGGCAGAGCCCCGCCGGCCGCTCCTCCCGGCCGGAGTCCGGTGACACCGGGACTGCGTGGAGCTGCCGTGACCCGGGCTGTGACACGGGTGACAGCCACCCCTCGGGTCCCCCGCGCCACCAGCCATTGTCATATTATGACAGCGGGGAGGGGGTGACCCCCCCCGCGCCGCGGAGGGGAAACCGGCCCCCCGCCACTACCGCTGGTCCCTGCTGTGTCATATTGCCACAACCGGGGGGCCGGGACCCCCGCACGCCTCCCCGCTTCAGCTTTCCTTCTTCCCCTCCTCCTTCTCCTCCTCCTCCTTCTCCATCCATCCGCATCCCGCTCGCCCTCAGCTTCCCCACGGCGCCGGGGGAACGCGCACCCCGGCTCCCCCACAGCCGCATCCCACGGGATGGACTTCCCAGTCCCCCCAAACCTCCTCACCCCGCAACCCCCTGGGATGTTCCCCTCATCCCCCCCCGATCCCCCTGATCCCCCGCAGCCCCCCAAACCCGCTCACCCTCCAGCTCATCCTCCGGGATCTCCACGGGGCGCTGCTCTGCGAGGATGTTGGGGACGGTGTAGATCCCCCGGTACATCAACGCCGCCGTCACCGGGTGGAAAGGCATCTTCGGGGCTCCCCAAAACCCAAAGTTTAAACCCAAATCTCGTCGGGTAGAGGGGGGGCTCCCCCCGGGCGGTACCGCCGGACGCTAAACACAAGTTGCCGGTACCCGCCGCCCCCCGCCCGGTACCCACCGGCCAGGGGGGGCCGGGGCGGGCGGGCGCTCCCCGTCCTCCGGGGCCGGCGGCGGGACGGGGCTGGCGGCCGAGCCCCTCAGCGTGGAGTCAGGGCGCGGGGGGGCTCCGCTGGGGGCGGCCCGCTTCCCCCGCGCACATGCCCTCCCGAAGTGGAAGCGGGAGGTGAAAGCATCCAAGCCCCGGTTAAATCCCGGTGGAAGCGGCGGCGGCGGGGGGGACGGGGCTGGCC
>NC_031784.1:12253097-12265422 GCF_001522545.3 Parus major | reverse complement strand
CGGCAGGCAGGGCTGGGGGTCCCTGTGGCACCCTCTGTCCCGGCAGGTGTCACCCCGGGGTCCCCACACGCAGCACCCCACGCCCAGGGAGTTGTCACCCCGAGGTCCCTGCACAAGGCACCCCAGGCTGCCACCGCCTCCGGGTCCCTGCGCACGGCGCCCTGCTCGTGGGGCAGTCACGGTCCCAGGGTCCCTACAGGTTCCTGGGACTGTCACCATCCCGAGAGGCCATCCCCTGCATGTGGCACCCCAAACGCAGACGGTCGTCACCGTCAGGTCCCTGTGCGTGGCATCCCATGCCCGGGCACTTGTCACCTCTGTGTCCCCACACTTGGCACCCCAGGCTGCCACCGCCCCAAAGCCCCTGCACGGTCACCCTGGGCCAGCCGTCACCGCGATGTCCCCGCGGTGCTGCGGGGTGACAGGGACCCCACGGCCAGACCTCCTGCTCTCACAGCGGGGAGAAAATGACGCATGGAAGAGGCAGGAGCAGGGCCAGGAGAGGAACCTTCCACCCGTCACCTTTTCCAATCATCTCCTTTTTGCCCCCAACCTTGGTCACATTTTTCACCTCTGTTTCTCACTCGGACGTTGATTGATCGCAGCTCCTGCGCCAGGGCAGGTCCCCATCGTGCCACGTCCCCACGGCATCCGTGTCCCTGTGACATCCCTGAGCTCAGGCAAGGAACGCTCCCAGCCCCGGGCACATCCCCCCTCCCAAACCCCGCTGTGCACCTGCCCTGGGCTGGGCTGTCCCAGCAGACCGTGGGTCACTGGGAGATGGGGGATCAGTGTCCCCTGTGCCCGGGTGGCATCTCTGGAGGTGGGGAGGTGGCACGGGGAGGCCGCCAAGGCTCCTGCTCCGCACATTTGGAGGTGCTGTGGAGGGAGGGAAGGGTCTGGGGGCCGGAGGAACGCGATTCCCAGAGCTAGAACAGGGTGGGAGAGAGAAAAGGGGAACAGTCGGCACCTCCCAGCTTCTCACCGGACACAAGGATGCCTCAGAGAGATGGGGAAACTGAGGCACAGCTGGACAGGCTCCAGGTGTGCCTCTCGTCTTGGCACTGTCAAGAACCCCAAAAATCTTGGAACAGGATTCCTGCTGCTCCAAACAACTGCTTCTCTAAGCCCCCGCTCGCCTCCTGCAGTCGCAGGACACGTGCTCAGCCTCATCCAATTCACCGCTGCCGGGAATTTTGGGGCTGCTCCAACCCCCGTGTGCGGAACCTCCATCGGCCCCGGAGCATCAGCCAGGACCCGGCTCCCAGAGCCCAGCGCTGCCTCCTGACCGCTGCCGCTGCAGCCGCCCTTGGCTTTAACCAGCTGGGGTCCCCTTTAAGCTATTTTTTAGTTGGCAGAAATTTCCCTCTCTGGCAGCGGAAAAACGCCACGGCCACGCTCCGGAGAGGGGATTTCAGGGAGGAGCAAATCCCGATGCTGTGGGGTCTCAGCTCCCAGGGCAGGGTCGTTCCCCCCGCGGAGTCGTGGCTTGGGGGTGGATTTTTCCAACTCCTCTAAAATTCCCTCCTCCCCTGGAGCTCGGGCTGGGGCACAGGGATCTGTCTCCAGGGTCTGATACTGCGGTTGAGATCCCAGCACTCCAAGGGGGAAGTGCTGATAATAACAAGTGGCTTTTTGGGAGAAACAACCTCCAAAAAAGCAAAGCCTGATTAAAAATCTCCTCCCTTTTTCTTTAACAGATCAATTTGCTCCTCGATGTTAACGAAGTTCCCTCCCAATTAATTCTCCAGAGGCCCTGGGGTGGAAACTCATTAATTTGTCACCACCCGAATCCCAGCAGGAATAACAGGGCCAATTTCTGGGCTTTTCCCCTCAAATCCCCAGCGGAGCTCCCTGTGCAGCCACAGGGAAGTGTTGGAGCCTCCTTCCCCAGGGATGGGGCCGCCGGTGATCCCGGCTCCCGCTCCCCGGGGATGGGGGCGGGCGGGAGGAAAATGAAGCGGTTTAATTGCATTTAAAAACCCTGACTGGGTTTTTGTTCATCAGGGATCCCCGCTGGAGCTTTCCCGGAGCTCAGCTCAGCCGCACTGCTCTTCCTCACGGGATGAAGGCTGGGATGAGCCGTGCCGGCTCTGCCCCACGGTCCCTGTGCTGAATTCCCTCCCTGATTTTATGGGAGAAGCTCTGGAGTTTCCTCAGAGCTCAGTCCTAAAACGATGGGGGAGAGGCCAGAGATTCCAGTTAAAATCCCAGCCCCGGCCGCTGGGATGTTGGGAATGTTCCTCTCCACAATTCCCCCTTTATCTCACCCGGGGCTCGGGCCAGCCTTGCCAGCGGGTCAGTGCCATCCCTCCCCTCTGTCCCTTTGTCCCTCTGGAGACGGCAGCATTTTCCCAACACTCACAGGTGTTTTCCTAATTAGCTGATCCCACTAATGAGGCAGGAGAAGCTCGATCCAGGCCTGGTGTTCTGTGGTTCATTTGCAGTTTCAGAGCGATCTCACTGTCAAGGGCCCCTGCTCTGGGTTCACATCCCAACATCAACATCCTCATTTCTTTCAGGAATTTGAGGGGATGGAAAGGAAAAGGACTGAAGTGCTCTGGCACAGGGATGAGACTGATTAATGTGAGCTTTAATTAATCTGCTCCTTGTTTATCCCTCCCGTGGCAGCGCTGAGGGGCTCCCCCCTGCCCCCCTCCCAGCCGAGGCTCCTGCGCTCCTTCCTGCCCTGAGGGATGGGATGGGAATGGGATTGGGATGGGATTGGGATGAGATGGGAATGGGATTGGGATGGGATGAAGATGAAGTAGGAATGGCAGAAGGATGAGCATTGGGATGGGATGGGGATGGAGTGGAGGGAGATGGGGATGAGAATGGGATAAAATGAGGATGAGGATTGGGATGACACAGGGACAGGGATAGAGATGGGATGAGGATGGGGACATGGCTGGAAATGGGATGGGATGAAATGGGGATGAGGATGGGATAGGGATCCCTCACAGGAGTGGGAGGGGGAGGGATGGGATGGGGATGGGATTGGAGATGGGATGGGGATGTGCCAAAGCCGTGGGAAAGCTGACAGGGATGAGGAAACCTCATGGACGGTACAAACCTGTTCTGGGTGCTCTCAAATCCCTCAGGACAGCCCCAGGGAGCTCCTGCCAGCCTGAGGGGGCTGGGATGGGCATTGGCACCACAGCGACCTCCGGGCTCTCCCCCGGGCACCGGGAGGGGACCTGAGCCCCCCGGGGGTGTCGTTGTGACATTTTAAAGTCGCTGGCACCGAGCTCTCAGAGGCGCTGGAGGCATCAATCTCCCGGGGCCGGGCTGTCAGGTGGGTATTTAGCGAAATGTTTCCTAAATGAACGCTTGATGGGAGAAGAGGGATGGCTGCAATGTTCCGAGCCACAAGGTTATCCCGGCCGCCGGCTGCCAGCTCCCGGTGCCCGCTGGAAAGCCGGGAAGGGCAGCGGGGAGAGCCTCAGGGGAGGGGTCAGGAGCCTCCTCCCAGCCTGGCCGGGACTGTTCCACACTTGAGAGCAAATCCCACCCGAAACGGGGAAACACCGGGCACAGCTCCAGGCAGCTGCTGTGGGAGGGGAGGGAAGGGGGAACGGGAAAAACTCGGAGAGCTCTGCTGAGTTTGGGTTCTGAAGGGGGGAAAGAATTCTGCCAGGAAAGGAGGCAAGAATTCTGCTTAGAGGGAATTTTTCTTTGTGGAAAAACGGCAAAAATTGAGATTGAGATGAAGCTGTTCTTAGCACCCCTCCAAGGGGATGCAGCCCAGGATGCTGAGCCCAGGTGACTCCGCTTGCTCCTGCCAGGAGATGGAGCAGGAAACAACTCCCGGAGATCTCAGTCCAAGGCCCATTAACAGCATCAGAACCGATGTTCTGGACGGCGCAGCCCGCCCAGGGAGGAGCGCCAGAGCACGGGGAGGGATCTGGCGTTTGCCAAAAGGGAAGGTGGTGGCTCCTGGAGGGAATTTTGCCTCTGGAGCACCGGGCCTGGCTCTGCTCCCATCCCGCTGCTGGTGCAGAGCCCATGGAGTCTCTCCAGGATGCCGTGACCTGTTGCAGTGGGATGTCCTGTGCTGCCAGGATCCGGTGGTACCCAGTGCCAGGGTGGGCAGAAAGGGGCAGCAGGCACATCCCTGCAGGGCTGTGACAATGCCCAGTGTCCCTGTGGCCGAGCAGAAGGCGATGGCAGTGGCACTCCAGCATTCCTGCTCCGGATCTGAGCCCAGGGCCGGGATGGCAGCACCCCCTGCCTGGTCCTGCATCCCACCACGATCCCACACCCACCACACCTCGCCCAAAACCTCACACCCGGCTCCAGGAATTCACCCTCTGCTCGCTGAGGGCTCGAGCAGCTCCACATCCATTTGATTCCACAGCATCCATGTATTATCCCTTCCCGGGGCTGAGTGGGCAGCTCAGGTCCCAGCCAGGGGTTCCGGCTCTGCAGCTGTGGCTTCCCTGCACAATAAATCCCTGATTAACCCGGCAAAACACGCCGAGCTTGCCAGGTCTCCGTGGGGAGCGGGGTGGCCCTGGGTGCCCATCCCCATCGAGGCTGCCTCTCCCCTCCCTTCTCCCTCTTAAATTCATTTCCCTCCCCTTTTTTTCTCCCTGGAAGACAAAGGTGGAGAGGCACAGCCAGTGGCGCTGTGCCAGCCCTCCCGGGGATGGATGGGGATGGATGGGGATGGTGGGGATGGATGGGGATGGTGGGGATGGATGGGGATGGTGGGGATGGATGGAGACAGTCAGTGGCCTCCATCAGCCGAGGGGGAATGAGGTCCCCATGTCCTCAAGGCACCGTCTGAAGGGAGCAGGATCCAGCTGGATGTGACCTCCAGGTTTCTCCTCTTCACCTTCCCAGACCTGAGGGTGCCCTGAGCAGCCTGGGATGCCTGGGGGCAGGGCTGGGGTGTCCCATGGGCTGCTTCCCCAGTTCCCACCCCGATGTCGGTGGGCAGAGGGTGACCCTGCAGAGCCCAGGTCCCCCCAGCTCCAGCCCATCCTTGTGGTGGCCCTGTGTCCTCGTGCTCCCACCCTTCCCTCGTGCTCCCACCCCCCAGCACGTGCAGGAGCCCCCCAGCCCTTTGCCAGGTCCCCACAGTGACCCCATCCCTTGTCCCCCAAGGTCCCCAGGGCCGGGCAGCACCCCGGGATGCAGGAGCACAGAGGGAGGGATGGAGCAGCAGCCCCTGGGCTGCACAGGCCATCCCTGCCTCAGTTTCCCCACTCACCCCCTCTGCCCATTCCAAGCTCTTTTCCTGAAGGAGCTGCTGGCCAAAGCTGTGCACGTTTTGGGCGGGCTCTGAACCAGCATCCTGACACCCCTCCAGGGCTGCTGGCCCCAGACTTGCCACCCACAGGTCACCCTGTGTCCCCTCTGTCCCTTTCATCCCCAGCTCTCAACATTTTATTCTATTTCTGAGAATAATTAAAAATAGAAGTTTTGGAAGTTTGGAAGTGAAATAATGTGAGCTGAGGAGACTTTGGGAACCCCAAAGTGAGGAACTGCTGCCAAAGCACTCAGGTGCTGCCTGGGATTGGCCAAATCCCCAATTTCCTTCCTCAGGAGCCCATGGCTGAGGGAGGGGCTGGGAGAGGTGCATGGCAAAGGCTTTTTAATTGCTTTCTTTTCCTCGAGCAAAGGCAGCTCACACCAACCCACACCCACTGCTCCTGTTGAGTTCAGTTTGCTAAAAAGGGAAAAAATCGGGGTGAAACTTCCTTTGACAGGAGAGAAACGGTCTGGGATGTGCCAGGGAGGGCGGGCAGGGAGATGGCACCGGGCTGGGAGTGAGAGAGGCAACACTGGGGGCGTGCAGAACTCTGGGTGTGCAAGGCTGGGAGTGTGCAATGCAAGGCTGGGAGTGTGCAAGGCTGGGAGTGTGCAGTGCTTCGTGCAGAGCCCCTGGGAGCAGCAGGGATCCCTCTGCCAGAGGTGGATCCGTGCTGGATCCATCCCTGGCTTCACCTGGTGTATCTTCAGTGCATCCATCCCTCCACGTCCAGCCCATCCATCCCTCCACATCCATCCCTCCAATCCATCCCTTCACATCCATCCCTCCACATCCATCCCAGCACATCCATCCCATCCCATCCATCCCCTGTGCATTCCCAGTTTCTCCCCCTGCCCTGCTGCCCTGTGCTGGGGAAAGCTCTCCTGGATGGATTTCAGGATGCAGGTGGTGCAGGTGACACACCAGTTGAATTCCTGTCGCTGGAGGCCGCGTGGGAAATCAGGTCACCCTCCACATCCCCCGCCGGCTGCTTTCAGCCTCGCCAAAATTCCTGTGGGTATCCCGCTGGCATCCCTCTGCCAAAAGAAACCCCCTCCCACCCCCCTCAGCCCTGCTTAAAACAACAAAAACCGGAAAACATCCCCCAGCCCGCCCGCGGGGACGAGCTCCGGTGGAAGCTGCGGTGAATCCCCCGGGATTTTGCTGCCGGGAGCGGATGAGGAGCGAATCCATCGCCGATCCCGGGGGCCGGGAACAGCCCCGGGGGTCGCGGCTCGCTGGGCTGGGCCGGTTTCATCCGTGATTAATTATAAAATTGAGGTCAATGCAGCACATCCTTTATTTATTCCAGGCAGGACGGGATCGGGAAGCATCAGGGAAGGCAAACAAGGGGCTCAGCCCCTCTGGGCACCCCAAACCTCTCTTCCCTCAAGGAGAGATGAGAAGAGCCCCGAGGGAACCGGGACAGGGGGACCCTGGAGCCCTCCCGATCCCACGGGAGCTGCCGGAGGGATCCCAGCACTGCAGCTGCGCTTCCCATTAATCCCGGCACCGCCAACTGCGGCAGCCGGGCTCGGAGCAGGTTTTCCCAAAGAAAAATCAGCAAAGAAGCCTCAGCTCCCCTCTTAGTGCTGTGAATTTTTATTAAAACAGGAGAAAACAGTTATTCCTTCGGAGTACAACAGTCCAGGGGATGGGAAAGCGGCTGTGCCAGGCCACAGCCATCCGAACCGCAGCCACGTGCGGGGAATCGATCCCAGGATTTCAATAACCAGGGCTGGGATGGGATTTACTCCACGCCAAGCCCCGGGCTGAGCCTCTGTGGGGCTTGGGTGAGGAACTGGGGGTCCTGAGGGGATGTGAGGGATCCCCGGGGCAGCACCGGCTCTGCTGGAGGGTAAACGCTGCTGGAAGAGGATTCCAGCTGAAAGGTGCACAGGATTTGGGATGGAGACAGGAAGGGAAGGTCAGGGCATCCCTGTTCCCCCCGCGGGGGGGTCAGAGCAAAGGCACCCGCGATGGGACAGGCAGGAACAGGCAGCCCCGGGCCCAGCCCGGCATTCCCGGGGGGCTCCGAGGGGCTGGGATGCCCCGGGACCCAGGGAAAGCCCAGCCCGGAGCCCCTGGATCCCCCCAGCCTGAAGCTGCCCAGGTTGGTCACAGTTTGCAGGAACAATAAGGTTTCATTTGGTTGGCACTAGCTGTTCTCCCGCTCCCTGTTCCCAGCAGGGAGGAGGAGGAGGAGGAGGAGCCCTTCCTCCCACCTCCTGTCCCCGGGGAAGCAGCCCAGGATCCCCCCAGCCCCAGGTCCCTGTCCTCCCGCTCCCTGCTCCTCTCCCACCCCAGCGGGCGCCGGGAGAGCCAGCACGACGTTCCTGATTTACAGCACTCCACTGGAACATGCTCGGGATCCTAATGGAGCTCCCGGCACCGCCGCCTGACGGGGCTCCGGGAGCCCAGCAGAGCATCCAGGGCCGGCACCTGGAGCTCCAGACCGGCACAGGGGGCTCCAGAGCCGGCAGAAGAAGGCAATCCAGAGGGGTGACAACACCTCTCTCCCGGCAGAGGGAGACCCTCGGGCACACTCCTGTGTTGGCTGCCAGGGTGGGAAGGCACGGCCACAGCCCCGACCCCGGCTCCAGGGAAAAGCCTGGAGGGCCGAGCCTGGAAGCAATGCTAGAAAAATAAGGAAAAAAAGCTGGAAACCCAAGGAAAACGAAGTGTCAGGAGGAGGATGAGCGGCTGCTAAGCTAGAGAACATCACACAGTCCGTGGGCAGCCAGCCCCGAGTCCGTGGGTGTGCAGAGAGGCTGGAGCAGCCGGCGGGGTCCGGGGTGATCCCTCGGGGAGCCCCCGGCCCCGGGACAGGCCCCGGCTGGGCCGAGCCCTTGGGAAGCAGCAGCGGTGTGGAGAAGTTGTTTCCTAGAGCTCCTCGAAGAAGGCCACACGGGACTTGGTGCTCTGCAGGGTGAGCTGGAAGAGAGCAGAGTGGGATCAGGGGGTACCCCAGCCTCCCACAGGGCACCCCCGGGAGGGAGCTGCTGCCTGAACCCCTCCGAAATGCCAGGGAGTGTCGAAGCCCGGGGGTTGCGGAAGCCGGGGTCGTGCAGCCCCCACCACAGCAAGCACAGCCCGAGGGAAAGCGGGGCACAGACTCCATCAGGGTCACTGGCAGGGCTGAGGCTTCCAGGATGTGGAATATGTGGGAAATTGGATCCAAGGAGCCAGTCCTGGAGCCCCTGACAAGGACATAGAGGGGGTCTTGGGAAGCTGCAGGAGAAACACCTCAGTGAGCTGAGGGAGAACTCAGCCACCGGACACGTGTCCCCTCTGTCACCAAATGTCCTCTCCAGGCTCACATCCAACCCCATCCCACCACGTGTGATCCATGCAGCCACCCTGGGATCTCACCTCATCCCACCCCGCTCCATCCGCTGTGCCAGAGGACAGAGCTGGAGATCCCTCACAGCCAGGACTGTCCTTGCAGGCTCTGCAGGACTCGGAAACCCTTGGAAAGCTTTCCACAGCCATCCCAAAAATAATTCCCTAGGGAACAGCCATGAGCCCATTTGCTAACGGGCCAAAGAAGATAAAAGAAATCCTCAGTGGCAGGGAAGAAATCCCAGGATTTACAGACAAGCACTCAGTGGAGAGCAGCGGGAGAAGTGCCACCTTCCAGCCAGCTGCTGGATCACCAGGAGTTGCCAAAGCAGCCGGCTAATTGCCAGGGCTTCGTTTCAGCTGGATTAATCACGGTGCCTTCCGCCGGGAATGCCGGTTTTGCTGAAACAGGAATCCTGGGATCACCCTACACTGAGTTAAGCCCCTCAACAGAGCTGTCAGGCACTTCTCCCCCTCCCTGCTTCTCCCCCATGGCTTTTCCTCGGTAATTCCTTCACAGCTCTAATGGCAGTCGGAAAAAAATCTGTATTGCAGAGGAAATTTCTGCAAGGGCTTAATAATCTTTCTTGGCAGCAGCTCCCAGGCCAGGGCTGGCTCTCCTCCTCCTCAGCATCTCCCTGGCTGCTCCAGTGTCCCCTCCCGAGCTGCCTGGAAGGTGGGTGAGGTGGGACAGGGATTCTGTGTGCTACAGGCAGCGTTCTTCCTCTCTAAGGCTGGAGAGGGGGAATAAAAGGAGCAGAGAGCCCCAGGCTGCTGCCACACCCACTGCTGGGGCCATCTGACACCGTTCCTGAGCGTGCCAGTGCCTAAAGGGGTCCAAAACAGCTGGAGAAGACACCTGGGACAAGACCTGGAGCAACAGGGTAAGGGAGAATGGCTCCCAGTGCCAGAGGACAGGGATGGATGGGATATTGGGCAGGGATTGTTCCCTGGCAGGGTGGGCAGGCCCTGGCACAGGGTGCCCAGAGCAGCTGGGGCTGCCCCTGGATCCCTGGCAGTGTCCAAGGCCAGGCTGGACATTGGGGCTTGGAGCAGCCTGGGACAGTGGGAGGTGTCCCTGCCCATGGCAGGGGTGGCACTGGATGGGCTTTAAGGTCCCTTCCAGTGGGGACCAGGACCAGGATTGGTGATGATTTGACGTGAGCTGCCCCTCACATCCGACTGCAGCCAGGCACTGGAATCACCCCAGAGGAAATCAGGGCTGCTCTTCACTGCATCCTGACTCTCCACTGCCTGAGCCAGGTGGGAAAACTCTCCCCCGCCCTTTTCCCTTCTTTTATTGCTGTTTTCCTCACTGTGGGGTGCAGGCAGGGCTGTCCTTGCTCCCACAGGGAGCACCACACAGACCAGTCCCGAGGGATGAGCTGGGGGAAGATGGGAAGAGCCGAGGGGAGCTCCAGGACTGTCCTGACCCATCCCAGCAGGAGCCTTGGGGGCTGTGGGAGCGCTGGGCACAGGGAGCTCTCTGCAGGGAAATCCCACTCCTCAACTGGATTTCCTTTCTTTTCTGCACTGGGATGTGAGAGCAAACAGGAGAGCACCACCCTGTGCTGGCCTCTCCATCATCTGTTGGGGGGAAAGCCTCAAACACCTCCAAGAACTCTCAGCAGTCTCCGCACCCCCTTTTCCTGGCCAGGCGAGGAGAAATAAATATCCCTCCCCGTAGCGTAACGCTGTGCAGGGTGATTAAGAGGGAGTTACATCCTCGTCAGTGCGGAGAAAAGGAAAAAAAAATTGATTTACAAGCAGTATTATGATAATCTCCTTCCTGCAGGAGGGGAGGGTGGGCTCCCGATGCTCTACCAGAGCCATCAAGGAAAATTTAGAGGGAGAGAGAGGCAGTGCAATTAAGCGGCCTGAGCTCAAATGAATCAAGATCTGAGGAAGGGAGAGAGGGAAGAGTCCTGCTCCCTGCATCGGGGCTCCTCTGAGCCTGCTGCTACCCAGGGCTGCCGGACTGATTTGATTTAGGAAACACAAACAAACCAAAGCAACCCAATAAGTGGCTGGCAGGCACAGGCGGTTTGGAGCAGGTAACCCAATAACTGCAGGCACAGCACTGCTGGGGCTGGGCAAACCCAATCCAGGGAAATCCACAAGGTTCCTGCAAGCCCCTGGAGCCGGGGCCGTCCCCATGCACCAGGGAGGGGAAAGGGCTGCAACTCACACCGAGCTGCCCCCAAGCCTCCCCCAGCAGGGAGAGGTTTAGGATGTCTCATTTCCTTGCTGTTTCCTTGTTTATGCTGCAGTATGGCCAGAGTGGAGGAGATGGGGACCCTCACCCTGTGCTATGCCAAGATGTTTTCCTGCTGCTGGGAAGATCTACAGCCCTTGCTAATCATCATCCAGTGCTCCACACTAAATCCCCTTTATTCCCCACTCGCTGCCCTGGTGCCTTTCTCCACCCCTGCCCACTCCCCAGGCCCACTGGCCAGGTGGACCTTTCAATTCCCACTGTTACTTTTGAACCCAAACCCTATTTTCCTGTGATTCTTCCCATTTCCCTCCCCGCTCCTCTCTCACTCCCACGCTGCCGTTTATTCTCTCCTGAGCACAACTGTCCCCCAGCCCCCGACGCTTTGATGAGCCCATTTGAAAGGAGAAGATGACGCTCCATGTGAAGGAAACGCTTTTCAAAGGCTGCCACAGAAATAGCTGATAGGCCTGACGTTTCCTACTTTCCTCTTGTTCCTTGTAAACAAGGGAAAGAGGCTGCCGTGTCCCAGTTTAACTGCCTGGGAGTTTCACTTCCCAGCTCCGAGGAGAACCGGGAAGAAAATGAACCTGGAAGGGATGTGGTCTGTCACATGTGGGGTGTGTGGGCAACATCCACGTGGGATGAGCCTCCATTCCTCCTGCACTTTGAAAAGGTGTTCCCAGAGCTGCTCTGCCCACTGGCTACCTCCTGGCTCCCAGGTGCCAGGAGTGAGAAGCTGGCAGCCTCACTCATCTGTTCCAACCTCACAGCTCCCAGGGAAATGGGAAACGCCGGTGCTGCTGCTCCTGGGAAGTCCCTCTCGCTGGTGGTGTGCCCGTTCTGCCTTCCCTGTGCAGCTGGACTTGGGTTATAGAGCTCTGCAGGAGACTTAAGAGCACCTCATCCCTGTCCCAGGATCCACAGGGCAGGATGGCAGCTCAGCCTGCTCTGTCCCACCCAGGCTCCTTCCTTTTGTCCTTCCCAGAGCATTCCTTGTGCTGGTCCCTTCTCTCTGCAGGGGGCACATCCTCCCTTTCTCAACAAACCACTAGAGCAAAACAGACCTATTCCAGGGAATCTGCAGTTCCAGAGGGGGAGAGATGAGGAGGGGAGTCCCCAGGAAGTGACAGGGACCCCACAGGAACTGTGAAATCCTCAAGGGACAGTGAGTCAGTCAGTGTCAGTGATC
Organism: Parus major; assembly: GCF_001522545.3. Lineage (NCBI taxonomy): Eukaryota > Metazoa > Chordata > Aves > Passeriformes > Paridae > Parus > Parus major. The sequence goes on along the minus strand of NC_031784.1, from coordinate 12,253,416 downwards.
CCTAGCACGCTGCTCGCCCGCTGCAGGTGGAAAATAGAGGAGGTGTCTGCCCCAGCACCAGGCTCCCAAAATCCTTCCACCTGTCCAGATGATGAAGGAGCCTCCTGACATTTGGGGGTGGCACATCCTGTCTGCCTGATGAGACACTCAGGCAGCAGTGCCATCACCAGCCAGCAGTGTCCTCACAAGGACAGACCACAACCAAAGGTGGCAGGAGGGAAGACAAGGCTGCAGAAGTTCCCCTGGCTCTGCCCCACTCACCCTTCTGTGCTTCCAGCTGGGAACTGTTCATTGCCTAAATCCAAAGGGGACCTTAAAG
>NC_031784.1:12247095-12252802 GCF_001522545.3 Parus major | reverse complement strand
TCTATATCTATATCTATATCTATATCTATATCTATATCTATATCTATATCTATATCTATATCTATATCTATATCTATATCTATATCTATATCTTTCCCAATATCCCACTCTGGCAGTAGGAGCCATTCCTTGTGTCCTGCCCCTCCATCCCTTGTCCCAAGTCCCTCTCCAGCTCTCATTTAGGTACTGGGAGGGGCTCTGACATCTCCCTCCCTTCTCCAGCCTGAACACCCTCAGCTCAGACCTCAAAGCATCTCCACAATGATCATTATCCAAGCCAAGGACAAACACTGCACCACGTCCAGGATCAGAGCCAGGATCAGAGCCAGCAGGATCTGCATGGTCCCCATGGGCCTCACAAGTGATCTCCTGGGACTGAGCTCAAGCCCTGGAGAAGCTGCTCTCAGCCACGTGAGAGCCTGGCAGGAGAGGCCAAGGCTGCCTGTGGAAGGACCAGAGGCTCAACGACAAAGCTGCTTGTCTGGGAACAGGCGTGGAGATTTGCTCCTTGCCTGAATACTTCAAAGGGCTTAAATCCCAGTAAATAAGCATGACTGTGCAAGAAGAAAGCAACTGGAATCAAAGACCTGATTGTGTTTTAGCAGCCTGTCCTAGGAGCTTTCCTGCAGCAGAAGAGATGAGGAAGAAGTGAGTTTTTCACCCTCTACCACAGCCTAAGTGACAAACCCTCCTGAATCAGAGCCAGCTGGAGCCACAACACCAGCCCACGGCAGGGAGCTACGGAGAAGGGAGAGCAGCTTCCAGATGAGGTGTCTGTGCTGTGCCCACAGAGCTCATAAAAAGGGATTAGCATGTTAACCACGTAATTAAACATGAAAAACTTAGCAGGCGCCTTCAAAGGCAGGCACCAAACCCCAGAGGTCACACTGCAGCGCTCGCTGTGCAGCTGCTTTAATTATGGGGGCTCCTCCTGGGCACTGGAGCGCTCCCAGCTGCTGCAGGAGTCTTCCCACAAACTGCCAGGGCTCCGTTTCACCTCCTTGTGCTGGAGATTTCCACAAGTGGATGGATTTCACCCCAAATTTACCTGCCATGGAGCTCTTCAAGCCAGGTGGGATTGGTTTCATCCATGGCCAGTCTGTCTGGAGACATCCAACACCTCCCCCAAGGTGGCCCAGATCTGCAGGGTCATCCCTTTTAGCCTCTTCCCCATGGAAGTGCTTAACAATGATTTTTGTGTTTGGGGAACACCTTCAGCTCCCCAGAGCTGGCACAAACCCCAAGCTCCAGGGATTTACAGCCCCTGGAATGGCTGGTGCACTGAAGAGCAGTACAGCCCTGTGCTAAGTCCTCCTGGGTAAAACAACCTCCTGCCTCTGCTCCCAAGCTCCAGAAGTGCTGGGGAATTGCTCAGTCTTTTCCAAAAGCATTTCCCACCAGCTCTGTCATCTGTGAGTGTGGTATCCCAGTACTTCCCTGAGTGCCACCAACTCCAAGCTCCTGAAAGCCCGTGGCTGTGCAAGAACCTCGCCCCAGGGCAGAGCAGGAAAGCTTCCCCAAACTCATCCTCCCAAAGGAGGGAGTGCTCAGCACATACAGCCTGTGGATCGAGGGCAAATCCTTGGAGGAAAGCAGGCTCCAGGAATAAGAGATGTGGCATTTACAGGGCAGGACCCTGCGGGCGGGAGGAGGTGAGGGACAGGCAGAGGCAGTGCAGGGAGAAGGACAACTCCTGTCCCCAGGTGTGCTGGTGACCTTCCCCTGGCACAAGAGCCACCTGCAGACACCAGCTGTCCTCAATTCTCTGCTTTACCTTCCTGGGATGCTTCTCAAACAGGCAGAGCATCCTCGTGCTGCTCCGCTCCGAGACGGAGCTGTGCATTTTTAGCCTGTTTTGACAGGGCTGGCAGCACTGATGGGGTTTGGCTGTTTGTTTGGGGTATTTTTTTCTACATCCCGAATTGCTTTCTGCAACAAACAAGGGGGGAAGGTGCTGGTTTACTTCATTAAAGGAATCTTCAAAGGCTGCCCTGCACCTTCGATAGATTCCCAACCACCGGTGCAAAAACAGGCGCGCTGAATTATTTAAGTGCCTCTACCTGAACTCCTCCTCTGAGGTTGCCAACTCAACTTCTGCCAAGAACGAAGCTTCCCAGAATGAAGGGAGGATCAGGTGTAGGAACAAATGCAGGGAGGCTGGGAGTGCTCCTGAGGGTGGGAGAGCCGGGCTGGACAGGTGACCACGGTCCCGCTGGAGCGCAGGCAAGCTCATGCACGGGTTAGTGCCACAGCCAGATCCCAGCACCCCCACGCAGAGTACCTTGGAATAACCTACTTGGAATTCTCAAATGCAGATAGGTCTTCTGCCCTGGGCTTGAGGCTAAACCAGCAAAATAAAACGAACAACAAATAATAATAATAATCCTCGTGTGTGTGATACAAGGGCAGGTGATTTTTGGGATCTTAGGGCTTGCCTGGAGCAATCAGCAGCTCCTGGGTGAGGCAGAGGGTTGGTGCCATTGAAGTATTGCTGGGCTGATATCCCATTCCCAGTGCCCTGTGTTTCCTTGCCTTCACCAGGCAAAGACAAAAGCCCTGCTGACCTCCCTGAGCAGAGCAGGCTGTAATTTCCCTCTGATGTCTCCACTAACAGTCTATTATTTGGGAACCTTTGCTCCTTGTTGAGATGCAGCACTGGGCAGCCCCTGCTGCCTTCGGAAGGGAGGGGACAGCACAAGACTCCATCTTCAAAGGGAGGCAAGTGATGGCACCCTGACAAGCCCTGACAGACATGGAAATGATGGCCCAGCCACTCTCTTTAAGGAAGACAAATGGGACCATCAGATCTCTATGAACTCCTCTCTGTCAGAAGTGAAAATTTAGCAGTTTCTGTTTAAACCAAGAACTTGGAACACAGAGACAAATCCTACCAAAACCTACTGGGAGCAGAAACGCCTCCAGATTCTACAATGACAAAAGGGGTTGTGAAGATTTTTATTTTCTCTGCTCTAGTGTGACAGGAACCTGAATAGCTCCAGGCCAGCACGGGGAAACTGGTGAGTGAGCCCCGCTAGATTCATTTTCCTGCCCCAATTCAGTGATCACAAACTCCCAGCCATGACAGTCGGCAAGAACTGATATTTCCAAATCCTTTCAGACATAACTCTTAGCTGGGAGTAGTAAAGAGAGCAGGATTTGTTTTTCAAGCCTGCAGTTGTCACCACAGCCTGCATCCCATGCCGAGTCCTTCCCGAGGACAGCTGCTAGCGGAAAACCAGCCAGGAAAAAGCCTTTGCAGGGAAAAAAGCCTTTGCAGGTGAGTGGGGCTGACCACCAGCATCCAAATCCATCGAGGATGTGCCCCCAGCCCCTCGTTACAGAGCCCAGCACTGAGGCAAAGGGAACAGATGGGGTGTAGAAATAAAGAAGTGGTTTTGTTGTGAGATTTCAGGTGAGCCCCGGGTCAGCAGACCCAGGCAGCCTCAATTTTTGGCTGAAGTTCCTCGTGTCAGCCCCATTTCAGGAGGCAGGAGGCTCCAGGGAGCAGAGGTCTCACACCCCCTGCCAGCAAAGGCTTTGCTGTTAGTGACTGAAGCTGCACTACGGGTTTCTCTAGAGAGATTAAAAGAGAGCAAGAGCTTTTGGCTTTTTCCACCGAGAGCTCCTAAGCCAGGAGTATTTCTGCCCTCATTATTCACCAGCCAAGCTCAGTGCTCACAGGGAAAGGCTGCAATAGGCAGGGAGGGCTTTTCCTGTTCACTAGGGATGCACAGTCCCTCCAACAACATCCTTGTACAGTTTCTAAGGTTCAGCAAGACCTTCAGCCCTGGAGACCTTCACATCCCTTCCCACAGCACTGGAGAGACCAGGCTGGGAAAGGACACCAGGTCCACCAAAAGCTGGAATTCTCTGACCAAAGCTAAGCAGCTGGGGAAGAAAGCCTAGATCCAACAATTTTATTACCAAAAGCAGGGAGACTTTAGGGTTCTTTTTAAAGAGTTTCATCAGGGGAGATACAAACTGGGACCCTCTGATACCTTTTTAATAGTGTTGTGCTTGCTGTTTCCCCGGCTGGAGTTCTCATTGTGCAAAATATCCAGAGCTGTCTCTCTCTCCTTGAGCTTCAGTGCCTCAATTTCTGTCTTCAGCTCGTTGAGCTGCTCCTGCAGGTGCTTGCTCTTCTCCATGTACTCCACCCTAACACACACACAGAACAGCCCAGGGTTAGCACTGACCAGCTGCATGTGCTGATGTGACACCTGATAACAGAATTATAACAGAAACAGCTCTTCTTCATTATTTTTAGCATGTGGAACTGGTAATATCAGTTTATAGCACACAGTGAGCTACTCAGAGCAATTATTTGTTCCTTATTGAAGGGGGCCCAAACAGCCAACCCAGCAATAAAAGTGTAAGTTACATTATTATACAAAATTAAACCCAAGCTGGGTGGTATTTTAAGTCTCCCAATTTGCAAGTGAAGCTGAAAGAGGTTTACACCACATAGTGTAGTGCAGCTACTCAGGAGAGCTCTACACCCCTGCACCCCTTCCCAAACCTGCTCCACAACCCAAATACACAAATTTTTCCATGAGGAAGGACCCTGATGTACTGACTTGTCACGTTTTAGAGGGATTTAGCTGGTAAACTGTGTGGGAGCAAGTGCTGTCCCCAAAATATCAGGTATCTTGTAGACTCAGAGCATCCCTGGCAGAGAGAAAATCCCCCCCCCCCCCAAAAAAAAAAAGAAAGAAAAGGAAAAACCAACCCCCAAAGCTATTCCCAGGACTCATCCTGAACTGCCTTCCACAATGAAAAATCAACTGGAAAAATCACCCCACGAGTTTTGTACCTGTGATTAACCCCCTGAGGCAGGTCAGAGGGCCAGCAGGGCAATAGGAATCCTTTCCAGTGCCAAAATTTGTAGAGGTTTATCCCAGCACCCGAGGAAAGAGAACAGCCCCAGAGAAGACAGGAAAAGCATCCTATTGCTTTCAGCATTTGGCAGAGGCAGCTCTCCCTGCTCAGGAGAGCAGGATGACCTAGATAGCAACCTGGGTACAGAACCGGGAATTATCCTGTTATTTTCAGCTCCTATCTTTTTCCTTCTGGCTTTGGGAAAAGTTTTTAAAAGTTCTTAATCTCCTGTCTCTAGGTCTGTGATTTCATAGATGGGAGAGGGCACTGAGCAGAGGCAAACCAAAGCACCCTCTGGGATCCAGGGGTGTGTCATTCCAGCCTGGGGAAGTTTTGGCCGGAGTGGGATGACAGAGCAATTGTGGCTTTGATCTACGACCCAATCGATGAACAAAGCACATCATTACTACAGAGATTAAAATCTGATCTGCTTTGATTTCTGCTCAATTGGTAATTTCAATGGCTACACTTACACCCTCAGGAAAACACAAGATCAAAGCTCATAATCACATCCAAACTTGCTGGCAAACACTTTTTTATCCAGGAACGTGACACAAATTCCAAGGAAAAGGGGTTAAAGCCCTAGTGCAGGACCTTAACACACCCTGGCTATCAGCACATTCCCTGGACACCTCCAGCCTCAGCCTGCTGTTAACTCTTTCCAACACTGTGGGCAATTCCAGCCTGAGCAGGAGCCAGGAATCCCACACAGAGAGGAACTCCCTGGAGCAGGGCCCTGAGCTCACCTGTGAGCAGGTGGCAGGGACAGGTCTGTGACACCAGATCCCCACCAGGGAAAGGCTCAGCCAGGACAAACACAGAATTGTTC
>NC_031784.1:12194462-12246620 GCF_001522545.3 Parus major | reverse complement strand
GGCCCTGCCCTGCTCCTGCTGCCCCCAGGGCTGGGACAGCCCCACTGCCCTTGGCCTTCCTGGCCACTCCTGGCTCATGTCCAGCAGAAATGCCAGCCCAGCCCGGACTGGACGCGTGCCACGTACTTCTCCTTCTCGATTTCCATGGACAGCCTCTTCATGTCTGTATCCTTGAAGTCGAAGGAGAGGCTCTCACTGATGAGGTTGAAGCTTGGCAGGTCAGTGGGCAGTGCTGTGGTACTCGAGTTCATGGACTGCCGAAGAGAGAGTACAAATTAATCACAAGTGTCACTACAGCGAATGTTCTCCAATGCTGACATAAAATCAGAGCAACACTTGAGCCCAGAGTCCTGAGCACCAGATCAGCCTGGAGACCCCCTTCCTCCATTCACAATTTGCTCCTCAATTCAAAGCCATTGCTCCTCCAGGACTCTTTGCAGCCCTAAAGAGGAGACAAAACAACACCTGCCTTCAAAATCTATTGCCAAAACTTGGTAAAATCAAGGCTTTATCACTGCTGTGTCCCTTTAAGTTGGACAGAAGCTGCCTTTTGGGAGCCATCTCTCCGCTATTTAACATTCAATCAGGTTTATAAAGTTCAAGCTGTGAGCAGGGACAATGTAAGACCCCGTGTGACAGCAGAGTGCTGCATTCCACAGCTCCCCAAAGCCTGAGCAAAGACCAGTGTGACCCCAGGGATGCCATTCCAGCAAGGCCCATGGAGATGCACCGGTATATTATCTACTCAGTAATTTACAGCTCCAAAGGTTTAGAAACCACTTCTAGATTCAGCTGGAAATGGAGATAACACAGCAAATGACTCCTGAAACACCTCAGCAAGGATTTGGGACTTTCTTCCTCCTGCAAAATGCTTTGCTATCCCCCAGTGACACACACCGCCAGGCCCTCAGATTTTATCTTCTCCTAAAAAATGACCCTTCTTCCTCTCAGTCAAAAATTCTGTCACACCTCTAACAAATGGGCTCATTAGGAGGAGAGGAAAAGCCTGCTGGAGTCATGGCTCTACTCCTGCAGCACGCGGGATGAGGTGGCAAACAGGGCACACGTCAAGGGTGGCACAGCGGTATCAGATGGGGCTGAGTCACAACTGCTGCCAGCCCTGCTTTGGGATATGAGAAATCCAGCCCAGCATCCCAAAAATCCCCCACCTCCCTCCTGGATGCTCCTTCTTGCTTTAAGGGATTCCTGTAAGGAAAACAATGTGCCCAAAGCTAGAAATGCACTGCTGGGTACCTGATCTAACAAACAAGAGTTTGAGCTTCCACTGGCTCTTTCTTTCCCTCATTTCTCGTATTTGGGAAACTCCAGGCACTGTTTTCAGCTAGCTCCTCTTCAGCAAGACCTGCAAACACTGGGTTGACAGATTTACTCTGCACAATAACCTGCCTCTTCCCTCACCACCAGCCTGGAATTCACAAACAGCCAGGGCTCCTTCCCAGCTCGGACAAATCTGAGAGGGACAACATTTCATCGACCGGCGAAGCTGGAACACAAACACCTCGTACAAGCATAAACAAGGGGTACCTCAAACTGCACCTGGCCTGGCTGGAGCCTTCCAGGTGAGTTAAGACCCACAAGACAAGGAAACCCAACTCCTTCCTCCCCCTTTGCTGCCAGCACGGAACAAAGCCGCATTAATTCTGGAGCAGGCGCTGGAAGGGACAGCTCAGTACCTAAATTCCAGTCTCGAAGGAAAGGGGACAGGTCTGCCAAAGCACTTAACTGATTTAAATACTTGCATCCCATTGACATTCAAGTCCCTTCCCTGTAAGGCACACAGGCATTCCCAAAGCCCTTCCCATGTGAGGTTCTCCCATCCCTCCAAGCCAGCCTGCTGGCCTTCAAACAACCTTTACCTTGTTTTTTTTCAGAACAAGCTTTGTTGGGTTTTGTTTTTAAAACCCCCAACAGCAGCAGTAACACTTGAGCAGGAATTTCAGTTGCTGCAGCCATTAAGGCCTGAGCCAATTTATCAGGGTTGCTACAGCCACTACTTCCTTCTCATCCCTTGGCACTGCTCTGCCACGGAGCAAGGGAAAAATCGGTGGAGAAGTCAGAGAGCAGCAGGAGTGAGGAAAAGTATGGAAAAAGCAAAGAGTGATAAGGTACAGGGCTCTCAAAGGCATGGGCTTGGTATCTGGAGCAAAGCATATAACAGAATCATGGAATGGTTTGGGTGGGAAGGGACCTTAAATCCCATCCAGTGCCACTCCTGCCATGGCAGGGACACCTCTCCCAGGCTGCTCCAAGCCCCAATGTCCAGCCTGGCCTTGGGCACTGCCAGGGATCCAGGGGCAGCCCCAGCTGCTCTGGGCACCCTGTGCCAGGGCCTGCCCACCCTGCCAGGGAACAATTCCTGCCCAATATCCCATCCATCCCTGCCCTCTGGCACTGGGAGCCATTCCCTGTGTCCTGTCCATCCCTTGTCCCCAGTCCCTCTCCAGCTCTCCTGGAGCCCCTTTAGGCCCTGGAAGGGGCTCTGAGGTGTCCCTGGAGCCTTCTCCTCTCCAGGTGAGCACCCCCAGCTCTCCCAGCCTGGCACCAGAGCAGAGGAGCTCCCTCCAGCAGCTCCAGGTCCTTCCTGTGCTGGGATCCCAGATCTGGAGGCAGCTCTGCAGGTGGGGTCTCACCTGAGCAGGGCAGAGGGGCAGAATTCCTGTTGCACATTCCCTGCCATTTGCAATAATCCTGGGCAGCTCTTGCAGCAGCTGCTGTTATTTCTAATCCAGGGCCACGGGGTGATAAAAGGGACAGGGAGCTTTTTCCATATGTGTTTCCTCACCTGGAACAAACTGCACAGCCCTGTTCCTGCATCACAGCAATTTCCTGCCATTAACAGAGGCAGCAGTCATCCCTTGGATCCCTCTGGAATACAGAGCGAGACAGAGGGACCCGTAGGGAGCACAGAGCAGGTCAGGAGGTTTCCCCTGCAGAGAAAACTCCTCCTGGTGCTGCCACTGCCTTTATTTTGCTGCTCAGGAATTTGGGCAAGCCCAAACCAGCCACTTACAGCTCCCACAGGATCAGAGAGGAGGTGATTGACTTTATCTGGCACCTGAAGGGCACTGAGGGAGGCAAAGAGCTGCGGACAGGTCCGTAAGGAATGAGCTGTTCTCCAAGCCCTGACAGCCTGAGACTCAGATCCACATCTCACTTCTCTAGCAGTGACATCATAAAAGCAGCCTGGGCTTCAAGGACTAAAAAGACACTGAAATAAGCTTTAAAGAACCAGGACTGGAGACTGGAAAGTTGAAAAATATATGTATTTAACTGCTTCTTTTGCCTTTTCTGCAGCACAGAGTTAGGTCAGGGATTGGACTCGATCTCTTAAGGGACTTTTTCAACCTAAATGATTCTACATCCATCCACTCCCTCTTTCCTCTCTTGCCCTTGTGAAGTCCTGCTGAGCTCCCAGTGTCAGGGGACAACACAGCACAGGTCTGGGACCATAGAAAAGAGCAAGCCCAATGTTACACCCTCATTCAGGAAGAGAAAAGCTGGAATCCTGCCCCTTTCATCAGAGCTGAAGAACTCAAGTCTCCCAAAACCAGCTTTCAGGTTTTTTTTTTCCATGTGCTGGCAATCCATGGAAGTGTAACAGAGGATGGAAGAGCCCAGCACCTTTTTCACCTGGGTATGAACATTCCAGTCACACCAGCCTCCTCCTGACCTTGGGAAACAGCAGCCTCCATGGTGTGACCATGTCTGTGCAGCACAGCCCTCATCCCAGGGCAGGGAGAAGGGCAGGAGGAGCAGCAGCTGCCTGAGGGGACCCTGCCACCGAAATGGGGAGGAAAGAAGCATTTCCCTTCCCACCAGGCACTGGTAACCGTGTCCAGAAGGCCAGGGCTCTTTGGGGAAGGCAGAGGACACAGCCCCATGTGCCTGGAAGTGGCAGCTCTGCCTCCAGGCAGATGCAGCTGGAGGGGTGGAGCTGAGCTCCACACAATTCCACAACATTCCCCTAATGAAGCTCTCATTCCTCGGGAACAGAGAGCAGAACCATCCAGCTGCTCCCCTGCACAGGGATTTCAGTACAAGGGCTTTGAGCTGGGGCTCTGCTGCTTCCACTAAGGATGGACATGGCAACACAAGGGAATATGGATGTGGAAGAGCTGCCCAAATTCCACACTGGCTGCTGTAGCCACACAGTAGAGTTCCAGTGAGGACACATGTCTCCCTGCACACAAGTTAAAGCCAGAATTAAGGAGCTGGAGCATCCCAGAATTCTAGTGACTTGTAAAAGAAGGAGCACTCCAAAACTGGGCTTTATCCAACACTCACTTGACTGAGTGTCCCAGAACTGAGAGCACCTGATTATTTTCCATCACTGTTATTTTTAAGAGCTTCCAAATATTCTTGCAGTGAACTCCAGGGAATCGGGATGAAAAGTTGCTTCATCTCAACCCCCCTCCAATCTGCTCCTATAAAGTTTCCAGAGAAAGGGGGAAGGAGCCTGCAGGTACAAATTCAAACCTCGGTGCTGGCATGTCCATAACTCCCACATCAAACCTGTTCCTGACGCTCTTCCCCTTCCCCCAGGCCAGGAAGGAACAGGTGAGAGCTGCAGGGATAGGGGCACCTGATGGGGTTTGCAGGCACAATTAGGGAAGCACAGGAAAAGAACTGCCAGGCAAGACAGAGCAATGGTCATCTAGTCTGGCTTTTCAGTGTCCAGCAGGAACCAGGACCAGATGCTTCAGAGGAAGGTGTGAAATCCTCTTAATGGACAATTATGGAATAATCTCCCTTCAAGTAAGCTTTTTTCCAGCACATAAAGGCCCAGTTTATGCCCAAAGAATGAATTTACAGTTTCTGAACAGTGTTTATCCCGCCTAACAAGAAAAATGACATCTTTAACCCTATTTTAAAGGTTATTACTAAGCTGCTGCACTCCACACGTGCTGGCAAAGTGGCTCTGACATGGCTGCTAAATTGGTTTAAAATTTGCTGCTTTAATTTCACCAGCAGCTCCTTTGCTCTGGTAGCAAGAGGTGGGTGGAAAAAAAAAAAGAGCATAGTGGAGTTCTGCTGGATGAGATGCAGGGATGAAAAGGGCAAGCTCTGCTCAGCACTGCTCAGGATTTCTGAGCAGCAATGAGACAGCTCAGCCCTCTTCCATGGCTGGGATGGAGAAGGAGGCTGCTCCAGGCTACACAGGAGGGCAGGGAACTGGGAATTACAACACAGATCTCTCTTACTGTGTAGGAAGACTTGCTGGTGATCTCCAAGAGCTTCTGCTTCGCCCTGCGTTCCGACTCACGAGCCTCCTGCAGGTCCTGCTTGAGCTGATCAGCCTCCTTTGCCCTGCAAAGACCAACAGCAAACAGCAAATATCAGACTGGAGCCAGAAGGAAGGAGAGGATGGAGAAGCAGGACCACAGTGTGGAACAGGCAAGAAGAGATGGAGAAGGGTGAGTTCATCTGAGCAGAAGGGCTGACACCCAGCAGGCTCTCACACAGGGAGGGGTAATCAGCTGGAAGGAAACAAGGCTGATCTTTTACTTGCTTGCTGCCACATTCACTGTGGGACCAGGGCTTGGGTATCAGGAGGGTGAAAACATCAGTTTTAACAAGGAGCAAAGTCTCTGTTCAAGGCTAACCTGGAACAGAACTCATGGCTGGAAAGGAGAACTGAACAATTGAGATGTAAGTAGAGGAGTAAGGAGGGAACAGGGAATGCAGATCTACCATCCAGAGGAACAACAACCCCCAAGTGTTATTAACGGTGTTAAATACTTCAGGGAATGCAGGGGAGGGTTGCACAAAGCACCCAAAAGCAGAGCTGGCTTTTGGAGAGGGAAACCAGCTGAGCCAAAGGGCCATCTGGTCATTTGGACACACGTAGGAAGCTGAGGGAGGATAACTCAGAGGGATAACTTGAAAGGGGTGGGAAGCAGAGCAGAAGCAGCTGCAAGGTTGTACCCTCTGACCTCCTCTCCGACTCCTCGGCCATTTTCAGTGCCAACATCTCTGCCTCCAGCACCTTCTGCTCCATCAGCCTCTTCTCCTCCTCGGTCCGGATGGCCGTGGCCTTGATGCGCTGCATCTCCTGCTCGGCCTCGGCCGCCTTCTGAGCCAGGAGCTTGGCCTCCTCCTCTGTGATCTGCGCCTTCTCCGCCAGCAAATCCGCCGTCTCCTCCGACCTCATCTGACAATTCCGGGACACAAAGCCATTAGGCACAGCCAATGCCTCCCCAAATGTGCCCACAGCCCCCGGAGCAGGGCCCCAAGCTGCTCGCTCCGACATGCTCCATAGAATCCCTCCCTTCCGTGAAAGCCTGCAGCCGTCTGCCGCCAAGGCTGGGATGTGCCCAGGCTCTGTCCCAAATCATCCTCTTTGTGTTCTTCCCAAGCAGCCCAGCAGGATGAAATAGCTCCATCCAGCCTGCTGCTCACTGGCCACTGGCAGCACTTTGGGAGCAGTCTTAGGGCAGTCATAGAGCGCTTCCAAAAACGCTTCCACAGTGGAAAGAGTGAGGAGCAGCTGCAGTGCGCGGGAAACGGCCTCCCAGAGACCTACCAGAGCCTCGTTGGCCATCGTTGCCTCCTCCTTCAGCTGCATCAGCCTCCTCTCCAGTTCATCCCTGGTCCTCTCAGCCTCTTCTCTCATTTGCTTCTCTCGTGCCAGGCACTGTCGTTCCATCTGGGAAAAGGGATTGGGGAAAGCGAGGACAAAAACACACATAAGGCAGGTTCTCCATGGATGAGAAAGAGTCACAGGTGAGGTCAGAGCACCGCTGCCTCCTCTCTGCTTAGTGACAGAACATCCCTGGGCTGGGCTGACACGATCAAAGAACAGAATCATGGGATCACTTAGGTTGGAAAAGACCTCCGAGATCATCAAGTCCAACTGTTCCTCCAGCACAGCCAAGGCCACCCCTAACCCATGTCCCCAAGTGCCACATCCACACATTCTTTTAACCCTTCCAGGGATGGTGGTTCCACCACTGCCCTGGGCAGGCTGATGGTCCCTTGAGAAGTGCCAGTCCTGAGACAATTGCCATCCTCTGCTCAGGCTGTCACTCACAGCATGGCCACAGGAGCTGCCTGCAGGATGATGTCCCCAGACAGTGCCCTCCTAGGCTGAGTCACAGGGCAGACCAGGACAAGTGGGTCTCAAGATCTCCATTTTAACTCTCTGGAGTTTCTTACAGCAGGACTGGGCTTAAGGACAGTCTGAGGGCATCCCCCAAACACTGCAGCACGTGGCAGGAGGCTGAAGGACAAGGATAGCTGCTCCTTTTGATCAGATATCCAACCCAGCATCCTGGAACCTTCACTTCCATTAGTTCAGAGGGAGGTCACACAGAGTGCAACCAGCTCTGGCAATTCCTGGATACAACAAACCCTCTCTGTTTGCAGAGAACAGCAATGCTTCTCCAGGAGGGTAAGATCCAAGCCACCAGGATCTGCCAGCTCTTCCCAGATGCTGGGAGCGTTGCTGTGCCCAGGGACTGCCTCTTCACTAGCCAAGAGCCCAAGGGAGCCATTGGGCTAATTAACACACTGAGTTTAATCCCGCCAATCCCACAGGGATGGGGCATTATAAATATCCACGCTGCAGCCAGGACAGGAGACCTGCTGGGTTTAATAAGGGAAGGAAGTGAGACAAGCCACATTTCTCTGCTCCTTGGACACCAGCTGTGCTCTGAAAGCGGGACGCCCACTGTTCCAACCGTTCTGCTTCCTTCTATTAAAGGTTCCCCTCATTAATTATCATTATGATCTGCATCCCGCTCAGGACTTCCATTAACAAGAATTCCTGATCTAAAAGGACCATCTGATACCAGTTAACGACTGTGGATGCTGGGAAGCAGGGAGCAGAGCAGACAGCAAAGTGGCTCACTCAGGACAGGGCAGCCAGCCCACACAGGAGCCTGACCTTTCCCATGGAGCCCAAGTGCTCTGGATTTGGGAGCTCACGTGAAGCTGTAAGCCACTGCTCCCTCCCAGAGCCCTCACCTCTTCCAGCAGCTCAAATAAGCACAGGATCTTGGATGTGGGGTTATCCAAACACATCAAAAACTCACAGATTGTAAAACTTAAAGATTCATGGAATCGCTAAGGTTGGAAAAGCCCTCTAAGCCCAAGCCCAACCATTATCCCAGCACCACTGTGAACACCACAAAACCATATCCTGAAGTGCCACATCACTTTTGGACTCTTGCAGGGATGGTGATTTCACCATTTCCCTGGGCAGCCCATTCCAATGCCTGAGGCTGTCAGCACTCGGACACCGCGCTGCTCCTTCCGAGGACCTTCTGCTCCACTAAGGACATGGCTTAGTGAACATGGTGGTGGGGGGCTGATGGTTGGAGGCCTCAGAGTGCTTTTCCAATCTAATTGGTTCTATAGTGCCAACTCCTTACTGACCAGAGGAATTCCTGTGGGAAGCACAAAGTCCCTCCCTCTTCCCCAGTGGAGCTTGTGGTGACTCAAGTCCAGACCCCTCAGAGGGAAAACTGCTTCAGGGGGTGCCTGAAGGACAAGTCACATCCCACCTCCAGCCCAGCTGAGCACCTCAATACCACACAAGCACCTTGGGAGGTGCATGAAGCACAAGTCACACCCCATTTCCTGGACAGCTGAGCACCTCAGCATCACACAAACACCAAGAGGGGCCTGAAGAACAAGTCATGTCCTACCTACAGCGCAGCTGAGCACCTCAGCACCACACAAGGACTGAGAGAGGTGCCTGAAGGACAAACCATGTGCTCAACCATTTCCAGGCCAGCTGAGCACCTCCACCCCACACAAACACCTCTCTGGCCACACTCAAACCCAGAAACACCCAGACCCACGAGCACAAGCCCCTGCTGGGTGCAGCAACTGTTCTGGCTTCTCCTGCTTCTCTCTAGTGGCTTCCCTGCCAAAGGGCCATTTATATTCCAAGCACCAGTGCTCAGATTAGCTGTGTGGGTTTCAGTGAGTAGAAAAGGTCTACGAGCAGAAAACAATGATTCATACAATTCAATTTGCTGATCTCTGCTCGTGGGCTCCACGCCGCTGCCTCCGCCGCGCCGTGCCGGCCGCCCGGGCTGACCCACGGCACGGAGAGAGGCCAGCGTGGAATTAGCATTCCAGGCTGCACAGCCAGGAATGTCAGCGTGCATTCCATCACCCTGCAATTAGAAATGAGGCAAAGAGCTATGGCAGAGCACAGCTCCCCCTCACAGCCCCTGGTTTATCAACCGTCCCACCACACATCTTACCACGCACTTGCAGACACCCAGGGCAGCTCTTCCCTGCTGTCCTCTCAGTTTTGTTCCCAAATTGGGGGCTGCACTCAGGCTGCCACCAACTGCAGAGCCAAGCTAGATGACTGGAGAGCTGGGAGCAGGCTACTAAAAAACGTTCAGCTGGACCTTCCCTCAAAGCTGCTCTGACGTCTTTCCAGAGACCTGTCCTTTCCAAGCCCATCTGCATTTCTGATTTTGGCTCACTGCTTATGGGACATGCGGCTCACCTGCTTCCTGGCCTTCTCCTCCCTGGCCTGTGCTTTCATCTGCTGCACCTCCAGCGAGTCTGCCTTCCTCCTCCTCATGAAGAGGTCGTGGTTCCCAATGCACAGCTGAAGAATCTGTTCCAGTCAGGGGTGAAGAGCGGAGAGAAACAGCTGTACGCGTGATGGCAGTGAGGTGGTTTGTATTCTTGACACACAAAAACACTAGAATTGCTTTGATTTGGTGCTTGTTAGTGCTTCCACCCACTGAGCTCCAACCCTGCGAGCTCTCACAGCTGTAGGAGGGGCAGGGAGCCAGGTCCCACACCAAACACCAGCTCCTGGGTATAGCAGCTCATTGCAGAGACCAATTTTCTGTGCCTCCAGCACAGCACGGGTGCTGTTTTACACCCACCCTAAAAAGGCAAGAGGCCAAATAATGAAATAAAAATTTCTACAGCTCTGCCCAGTTCCCTGCTTCTCATTGTCCCCTTTCTGTAGGCTCAAGATGAACTTGCACCTTCTCCCCAGTGCATGTTTTAGGTGCTGAGATTAAAAAATAAATTAAAAGAAAAAAAAAGGAAAACCACTTTCCACTCAGAGAAACAGAAGGCTTATCAAAAACTTGTTTGGGCATCTCCAGATACGTTTGCTGAAGGGATTTGAGCCCCAGTGTGGTTCTCTCTCTGGTAAGGACCAGGGAGGTGGCAGTGCTAGAGGAGGGTTAGCACAAGGTGGGCACACAGAGGAGCGAAAAGATTTTTTTGGCAATAAAAGCAGGGTTCTAAATTTGGATTCTTTTCTAAAGGACTGATTTACATGTGCTTCTTCCATTTCATGAAATCACAGAGTCATGGAGAGGTTTGTGTTGGAAGAGACCTTCAAGATCATCCAGTGCCACCCCCTGCCATGGGCAGGGACAGCTTCCACTATCCCAGGCTGCTCCAAGCCTGGTCCAACCTGGCCTGGAACACTTCCAGGGATGGGGCAGCCACAGCCCAGGTCACAAATGACTTCTCTGAAGATTTCAGCACTGTGAACCTGATGATGCAGGGAATGAAGACACCCCATTTCCTATGGAACACAAAGCACAGCCAACAACCAGGACACCAAAGGTCCCTGTGCAACCTAACAACGGATCCAAATCCAGAGCATCAGCTAAAGCTGGTCTCCAACATGGACAGCTAAATGCAGCCCATTCTTGCCCAAGGAGAGTGTCCCCAGAGGGGGAAAAGCCAGGACTCTGGTAAAGGTGCCTCCCAAAACAGGGAAAGCTACGACACAGGGCAGAATGGGAAAGATCCACATGGGAAGAAGGAGGAACTGAGCAAAGCTGGGAGTTGTATTTACCAAGTGCTTCCACTATTTAGGTCAGCTGAAAGCCAAGAGCTCCAAAAGGGAGCAGAAAAACAGGGGAGGGAAGAGGTTCTGTGGAGCAGCTTGTCTCGAGTCTCCCCCTTCCCTCCTTCAGTGAGCAGTAACATCTACACCCCACCACAAGCACACAGCAGCAGCTCCCTCTCAAAGGAAAAGCCCCAAAAGCTTGTCTCACACTCTCTGCAGAACCCACTGCTGCAGGCAGTAAAAAAAGACTGTCTGTGCACTTACCAGCTTATTCACACGCAGCTTTGATGAATTGAATTTAAAAACATCAATCTTTTTGTCCAATGGCTTAATCGTAAACTGAAAAGGAAAAAATAAAGAGGGAGAGAGTTATCAGAGAGTGGTGCATTTAATAAAAACGCAGCTATAAAATTCTTCCTGAAAGCTCTGGCTCAGAGCAGGTCAGCAGGGTCAGACACACGGCTCAGAGCCGGCCCCATGGCTCTGAGCCAAGCAAGAGGACTCGCATCAAAAGCAGCCAAGGAGACAACTGTTCCTCCTGCCAGGAAAACATGGGGGCCACAGGAGCTGGTGTCCTCTGCAGAGAACACTGCAGAGGTGGGGGTTCAGTTCAGCACCTCCCCAGGCAAGGTGCTGCTCTCCTGGGAGCTGTGGGGAACACAGAAACCACAGCAGGAACTCAGGAACTTCCTCCAAAGGGAGGAAGAACCAGCTCAGCTGGAACCACAGAATCATTAAGGTTGGAAAAGCCCCCCAAGTCATAAAATTCAAGTGTGAACCCAACAGCACCATGTTCACCCTCAAACAGTGTCCCCAGGGGCCACACCCACAACTTGCCTTGGCAGTCTGGGCCAGGGTTTGCCAGCTCTTCACTTTAATGAAGACATTTTCCCTAACAACCAACTTAAACCTTCCCTGGAACAACTTGAGGCTGTTTTATCTCATCCTGTCGCTTGTTATCTGGGAGAAGAGCCCGACTCCCACCTGGCTGCACTCTCCTGTCAGGGAGTTAAAAGGGCAGGAGAGCTGCATCAGGAACACAGCGAGGAGCTGCTGCCCCTCCCACTGACACCTCCACTCACAAGAGCTCCCCAGAAGAATTTTCCATGTATTTTCTTCTCCAGAACTCAGCTGTGTCCTAAGACATCCCCACATTTCAAGCTGTTATTCCCTGGCTCTAACCTGTATTTACAGTCCATGTGCCAACCAACCAGCTCTACCCATGGCCTGGCCTCACCCTCTCCAAAGCTCTCCCACAGCAGCTCTCTTGAGAGGCCGGTGGTGGCACAAGTCCCTCAAGGGCTTTGGTAATGCAGCCCTTGGATGGAGAGAAGGCTCTGCACTATCAAAAGGGTACTTGAAGAGATGGAGTGCTCTGCAAGATGGCATTTTTTAGGAGACATGCACATATTCCATCACTCCCCCACACGCTACAGAAATAACGGGCTGAGGAGCTGGAGCAGACAGAGTGTGTCCATTAGAGTGGGAGATCTGTCAATGCACGGCCCTGCTTGCAAAGGGCCCTGCCCTGCCACTGTCTCGCTCTGGCAGTTTAAGAGCCAATCTTTTAAGACTTTCACAAAAGCAGACGTGCATGAACATCCCTGGATTTGGGCTCCAGCAGAGCCCCCAGCAGTCACTGAGAGCAGCAGCAGGAATGTGCTGGGAGAGGAGTTTCAGCTCCGTGTGAACAGTCAGTCTTTGTTAGGAGGGATAACCCCCAGTGTGGTGTCAGCAGAGCTGCTGTCCCCAGCTATTGGCCCTGTTTGTATCAGGTCAGGCCTGCTCATGGGCACCTGATTACACAGATGATTGAGCTGATGGAAAGGATCCGTCCTTCCCCTGGAGAGAGCTCTGCTACCTTCCTGTGGCAAGGCTTGTTCATGGAGGGGTCAGTCCCTGGATTCTGGGGAGCTCCCACTGCACTGTCACAGGCAGGGAAGCTCTGAAGTCACTCAGTGCTGTGCTTTTTGCAGAGTCTTGAAGCTCTTTAAGGGGTAAAGCAAGTGGAGACAATTCCAGCACGGATTTACTGCTTATAAAACTTCACAAGACATGCAATAAACGCAGCTGATGAGAAACCTTTAGCTGCTCCCCTGATCAATATCACGTTTAGATTAGAAAACCATTTTTAATTAAGAAGTTAATTCTCTTCCTTACCATGAAGGCAGCTGGTTTCTTTGAGCAGTTCTCTCAGACTTACAATGGAGCTGCTCAGTCCCATCTCCTCAGCCAACTGCACTTCTGTTCTCAATTAGGTTTGGGGGCCAACAATCCCAAAGACTCATATTTAGACTCTGGATTTAAAAAATAACTATCCAACAGCAGGCTTAAATTGCTCAACTTCCTAAAAAGATTCCAGCTGCTATGCCAAGCCCAGCAGCCTGAAACCCAAGATGATGTAATGAGATGGCAAGAGCTCTTCTCCCCAGGAATACATCTCCCTGTATTCCATAATACAGAATATAGCCACAGTAATAAATTCCATAATATATGCAGTAAAGAAGAGATTTTAACTTCTGAACTCTGGTATTTGGGCTAAGCACATCAACAGCAATTTTGGGTTTTTGAAAAGATTATTACATAGAAGGTTTGAAACCAAAGAGAAGAACCAGCTCCCCAGTGACCCCCTTGCACGCCCACTCCCGCACAGTTTCAGGAAGGCTTGGATTAAGGTTTCAACTGGAGGAGTTGAGCTGCCCTTAGCTAAGCTGGTGAGAGCAAGCACAGCAGAGACAGAAGCCAAGAGAAATAATTTTAAATCCCAGTTGTGTTCTTACTAATCTCAGGGAGGAGGTGAGACACATCCATACCTCTTTATCACTGTAGGAGATATTCCGGATCTCGTTCCACGGGAAGGAGATTTTAGGGGTCAACCTGTTGTCCGGGTCATAAATGTGAAGACCCAAGGCATCAACTCCAAGGAGCAGCTCTGTGCCCTTTTTATTCTGCAGGAGGAAAGGAAAGCACAGAAATTACGGGGAGGGTCAGACATGAACTGTTGTTTTCTCCTCAGCCAGCCCTGAGCAGTGACCCAGCACTGGGTACCAGGAGCTGCTGCCTCCCCTCAGCACAGCTGGGGTCCCCAAATGCCACCTCCCAGCTCTCCTGGTTCTCCAGGATATAGAGATTCCCCTGGCAGGAAAACAGAACCCCCAACCCACTCAACTCACCCTGATGGCGAAGTAGTTCACACCATACATCTCCAGGTCCTGGGCTATCTTCAGATACTCCATTTCAGCTTCATCTCTGTCAGGCAGGAACAGTGTTTGGGAGGATCAGAGAGGGACATGGCTGCTCCTGCTGATCCTAAGCACTCACCAGGCTTTAAAGCTTGGACTGTCTCTATCACACAGGTCAATCCTGTCTTTGCTGGCAGGATCAATAAAGTCCAAGAGCAAATCCCACTCTGCAGTTGCCAGCATCTGAGTGGCTGCTGAGATGTAGCACTCCAGGCCTGGCTTTGTTCACCTCCCAATCCCTTCAGCATAAATAGGAAATCCCTGGCTGGGATGCCACTGTTTCAGATCCATGGCTTTAGGTTTATCTCCCAAAAGGAGTATTTTTCCACCTGAGGCAGCCATATAGTTTGAATCCCTATTTCTTCTCCCAGCCCCAGAAGACCCCTGATTCCTGATGCAGGTGAGTCCTTACTTTGCATCATTCCTAAATCCTCCTGAGGGCCCCGACAGTGACCAGGGGACAGCAGGGCACAAGCAGAGCCATCAACAAAAGCTTTGAGCTCTTCCCGAGGCTGCTGCAGAGATGTGCTGAGATTAACCTGCTGGCAGAGCTCTTCCAGTGCCTGCCCAAGCTCCCCAAAGCCTGGTGACTCTCCAGGGGAGGGAGCTGGCCCTGACCCAGCCCAGCAGCACAGGCTCACCTCGCTCTGCCCCGGTGCTCTGCGTACCAGGCTGTTATCCT
The DNA here is from genome assembly GCF_001522545.3 of Parus major. Lineage (NCBI taxonomy): Eukaryota > Metazoa > Chordata > Aves > Passeriformes > Paridae > Parus > Parus major. The sequence continues at coordinate 12,231,886 of NC_031784.1, read as the reverse complement.
TTCCTCCCACATCTCTGGAGTCATCTGGTACAGGTTGATTACCTGGGATAGGCAGGAGACAGAGACCAGGTCACAGTGCTGCTCCTGGCTCAGCAAGAAAGCCAGAAATACCAAGACAGGTCCCAGCAGCATGTCCAACCTCAGGACAGCTTGAACACCAACTCCCCAACTCTGCTGAGCTCCTTACCCGCTTGGGAAGCAATTCCTCCTGTGCCAGGAAGCCTCTCTTGTGGACGTTGGGATCGTAGTCGCCGTACTGGGGAGAAGAACAGACACAGTGCCCACCCCACGTGAGCAACAAGGGCAAGTCAAACTCTCCACCCTCTCACACCCAGCCCTGAGACACAGCAAACATGGCCTGCTCACCCCTTCTCCCCACCAGCACAGAATAACCTGGGTTTCTTTGTCATTTCATTGCTAATAGAAACAAAGAGCTTCCTTCTACTCATGCAGCAGAGCTGGGAGCAGAACAAAGCTTCCCACCATCACAGAATCACTAAGGTTGGAAAAGGTCTCCAAGATCAAGTCCAGCCTGTGACTGAACACCTCTAAGGTCCCCAAGTGCCACATGTGCTCAGTTTTTGAACACTTCCAGGGATGGTGACTCCACCACTTCCCACAGTTTCAGCTGATGATCATCACCAGGTCCTCCATCAGTCCAGCTGGATGGTTGTCTATTCTATTCTCATTATCATGCCCTAACTAACATTTCCCCCAGTGCAGGGCAAGACTCTATAGCTGAGAGGTCCTTGTGGTTCCACAGGTAGTGGAACAAGGAAATAAGACATGGAGAAAGACCTGTCCCTGAAAATTGATGGATAGTAGTGATCCAGGTTAGGCAGATGGCAGTTCCTCTGTCGCTGCTCACCACCCTAATGAATAAATATCAAAAAAATTAGAGGAGTTTGACAGATTCCTCTCAGGCAGGTGGTGGCTCTTCTGTCAGAGGGTCTGTTGCTCAACTGGGTCATGGAATCCAATTCAGATTTGTTAAGTGCATCCACTAATTACTGGTATTTGTTTAGATTTACATCTCTTTGAGCAGCATATAAAGTGAGTGAGAAAGAAAACTGCTTATTAACAGATTGAAGAGCCGCGTGTCCCTGCAGTGAATGTGAAAATGAATTTACCTCCTGCACGGCCTCAGAGGGCAAGAGAACACTGGAAAACAGCTCCTCCAACAACCCAGCAAGTTCAGGGGGAGAGGAACAAAGCATGTGAGGCACATGACACAGGAGTGCTGTGACTTCCACTCACCTGGCAACCAGGACTTCTGCAGTGATAGAGGTGACAGTCCCTGACTGCCTGACACACAGCGCTGTTTGCTCGAGACGCTCATTTTGCAAGTCAGGCAGCCCTTCCCTCCCTGCTTTTCTGAGCAGCCTTAGCTCAGGAAGTGAAAAATGGTGACAATCTTTAAACACAAGACCAAGAGGCACCTAGTGGTCATGCAACAAGTCAGGAGGCTTTTCCTCTCAGCCTCCTTTTCGTGCCAGGACGGTCACATCGTCCACCGAAACCAGAGCTCAGCATCAAAAGTCTACACACATCCCACCTCTGCTCTTGGGAGACAACACGTGGGGATTAAAGACACAAATATTGATTTGGAGCCGATGCAGATGCTAAGGGAGCATGTAACAACAACCAACACTGACTCAGACTTCAATTAATAGAACAAAACCAGCCTGGATTTCATCCGGAGCGACGGCAACTCTGTCTTCCAAGGTCTTGGAGCTCCTCAGGATGCAGCACTTTGCAGGTACATGGCCCCTCAGCCCCCCTCAAAAGGAAGCAGCACTAAAAACGTGGCACTGGTGAAGGAAACAACTCCAACAACTTTGGACAGGCAGCAAGTAAATCATTTTTAGGTGATGAAAATAATAGCAAATAGGATTAACATGATTATTTTCTGTTGTGATCTTCTGTGGAGATCCAAGATGAAGTACAGATGATGTGACTTTTCATGTGCTAGAAAATACTGCCGTGTCCCAGAGGAATATTTGTACTGAGAGGGGAGTCTGGATGAGAACATTAATTATTCACAAGTCAAAAATCAACAAATGGCTTAAGTATTGCAGAATTTGTTGGCTCAAATGATTTTGCAAACGTACTTTCTGAAGGCCTTTTCAATTAAATCATTACTTTTAAACTGTCATGGAATTTCAGCTCTTGTTAATTGAACTGTATGATTAATATTCATGACTGGGCATGGAATTGCCTTTACCACATTCATACGCCTGGCTTAGATTGTTGGATAAACACAGGCACGCTCAGCTACAAATTAACACCAAGTATTGCTTGTTTGGGGGAAAAACAATAATAATTAAAGAGCTGTTTGCTGTGCTACAAGATCTGAAGTGCCGAGAGCGTTGCAGCACGGCAGCGACCTGCATTTAAGGGGCAAAAAATAGAAGAACCTCCTGGATGTTCCCATTTTTTTTTCAGTTGATCCCACGTCTTTCCCAGCTATTTAAAACCTGAACCACCTCCAACCTCTGAAAGCCATGTGGGTGGTTTGAACAAGGCTGGAGGGGAAAGCACATAGTAATTCCCCAAATGAACACAACGAGAGAGAAATAAATAAGCTGTTATTTTTACGACCCCCCTGTTTCCTTTGCTGTCTCACGTTGGTGTGGATGGACCAGCAGCACCTGGCTGTCAATAAGTAGCTGCTGGATGCACACACACACTGCTGTGTCTGGCTATTATGCCCCTAATCATGCAAATCAGCACGTTATTAGTGAAATTACTGCACTCTCTGCCGGCTTTCTTATCACCATTATCCTATTTAACTGGAAGGAGATGACCTGCAACATCTTTCTTCCCAGTTCCCTATCAAAGATGTGCTTTGAGCATTTGCCTTTGCTGGGAGTGAAAGAGGAAGGGAATCCCAGGCTGGAAGGGCAGCAAGGAAAGGCATGTCTGAAGAAAAGCCCTTTGGTGAAGAGCAGAAAAGTCACCCCTGCTCCACCTTCTCCTGATCTCAGCAGGGTCAGGACTGCTCTGACTCCATGTGACCTTCTCCCAGTGCCCCAGGACATTCAAGGTGCCAAGGGGACAAAGGGGATGGCACAAGCCACCTGCACCAAGTGACAGCCTGTTCCTGAGCACATCAGCAGGAGCTGTCCCAGCCAGGAGGTAACAGAGCTCAGTATTTACCCAATGTTTATTCATTCTGGCAGCCAGAAAAGTCATTCCCTATGTATCCTCAGCTCAGGTCAACAGAAAGAAAGCCAAGGAAGGGTTTACTCATGCACTCTAATAAGAGTGATGAATGTTTCACACAAATGGAAACGTTTCTAAAAGCAACTTTTCTCTGCCCAGCTGATGAGTCTCTTGAACAAAACATGGTTTCATCAATACTCTGATTATGAGAAGAAAGCACCAATTTCTAGTAAATTCAAGTACCATCAAAGAACATGGCACCCAGGGCTCTACTCAGAGTGTGGACTGAAGGGAAATGAAGGAAATGAGGAAAATTACATGGCAATAGGGAAAAAACAACCCGGATCAAGTCTGAACCAGGACTGGGCCTGGACCTCTCTTCTGGCAACAGGGCCAAACCCCTTCTACTGCACTGCCAGCAGAGCTGGTCCCACAGAGCTGCTCCTCCTAAACCTCTCCACAGCCACGTTCCTCAAGGACTGGAGCAAGCTGGACTTGCCAGACTCAGGGCATAGGCACCTGCCTGCAGTCCTGTGAGCCAAAGCCACCCAAAACCCACCCAGAACCAGAACCAACAGGAGCTGCAGAGACAACGTCGCTGGGCTGTGCTCAGACTGCAGTTGCTCCTCTCCCTCCCAAAACAGGATCTTTGCACACACAAATTGCAGCTGAGCTCCGGGAGCTGTTAATTGAGCAGCAGCAGCAGCAGCTCATGTTGTGAACACAAAATTATGAGAAATTATGTCCCGACTGCAAGAATGTCCCTGCCACTGAACCCTGGGCTGCTCCCTCCATCCCAGGAGTCTCTGCCCTAGGCAAGTTGTCCAAGGCTGCACACCCCAAACTGGAAAAGAGGGTCCTCTGGAATAAATCCTCAGCAATACATACCCACTCTGGGCCCAGAGCAGAATACAGCAGAGCAACAAGGGGAACTCAATGAACACTGACTTTTCCCTATGTCTGGTGAGGCCAAACACCCAAGGTCAAACCCAAGATTAAGGAAGAAGCCAGGAAAAGCCCTTTCACAGTGGAATAATATGGATGTGGCAGCTCTAGCACTGAAATAAAGTCATTATCAAGGTAAGTATTCTGGAGGAGCAGTGGAGCTGGGAATCCCACGGCTGGCTTGCCTCTGGCTACACTGGCAAAAGCAGGGAGGAGATCCAAAAAACCTCAAGCTCAGGGAATTCACCTGCTCCAGCAGTAAGCCACACTCAAGCTGGCTCTGCAGCTCATGAGCTGAGCATTTGCTACAGAATCCTGGAAAGAGAAAGCAAAAACCCATCCAATGTCTGGAGGCAGCCAGGAACCAGCCATGTGGAGAAGGCAGCAGTGCTGGTGTAGCCCCCTCACTTCCCAAGCTTTCACAGCTTTCCCTTGTCTTCCCTTTCTCCAGGAAGTGGCTCCACCACAAAGCACCTGGATCAACACTACCCCAGCAGGCCCTTGGAGCACCCCTTGGTGCCTACCTTGGCTTGGACAGCGTAGGAGGCCAGCAGGACAGAGGCTTCAGGAGGACAGAAGATCTTCTCATCCAAAATCTGCTTCTTCACCTGCACACAGAGCAGCAAAGGACAGATAACACACATTTAGTGGAGCACAGCAGAGCATGACTGTCACAGCAGATGGCTGCAGTTTGTTTTAACTTGAGCTGTCAACCACACAGAGTTAACAATTTTCCTAACACTAATCACAGTCCATAACCAGGAAATCTCTGGCGGCTCGGAAGGGCTCAGGCTTTCACAGACCACCTTTCCCAGACACGTTGGTGAGAAGAGCTAAATTTATATGTGGAAAATGACAGCAGCTCTATCCTGTTGCTAAAGGCAAGAGTGGGGGGGGGGAAAACCTTGCATGTAAACACAGCGATAAAACCTCTTAAGGCACAAGCTACGGATTGATAGGACATCCAGCCACGCTGCCAAATAAAAGAGCAGCTTGCAGCTGAGTCTCTTGAGCACTGCAAGCTTTGCTCTGGGACATTCAGGCCTCATTGTGAGTCAGTGCTCACCTGTGCTGGAGGCCAATTCCTTGGATCCCAGCACGGAGAGCTGTGGGTCACCTCCATGGCAGAGCTTTTAGCAGCAGGCAGAGCCCCGCGTGTGCTCCCAGGAGAGCCAACGTGCAGCTCCCCAAAGCCACAGCTTTACTTCCCTGCCTTCTGTGCATTAAAAAATTAAACCTGTCATGTTCTATATTTTTTGGGTTGGCACACTTAATTTTCCTGATTAAAGATAGGGGGAAAAAAAAATTCAAAAAGCCTACGATTTCCTGGGAGGCTTAAATGGATTGTCAGAGATGCAGGAACATCAATTTGAATTTTTATCGTGCTTTGAGTCCTCAAAGTTGGGTACAACATAATCACAGCAGATATTCTGCTGCATCAAGATAAAAAACAGGAGAGTTTACAAGCTTAGATGTGCTCCTGTTTCCCAAATGCATTCAGGAGCCCAGGCTCCTCTCCACACACAAATCCCAGCAGCAAAGTCATGGTCTGCATTTAGAAAATGCAGCTTGAATGGCTTTTCCTCCCCGATTTTCCTTCTCAAAGATGCCAACAACGTTTCTCCTCACCGTGGATAAAGCTCCTGGCAAATGAGGCATTCAGAAATAACCCTACAGAGACACCAGTGCACGAGACAGAGCTCAGAAATTAACAGGAATACTTTGCATTTAGAACACTTTTGGCTCTAGAGAAAAAAGATGGACTTTGGAAGAGTGAGGAGCATCAAGAGGCTGCTGAGCTCACTTGGAAAGGGCAGGACACGCTACAGGCTACAGAGGTAATCCCAGATCCAGGTTGTCTTGACTTTGGTGTAAGAAACATAAAAATAAGCGACTTTTTAAAAATTTTTGTGATTTATCTTCAAATTAACGGCCACAGAGCAGCTGAAATACCCCTGTGAATAACTGAGGGTCTGACTAGGAGGGTTCTATTCCCTGTAAGTATGCTTGACACTACTCTTCCCAGGAAAAATGTGTCAGAAAATGGATTTTGTGGCAGAAAATTGATCATGCCTCTGAAAGAGAGCTCCTGTGATAGCAGCTCCTTGTTAGCAGCCATGCAGCATTGCCACATCATCGGCTGAACTAATTTCTCAGGACACAAAGTTTTGTAGAGTAATTGAAATTAAAAAAAAATCCAACCAAGATGTGTTCCAAATGCTTAAGTGAAGGGCAGGAATTCCTGGGGCAGATGAGACTGTGAGGTTTCCCCTTCTCTGTTTCTCCATCAGAGATCTGAGCTGCTGGGATGTTCTGCTCCAGTCACCTGGAGGCTGTTCAGTGAGAAGTGAGGAAGGGAACTCTGCTGTACAGCCTGGGAACAGGCTGGCTGCACTCTGCTCTCCAGGATGAAACTCCCCTGCTCCACACGTGGATGCCATCACGTCCAAAGGCAGCTGCCACCCCTCAGCACAGCTCATCCCACACCCTGCAGAGGGACACGAGCCCTTGGCTGACAGGTCCATGTCTCTGAGCCACCACCCATGGATATTATGGATCACCTCATCATTCTTGGCTGCCACTTCAGAGGTCTGCCAGTCTGGGCAGACTGTTTCCTCCACAAAAAAACATCCTTCACCTATTTTAGGAAGTTTTTGTTGCTGAAGACAAGTCCCTTTGGACAGGTGTGAACAAAAGGATGTGGAGCACACTCTGCTGACCAACTCTCTGAGCCTGGGACCTTCTGCTCATCCTGGCCCCCTCTTCCTCAGACTGGATAGCAGTATATTAACTCCTACCTGCAGGAAGAACAAGTGCTGGGTGATTTCCTGGACCAACTCCTCCTCTGCATTCTCAGGATAAAATTTGGCCAGGAAGTGAAAGGTTTTGGGCTCCTCTGTGGGGACATCGTGATCCAGGACCTGTGGGATACAAAAGCCATTTGGTTTCTTCAAGACAAGACCCAGCTCCCTTCTGTTCAGATCAGCACATCTTCTGTCAGACACTTTTAGACATCTAGAACAGACCTAAATAGTTCAGACACCGTAGTTAAAAAAAGAAAACAAACATTTCTGACACTCCTAATGATGCAAGGGAACAAAAAAAGGCAGAAACAAACAGCATGAGAAATGAGACAGTGAAGGTTGATCCTGATCTGCCACGTGCTCGTTGCTTCTCCTGATTCTTGTGGAATGATCTTGGATCCTGCTGCGCCACCATTCGACTTTCTCCTTGTTTCCCTGCACTGAGTTTATTTCAGTGGTGTTTCTCACCACCTTTCTCTGGTACTGCCCAGTTAAATGTTGGTTTAAAACCTCAGCATGAGAGGTGAGACACCCAGACCTCCCTCAGTGTCCATGACCACCTGGCTGTAGTGTCACATCCTCTGGATGTGAACATCTGACATCTCCAAAACCCACCCCTCAAAGACTTGGGAAGCATTTCCTCCCTTATCCCCCATCTCCTTTTCACTCTGGTTTTCCCACTCCCAAGCTCTCTGTATTTCTCAACAACAAAACAAGAGGCAGCTCCACTTTTCTGCTGATGATTTTTTGTTCAGGGGCACAAAAGAGAGAGTTTTAGGTTCCATTTGCTTTGCAGTAATCCCGAAGTGCAGCACCCTAGCATGGCTCTGTCCCAAAATGTCTCCAGGAGATTCAGTGTGCACAGATGCTGGGATGGCGCATCACTACCAGCTTTTCCCAGTCTGACAGCCTGAGAAGCCACGGAGATTTAAGTACATCTATCCCAGTTCACCCACCACACAACCTCAGGCATTCAAAAAAAGAGGAGGACGTTCTCCTTTGTCACCCCACACAACCTCTCAAGGGAAATATCTCTGTCCATGGCAAGGGCTTAGAATGAGATGAGCTTCAGGGTCCCTTCCAACCCAAACCGTTCTGGGATTTTGTGAACTTTGGTTCCAACCTTCTTGTCCATTTTCAGCCAGGCCACCGTGTCCTTGATGGTGTACTGCAGCCCGAAGAACCAGGTTTCCCGCAGTCCCAGTGTCCTGCACACCAGATCAAACAGGTCCTTCCCTTTCCACTTCACCTGCCAGAGAGCAAACAGGAGGCAGAGTTATAAAGATGGATTTCAGAACTACTCTCTGTTCAACCAAATGCACTGTTTTCATCTCACAAGGTCAACTTTAACCCCCTGCAAATGCATTTGGTACTGATGTGAAAACACCCTAACAAGGCAGACATTATCTCCTTCCATCTGATCTCATCTGCAGATCACCAGCTCCTCCCTCAGTAGGAAACTGAGATGTGATTTCCCCCCCTATTCCAAAAAGTGACACTGTAAAGCCCCTGTTTCTCACCCTGGGAAACTAAGGGCTCATTTAGGCTCTTGCTGAGCTCAGGTTTAGGCTCCTGCAGTGTTTAGGTTTTTATTGTTGCCAGCAGGGAATAAAAATCCCTTTGAACTGCCCCTTGGTGGCTTTAATGTGTCTCCCTACAGGCTCAGGGATTCAGAGAGAGGAGCCACAAAATCAGCAGTGACACAACCCCTGCACGGAGCACGTGCATCCAGAGCCACCGACCCTGCACGGATAGAAGGGAAAGAGAGCCCCAAAATCCCCACCATTACCACTGAAGTCAGCGTTTCTCTGGGAGCACATTTTGATAGAGTCAAACTGCATTTTCTGCTGAAAATGGTGGTGACAAAAGCAGCCAAGGAGCAGAGAAAATTGGTTGCTCAAGGACCGTGTCCTTCAAGCAATCCTGAAGCTGCATCCATGATGCTACTGAAGTTTGATCATAAAATCAGGAGGTGTTTGGATGCAGAGAGGTGAAGAGGGACATAAACCACACGAATCTAATATGCCAAAGCCACTTTGGTCCTCCATCTGCACACTGAAAACAATTGCTGGACCGAGACATATGGCCATTACTCCAAAGCCCTTGGGCAAACAGATCTTGAGCACTCTCTTGTCACTACAACTCAATCCTGGTGCCACCTGGACACATCAATATTAACGCCGGGGCCGCTCCTGCTGTCACCCACTGCCGCCTTGTGGGCACAGCCAGGCCCAGCTCAGCCAAGCTCTGCCTTTCAGAGCTGACTCTGTCACTGCTCTCCCCCTTCCCAGAGAGCACAGACACACACGCTGACAGTCCCGGAATAGGACAAAGCCGACGCCACCCTCCCAAAAAACACCACCCCCGGACCGCTCGCCGCGATTCGGATCGGGCGCTGTCAACACCTCAGGGTCAAAACGCCAGGAGCAGCAAGTTTGGCAGTACTGTAATTATAACCCCCCTAATTTCACACATTTCACTATCCTCCAGCCCCCGGGATGGGCTCCAGCTCGGCACAGGATGGCTCAGACTGCAGATCTTTTTCTGACTATGATTTTAAGTGGGAGGTTAATTCGTGGGCTCAGACAAAACAGAGTGAGGCCCGTTAAAAGAGCTATTTGGTACCATTTTTGCAGGCACATAAAAGCAGGCTGCCAGCAAAAGGCTATTTCTTCATTAAACTGCTTTGTATAAAGCATTATGGGCTGTTTTTGCCTTCTCTAAGGCCGTATTTCAGTCTCAGCACAGCAGTGCCTGCACCAAACCTTCCCAGGACGGGCTCCTGCCTGCTGCTGATGGCAGAGCCAGGACATCACTCCACATCCCATGGGATCAGTGTGTTAAACCTGGAATTTCCACCGGCTGTGACTCCTCATCAAACCTCAGGTACCCAAACTGTGCTTAAGAGCTGACAGGACCCAAAGGTTTGCTCTCAAAACACAAACCACGAGCTTGTTTTGAAGAGCAGCACTGAGAATCAAAACAGGAGCTTTGTGCAGTTTTCAGACCAGCATTTTTAACTTGGTGATGGGAATTTGGAATAGTCTGGGTGGGAAGGGACCTTAAAGCTCATCCATGGGCAGGGACACCTTCCACTATCCCAGGTTGCTCCAAGCCCTATCCAGCCTGGCCTTGGAAACTTCCCGGGATCCAGGGGCAGCCACAGCTTCTCTGGGCACCCTGTGCCAGGGTCTCCCAGCTGGATTTCTTCCTGACACCTAACCTAAACTCTCCCCTTTTAGTTTAAAACCATTCCCCTTTCCCCCTATCATTATCTGCCTGCATTAAAAACTCTCCTTTTTTTACAAGCCCCCCTTTAAGGGACTGTATTTTAAGTGCATTTTACACCAGCACTTTGTCACCACGAATTTCTGTGGTGGCAGGAATACACATTTAACATTCCTGCACAATGCTCAAGACTCCAGCTATAACAGAGCACAGATCCTCCCCAACTGCGCTGAATTACCTTCATTAAATATATCAATGATCAGCAGCCACCTTTATTCCAACAGACATGATTTCCCTCCACACCTCGGTACTTAAAATAACAATCTGCATTCAAGTGGCATCTTCTGACAGCTGAACTCCAAGTGCTTTACAGACATCCAGGACCTCAACCCTCCTCACTCATACTTTACAGGCTTTGTATCATTAACTGCCACAGTCTGTGGTTGTAAACTACTAAAAAACAAAGCCCCTCCAGGGCATGAGGGGATGGACAGAGCTGCTGTCCAGAGAGCCTGGGGGACAGCCAGGACAGGCTGGCCGTTCCCATCCACCCTGTGTCCGTCACTCCATTCCCTGCACAGCACTCAAGTGACACCTGAAGCACAAAGATGATTTTACAAGCCCTTCTGAGCTCCTGAAAACAAAACTAAGGAGCACAGAGCAGAAAAAACCCTTCTCAGCCATATGCTGGGATGGCTGGCACGATGCTGTAACAAAGCTCCATCTCCCAGCAAAAAGCTACATCATGATAACCTCAATGTGACCGTGAGGACAGAGTGGGATGCGTCACTCCAGCATCCTGCCTGTGCTGCAGGCATCACCTCTGACATTTGCAGCTCCTTTCCCATTAGCAGGATCACAGCACGGGCGGCTGCAGGGATTCAGGAGTCACCGAAGAGACACGGGAATGAGGTGCTTTATAAACAGGCAGTTACTCCACAGAGCTGTTTGTGTTCTTTACTAAGTACAGAGCGGTTACAATCTATCAGCAAAGCATTTTAAATTAACAGCACTAAACACTTAGAACTCTGCAGCCAGTGGCTAGAACAGCGTATTTCCAGTCTAGATTATTGGCATCATCTTTTTCTCTGGCGGAGACGGCGCATTTGGCATCTATTAACAGGGTTTGCATTATTTATTAACCTGCACCGGGAGTCATTTCCAACTCACAGGCAACTGCGCGATTTATTTCGGAGCACAACCTCTCTGTCAAGTTTCACAACTGCTCCTCAGCTTCCGACGCGATAAAGCAGCTCTAAAAATGAGCAGAAGGGCTGTCTGGTCCCCTCATCAGCGGGTGACAAGGAGGGAGGGCAAGCCAGGGAATGGAGATGTTTTGGGAGGTTTAGGTGCAGATCAGGGCAAGGTTCTTCCCCCAGAGGTGCTGGCACTGCCCAGGCTCCCCAGGGAATGGGCACGGCCCCGAGGCTGCCAGAGCTCCAGGGGTGCCCAGGGTGGGTTGTTGGGGGGTCTGGGCAGGAACAGGAATGGGACTCAATGATCTTTGTGGGACCCTTCCAACCCAGGACATTCCAGGACTCTAAGAAATAGGCAGCAAGGGACAAGGGGGTGCAACAATCCTGCATTGGGAGGGTTGAGCAAGGGGTCTACACAGCAAAGACATTCCCAAAACATTGTCAGGCTGATGCTTTTCTTTCAACAATGTCAAGTGTGGCACAGGGGAGGCAAGAGGGATGGGTTTAATTTAATATTTAGGTTCCTCACACCAGAGGCTCTCCTGGGACAACAGGGAAGTGCCCAGGCTCCAGGGGACAGAACCTGGCTCTGCTCAGGGGATACAAAAGATGTCACCTTCTCATCACAAACACAAACCCCTGGAGCTTCAGCTCTTCCTGGGATCAAGGTGGGCAATAAGGGCACGAGTGAGCAGAGGACACCAAGGCTCAGCTGCTTCCCAGAGAAACCCACAGCAGCGGGCCCTGCACACCCCACCCATGGGACAAGGTTAACGCACGACCTTGCGGAAATTACTCACATTTACAGAGTATTTTACTGCACCAATTTATCCATAAATAAAACAGAAAATGGCTTTTTGCTTTGCAGATAATTTTATTAGGTGTTAGCTCTGTGCTAAGGATGGAAAGAGAGGCAAGAGCTCCTGCTGTGACACAACAGCCAAAGGACTGCTGTGAAAAGGGGACCAAGCCCGGAAAAAGTGCTCAGAGTGAAGTTATTCCTGTTTAGAATCAAATTTTAACGAGAGAACACGACACCACTGAAACAGGGATGGAGAGGGAAGAAAGGAGAGAGCTGGGCCTGAGCAGAGCATTGCTCCATGAACCACCTGGGAATGAGGAAATGGATGTAGACTGCAGCTATTCCAAACCCCTGTCCCACAGGAGATGCACAAACCACCCACCCGCAACAGTTTACAACTGAAATGGAGATGATTTTGAGACTGCAGACCACGCTTATTTCTCCTTCTGGACCTCAGTGATAACCACAGTACCACAGACAACCATTTATTTAGATTTAAAACCTATTTGGAGCAAACAGGGAATCAAAAATGTAATATTCGTCAATTTTGTTTTAAATAAAGTGATGTCAAATATTTTCAATTGCCACTTACTGAGTCACAAGGCAGGGCTGTAAAAGTTATTTTTATTTACTAATGCTACACGACAACTCGATAACGAGCTTTTAATTAAAACCTATTTCTGTTAACCACCGAGGAGGCCAAAAACGCGCCCAGGCATGAGGATGCAGATGGTGCAGCCAAGCACGTTCCGTGGTGTCTGCCCGAGACAGAGACGGAGCAGGAATGCCGAGGACAGGCGGCTGTGACCAGACAGAGCCAGGGGAGAGGCAGGGGACAGCACCTGGTGACAATGTGCCCTTTGCCGTGCTCAGGTGAGACCTCACCTGCAGAGCTGCCCCAGCCCTGGGGCCCTGCACAGGAGGGACCTGGAGCTGCTGGAGCCAGTCCAGAGGAGGCCATGGAGCTGCTCCAAGGGCTGGAGCCAGGCTGGGAGAGCTGGGGGTGCTCACCTGGAGAGGAGAAGGCTCCAGGGACACCTCAGAGCCTCTTCCAGGGCCTAAAGGGGCTCCAGGAGAGCTGAAGAGGGACTGGGGACAAGGGATGGAGGGACAGGACACAGGGAATGGCTCCCAGTGCCAGAGGGCAGGGAGAGATGGGATACTGGGAAGGAATTATTCCCTGTAAGCACTGATTGAAGCTGTGGCTGCCCCTGGATCCCTGGAAGTGTCCAAGGCCACGTTGGAGGGGGGTTGGAGTAGCCTGAGATAGCAGAATGTGTCCCTGCTCATGGTAGAAGATGGAACTGGATGAGTTTTAAGGTGTCTTTCAACCCAAACCATGCCATGATTCCATGTGCCAAAGTCTCACCTCACCCGGTAAGTTGGGCTCACACAGATGAAGAGTTACAGGATCAAGCAGCAGCTCAGTGCAGAGTAAGAAGCTCCAAGAGGACGAAAGGAGGATTTGGATCCTGCAGGGAGCTCTGCTGAGAACACACAGAGCTGTAACATCAGCCAGAGCTGTCTCTGTGCTACATTTACACATCTGCAGAACACTGCTCCCTGTCCTGGGAAGGAACAGCCTCAAGCCCTCCCTCCGTGCAGGAGCTGATTGCTGATACACACGGGGTGTTTCAGCCTGGCCTGACCTGCTCTGATGGGCCCTTACACCCTGCTGAGCTCTGAGCACGGACAGCTCAGCCAGGCAGGAGAGGGAAAGCCAGCAGCTCACCTCAGGGTGATGCCAGGGTAAATGCCTCTCTTCCCATTTCCAGGGCTGTGGGATTCCCTACCAGTGTTGCCTCCCAGCTTCAAGGAGATTGTTCCCAGGGCTGCTTCCCTGTTCAAGTACCTTTAATTTCAAAAACCATCTACTTGAAAGACACTGTACAAAGGGAAAAAAAAAAAAAAAAAAAAAGAGGTATTAAAGAGCATCAAAACTGGAGTCCACACACCAAAAGAGAAAGATTTACTGTCCCAAATGCCCTCCCTCCTTCCCCTCTGCATCAACACACCTCTGGATTAATTAACAGAGTCTGGGGATTGACAGCAGTTTTGAACAGTCTTTGGAGAGAAGTAACAGAAGTTTCCAGCTGGCTTGGAAGAGGCTGTGATGGGAACAGGGGATCCAGGGAACTTTTCAGGTGCAGTGTGAGGCACTAATGCCAAAGAGGATCCATGTCCATAAGTCACAAGCACACACACACAGAATCACACAGAATTACTAGGTTGGAAGAGACCTTTAAGATCATCGAGTCCAACCCATGCCCAGGAGAATGAACTGCACCAAGCAAGACATCTCTAAAACATTAACTCCAAAATGTCACTGGTGTGAATCAGAAATTCTGAGGTTTTGGGGCACAAACCCCTCCAAGATATGAGTGAGGAAACAGCCATTACCTGCTGTGTCTCAGATTCAAAGTGAGCAGCACAACCTCCTGAGTGCTGTCAAAAGATCAGGACACAAGGGCACATGGAGGAACCAAACACTGACTTGACAGCTGGTATCCCAAGAATTTATTTGGGATCATGTTGTAGCTGAGGGGGGATTATTTATCTCAGCTTTTTAAAATCACTGTTCCTGCACACAGACTGGTCTTTTCCTGTTAAATTTGTGCATGCTCACAGAAACTTTGCAGCATCAAAAGGTCACTGCCCCTACCAGCACCACGAGCTGCTGCCTGAAACTGGGAATGTATGGATCTTTATAACCCCCCTTCCAAGTATCCTGCAATGCAGAAGGAAGCCAAGGGCATTCTGCTCACTGATTTCCTCCTCCTGCCTTTTTATTTTGGTGCAGTGACTGGACACAGCTCAAAACTCAGCTCGGATTTACCGCACCAGCTCTTCCTCAAAAACTCATTTCCACCCAGATTTCCACCACCAAATCCTCGGTTGTTCCTGTTCCAGGGGATGAGCTTTGCAGCTCAGCTACACAAGTCCCTGTGTCTGGTGACAAAGGGACAGCACTCAGCTGCATGTGGCCGAAATCAGGACTCTTCTACTTACAAGGGCTTTACATCCAACTGGCTCTGCACCGAGTGGGGCACTGGGCTAAAATAAAGCTCTCTTCCAACCAGGATTATCCTCTGGACAGTGAGGAACAGCTTAAGCACTGAAGCAATAACAGGATGCATGTTTAGACGAGCAAATACATCAGCACAAACCTGCCTCTTCTCGCTGCTTGAACACTTAAGCTGTTTCTCCAGGCTGGCTGTGAAGCTTTTCCCGTTCATTTTTAAGATGCCAAAGGATTAAGGTTGGGAAGCAGCTGGGCAATGAGCTGCACCTTGATGGAGTGACCATCCCTGCAGGATTCAAGTCCAAGACCACAAACACAACAGCAAGTGAAAAACACACCCTTCAGAAAGTGGCCATGCCTCTGAGATGAAGAGACACTAATGGGGCTGAGCACTGCATGAGGAAGAAATTGGCAAAGACACCCACGAGGCCAAAGGAAAGACGGAGGGATTCTTCCATCAGCCAGGGAACTTGGTTCTGAGAGGGAAAAAACTACACATGGGAGAGGGTGAGAGCAACCTGACACCAGCTGCACCACAGCTCTGCCATCCCACCAGAGGTGTGGGATAAACAGTGCTTTGGGTGTGGACTCAAAAATACCATGGGGTTTTCATTATTGAATAACTCATGGAATGGTTTGGGTTAGAAGGGAACTTAGTCTATCTTGCCATTCCAGGTAGTTCCAAGTCCCATCCAGCCTGGCCTTGGGCACTGCCAGGGATCCAGGAGCAGCCACAGCTTATCTGGGCACCCTGTGCCAGGGCCTGCCCACCCTGCCAGGGAAGAGGCTTCCACAAGGCTGTCCAAGGTTCTCAGGAAGGTGAGGCAGCTGGGGCTGCTTTAGCACAGGGATTCAAGAGCTATGCAAATGTCTACCCTTCCTCCAGATGTTATCAATTAATTAAGTACAGCTCAAACCTCCAAGATGGAAGTAACAAAAGGAAGACACTCGCTTCGTGCCTCCAAGATTTCCCCGAACAAATTTAAAGTCTTTAAAGTGAAACCCCAACCGTGATTATTAATCTCCATCACTGTGTTAGAAAGATTAAGATTTCATTTCTAGGAATTATTTTAGATTTAGGCTCAATTTAGAGACATCAACTGCAGAATAAACAGATGCAAAGCAGGTTTAATCCCTTAAAATGCACAGCTGGGGATTTCTAGGGAGCAGACTGAAAAATTAACACTGAGAAAGAGAGTAAGTCTCCAGTGGCTACAGCTGGGTCATGGAATCATGGAATATCCTGAGCTGGGAGGAACCCCCAGGGATCACAGAAGACCAACTCCAGACATCCAACAGATCAGCAGCTCTGTCGCTGTCAGCACGAGGTGCCACTCGCAGGCCACAAAAACACATCTTGAGAATCCCCAAACCGTAGGATTTCCACTGTACCTCCATCCACTGATCCTCTCAAGTGTTTGTGAGGCAGATTTCCCTCTCCCAGTCTCCTGCTGGAGTCAGCAGCTTTCCTTCCTGGCCAAAGATACCTCAAAGCACAGAGATAGCTGAGTAAACAGAGCAGATTGCTGTTCTCCTGGCAAACCTTGGGATAGCTGCTGGATTCCTTCAGGGAGGAGCACAGTCTTACCCAAAAATCGACTCTCCCACCCCACTGGCTCTCAGGAGGGCAGAGACTCCACCCCTGGCTCCAGGACTCACTGTGGGTGTAGAGCAAGCCAAGCCCTTCCCTGGGCCACCTTCCCAACCCCAGTGACTCAAGGTGTGTCTGATCCCTCTGTCCACGGATGTTTTTGCAGAGTCAGCAAAACAAGGAGCTTTCCCCAGAGCCTCCCAAGTGTGACACAAAAACGGAGAGAGATCCAGCCAGGGAGCTGGACTGCTCAGACAGAGCTTGGATAAAACTCACACCTCAAACTGGGCTGCCCTGGGCTTGGAGCAAGCCCAGGAGGCCACAGAGATGCTCCAAGGGCTGGAGCCCCTCTGCTCTGGAGCCAGGCTGGAAGAGCTGGGAGTGTTCACCTGGAGAGGAGAAGCTCCAGGGACACCTCAGAGCCCCTTCCAGGGCCTAAAGGGGCTCCAGGAGAGCTGGGGAGGGACTGGGGACAAGGGATGGAGGGACAGGACACAGGGAATGGCTCCCAGTGCCAGAGGGCAGGGATGGATGGGATATTGGGCAGGGATTGTTCCCTGGCAGGGTGGGCAGGCCCTGGCACAGGGTGCCCAGAGCAGCTGGGGCTGCCCCTGGATCCCTGGCAGTGCCCAAGGCCAGGCTGGACATTGGGGCTTGGAGCAGCCTGGGACAGTGGGAGTTGTCCCTGTCCCAGGGCAGGGGATGGAACGGGATGAGCTTTAAGGTCCCTTCCCACCCAAACCATTCTGTGATTCCATGAAAAGCTCACTCCTCACCTGCAAGGTGTGAAACAGCCCCATCACCCACCTGCACCCATCCATCCCCCTCTCCTGCTCCAATATTCTGTGCTGAAAAATGAGGCCTGAATTCCCTCTGCATCCCCCCAGCACCAGCTCCAACACAACCCAGGAGCCCCCAGCAGGGCCACACTCACAGCTCCTGAGCTCCTTCCAGCTGCAGAAATTTCTCTGCAGCAACAAGTTCTTTTGGCAGGAACCTCCTGGAAAAGTCAGCTGGAGATTCACCAATTCCACAGTCAAATCCCACAGGAGTGCTGCCTCACCACTGCACAAACCCCCCTGATCCCAGCGGGAAATGACACCCGGCCACACCACTGAAATGAAAGAATTATTTGCTTTCCATCATCAGTTTTTGCTGCAGCCTTGGGAAACCAGGAAAAACAGAGCCAGGACTTTCACACTCTGCTGGAAGTGGGAAGCTCACACAGCTGCCTAAGAGCAAATCCTTAATCCCTAGGAAAAGCAGGAAGTTCTTCAGGGCTGCGAGGAGATTTCCAGAGCAAGAAAATCAGTGACAACAAACACCCCTTGGCTGCCGGGCACTGGGATTCCATCAGGGCTTGGGTCAGGAAATATAAACTATTAAATGAAGAGGTTGGAGTGGGGTTTCAATGTTTGTGCGGCCAACCCCTCTGGATCAGCTGAAAAAGCAGAGCAGATCCCAGGGTTTGGCAGCAACGCCCTGGGAGAAGGTTTTACAAGTTCTAAGGGCCCCAAAAAGGGAAATTATCACAGAAAAGCCAGACCCAACCCCCTGGAGCATCCCTCAACCTCATGGTGAGCTAAGAGCTCAGGAAAATGCCAAAATTCTGTCCTTGGGTATTGGTGGAGCACTTGGGAGTTGGATTCCTGTGGATTCAAGCTTTGACACTGAGAATCCTCAAGCCCTGTGACAGCCACAGTGTAGTGGTGGCTTGGGCTGGGATGGCAGGGTAGCACTGGATAAGAGCCCAAATGAAGCTGGATTGTAATGGGAATAAAGCTAAATTATAACCAGTCTAAAAGAGCATTATACCCAGAACGAAGCTGAATTATAGCCAAAGTATAGGATGAATTATAACCAGAATAATGCCAAATTGTACCCAGAATGAGACTGAATTATAACCAGAAGGAAGCCAAATTATAACCCAAATAAAGCTAAATTACACCTGAAGATTAACTACTGTCAGAATAAAGATGAATTATAACCAAAGTATAAACTGAATTATAACCAGAAGGAAGCCAAATTATACCCAGGATAAAGCCAAATTATATCCAGAAAAAAAGGCCAATTTATGACTAAAACAATGCTGAATTACATACATAACAAGGATTAATTATAACCAAAATAAAGCCAAACTATAACCAGGATACAACAGAATTATACACACAATAACACTGAATTACAACCAACACAAAGCCAAGTTATCACCAAACAAAAGCCAAATTACACCGATTCATAACCAAAGCAAAGGTGAATTGCAACCAAAGAAAAGGCGATTATAACCAGAATAATGTACAATTATAACCAAAATCACACGGAATCCCACCAGGATAACGCTGATTTATAACCAAAACAAGGCTGTGCCGCTGCTGGCCCAGGGCAGGCCCCGGGAACCGGGGAGATTCGGGGGGTCCGGGAGGGGGGTCCGGGAGGGGGTTCCGGGCCCCTCAGGGAGTGTGGGGGTGTTTTGGGGGGCCCGTCCCCCCTCAGCGGGACCCCCGTGCCCCGCGCCCACGCGGGCCGTCACCTCGCAGCTGAACTCCATCTCGGCGTCCATGGTGGCGATGCGCACGGTGAAGGTCTTGGGCTGCTTGCGCTTGAGGGAGCTGAAGCTCATGCGGGACGCGATGGCCCCGGCCATGGCGGCGCGGCGCGGTCAGCGCGGCGGCGGCGCCATGGCGGCCTGGCCCCGCCCCCCCGCCGCCCCATTGGCCGCTCCACGCGCTGCGCCCGCCCCCGCAGCCCCTCTCAACCAATAGAAAGAGCTGTGGTGGAGAGGCGGGAGCAGAAGCAACTGTGATTGGGTAGAGAGGACGTCACTCAAGAGAAGGAGCGGGGTGAGGCGGGGCCATGAGGCGAGGCGTGAGGAGGCCATAGGGCGTGATGGTGTCGCCCCCTGGCGGCGGGTGGAGCACGCTGCAGACGCGAGTGTGGGAGGGGCGGGCACCGGGACCTGGCGTGGGGACACGGGGACACGGGGACACGGGGACACGGGGACACGGGGACACGGGGACACGGAGACAGGGGGACACGGAGACAGGGGGACACGGGGACACGGGGACATGGGGACAAGGGGACACGGAGACAGGGGGATAACGGGGACAGGAGGACACGGGGACAGGGGGACACTGGGACATCAGGACATGGGGACACGGGAGGCCGGGAGGGTTCAGGGGACCCTGGTGTGTCCGGTGCCCGTGAGGTGCCAGGGTCCGTGGGGTGTCCGGGACCCCCGCGGTCAGTGGAGTGTCCGGGGTCTGTGGGGGGTCCCCGGGATGTGTGGGATCCATGAAGGGTCAGGAGTCCGTGGGGTGTCAGGGATCCCTGAGATGTGCGGGGTTTGTGGGTCCCTGGGGTCCTTGGGGTGACCCCGTGTCGCGGTGTCCGCGGTGCCGTGGGCGTCCCCGCAGGACGGGGTTCCCCGGGTGACACGGGACACGCGATGCTGTCCCCTCGGTGGCTCCCGGGGGGACCCGGCTGTCCGGGCTCGTGGGTGGGGGCAGAGACTGGGACCAGAGCCCGGGGCGGGCGGGGACACGGGGCAGGACCGGGACTGGGACTGGGATTGGGACTGGGACTGGAACTGGGATCAGCGCGGGGCAACGGGACGGGACTGGCTCCAATACCGGGACACGGGACGGGACTGGGAGCAGAACCAGCTGCGGTATCGGAACTGGGACCGTCACTGGGATGATGGGACCGGGATTGGGACCCGCCACCAGGGCAAGGGGACGGGACCACGTCCTGGATCAGTGTGGGATAGCGGGCTGAGAGCTGGGACGAGCACGGGGGAACGAAACAGAAACCGGGACCCGCTCAGAGTTCCTGGGACGGAAACGGAGCTCAGCACGGGAATAACGGGAAGGACTGGGATCACTTCGGGGTAACTGGGACGGGAACTGGGACCAGCACGGGAATAACGGGAGGTACTGGGATCAGTTCAGGGTTACTGGGACGGGAACTGGGACCAGCACGGGGACTACGGGGTGAGAATTAGGGCGGAGGGGTTGAGGGATGCCGGGACGGAAACTGGGACCTTCACTGGGATAACGAGACAGGGACTGGGACCAGTTCGGAGTTACTGGGATAAGAACTGAGACCAGTTCAGGGTTACTGGAACAGAAACCGGGACCAGCACAGGGGGGCGGGGCGGACCTGAATCCAGCAGGAGCCGAGAACCTCCCCGACACCCCCGGGGGGACCCAGGCGTCCGGGAGAGGCCCCCGCCCCCGCAGAGGGAAGAACGGCGCCTCTGTCCCCGCGGGGACAATGGGGACATTGACGGGGATCCCCCGCTGCCCCCGCAGAACCCCCCATGGCAGAAAGCGATGACCCTGCCCGCCGGGACCCCGCCCCCGCTGGCCCCCGCACCCAGGTGGGCGAAGGGGGTGGGGGACATTAGGGGGAAACTGGGGGGCTATGGGGGGGTTGTAGGGGTTGGAGACGAGGGTTGTGGAACTCTGGGCACCCGAGGAAGCTCGAGGGGGGCATGTGGAGCACTGGGGTGTACGGGGGAGCCCAAGACCCCATAGGGACTTATGGGGCACAAGGGGGGAGCTCTGGGCAGCGGTGGGGGCATTGTGGGGTACAAAGGTAAATTGGGGTGGGAGGCCTGGAGGGGGTGCAGGGGTGCTGGGGGGCCTTTCCTTGGCCCCCCACCGTGGGTGACACCCCCTGCCCAGCCCTGCCGGCCCGTGCCGAGGGTCCACGCCTTTGGAAAGGGGGAGCAGGCACTGCGGAGGGACCCCCGCACGCCCCCCGCCATGCAGGGCTGGCTGCACAAGCAGGTGAGGCAGGGGGCGCGGGGAGGGCTGGCGAGGGGGCTCAGGGGCTGTGTTGGGTTTGAGGTGTGGGATTCCAGGAGGTTTGTGGGTTTTGGAGGGATCTGGGGCGGTGGGGAGGGGCTGGAGGGTTGGGAGGGTCTGGAGTGTCAGGGGGTCATGGGGGTGGATATGGGGATTGGGGGGGAAATCAGAGGGAAATGGGGGGAGGGGGGGTTCAGTGGGTGGTGAGGGAGGGTTATGGGGTTTGGGAAGATCAGAGACACTTGGTCGGACTGGGCACTGTGGGGCGGTTATGGGGTCTGGATGGAAGAGGGTGCTGAGGGGTTATGGGGTTTGGGGGGCATGGCAGGGAGTCCTGTGGGGTTGAGGAGGTTGGGGGGATCGGGAGGGATTGAGGGGTCTGGGGCAGCAGAGGGTCCCGTGGGGGGATGGGCTGCGGGGGCTCAGCCCCCGTCCCCCCCTCCGCTTCTCAGGACAGCTCGGGGCTGCGGCTCTGGAAGCGCCGCTGGTTTGTACTGGTGGATCTCTGCCTCTACTACTACCGGGGTGAGGGGGGCAAGGGCGTCTGGAGACACCCGGAGGGCGTGGGGACCTGAGGGTGAGGGGGCTTGGGTGACCTGGCGTCCCTGGGGTGTCAGGTCAGTGATCCCGGGGTGTCCCTGGGGGGCTCAGGGTTCCTGGGATGTTGGGCAGTCCTTGGAGAACCAGGAATCCTGGGGGACTGGGGGGGTCCCTGGGGTGTTGGAGGTCCCTGGGGCGGTCAGAGATCCCCCGGGGATTGAAGGTCTCTAAAGCATTGGGAATTCCTGGGGACTGGGTGTCTCTGGATGGATCAGGGATTCTGGCAGGATCGGGGGTCTCTGAGGCACTGGAGGTCCCCGGGGGCTTGAAGAGGTCATTGGTGGGGTTCTAAGGTCGGGGGGTGCCGAGAAGGTTTGGGGGCTTCCGATGGGACTCAGAGGAGGTCCCCGGCATCCCCCCGATGGGACTGGAGATCTGGGGGTGCAGATGGGGCCTCTGGTACCCTCCATGGTGACCCTCCTCTGCCCCCCAGACAGCAGCGAGCAGCAAGTGCGGGGCGGCCTCCCCCTGCCGGGCTACGAGATCCGCGTCCTGCCCCCCGCCCCCCGCGCCCCCCGAGCCCCCCAGTTCCTCTTCACGGTCAGCCCCGGCTCCCTGGATCCCCGGATCCGGGGGTGCCCTGGGGGGGAGGGACGGGACCCGGACACCTGAGCCTCGTCTACCAAGGATCCCCCGTTCCCAGGCTGAACATCCCGGGATGCGCACGTACTGCCTGGGGGCTGAGACCGCCGAGGAGCTGCACGCCTGGGTCTGCGCCCTGCGCCGGGGGGCATCGCCCCTGCCCGGGTGAGCGGGGAACGGGGGGCACCGGGAACCTGGGCCCACGGGGAGGGCACAAAGAGGGCCGGGGATTCGAGGGGTTTGGGGGATCCCAGGCGGCAGGAAGAGGTTGGACAGTTTGGGGAGGGAGAGAGAGGGTTTGAGGAATCCGGGGAGGGGGTGACAGAGGGTTTGTGAGGGGTCACAGAGCGTTTGGCGGGGTCTTGGGGTCAGTTAACCCTTTAACTCCTGTTTTCTCCCCCTTTCCCAGCTCCACCCGCTCCCTTTCCCAGCAGACACTCCGGGAACCCCGGGGTGCGGATCGTCCCTCGCCCCCATTGCCCGCGCACTCCCCAGGTGAAGGGCTCGGGGGCCCACCCGTGCCCCCTCCTTGCTGCCCCCCAGTTCCCCCACTGCCCCACACCGAGGTGAGATCTGGGGGGAGTGCGGTGGGGGGAGAACTCGGAACGGCTACTGGATAGGGGGAAACATGAGGGGAGCAAGTACTGGGGTGATTGTTGCAGGTCTGTGTGCTGAGGGGGGTTATGGGGCAGAGCGGAGGGACTGAGATGTGGGAGGGGGTTATGGGGCAAAACGGGGGGGCTGTGGGGCAGAGGGGGGGCTATCGGCCCAGTGGGGGGTTTCTGGGGCAGAGAGAAGAGACAATGGGGCAGGGGCGGCTCTGGGGACGCCGCGGGTCCGGTCGTAGCAGCGTTCCCTGTGTCCTCCCTCAGGTGCCCCCAGCCCACGAGGAGCTCCCGGCGCGGGGATGTCCCCCCAGGGCCGGGAACACGCCGGAGGGGCCGCGGGGACCCCCCGAGCCCGCGCCCGCAGGTGAGACCCGGCCACGCCCCGGCCACACCCCGACCACGCCCCTCGTTTGAGCGACCCCCGCCCATTCTGACCCCGCCCCCTCAGGGAGGAGCCCGAAGAAGCCCCGCCCCCCTGGAGCTGCGCCGCAGCCCCCGCCGGAGCGAGCCAGCGGGACCGATCAGCCACCGGCCCCTCCAGCCGCCTCTTCTGATTGGCTTTCGAGCGCCGCCGGGCCCGCGGGCACCGCCCCCGCGCCGCCGTCCAATGAGGCGTCGCGGTGGCGGTGGGCGGGGGCGGGTGGGCGTGGCCGGGCGCTCGAAGGTGTGGGCGGGCGGCCAATCAGAATCACGCTGCTGCAGGCCAGCTTCTGAGGGGGCGTGGCCGGGCCGAGGGGGCGGGGCCCGGTGGGCACGCGCCGCGCGCGGCCCCGTCCCGGTGCGGAAGATGGCGGCGGGAGCGCGCGGCGGGAGCGCGGCGCTGCGGCGGCTGCGGGGCGGGGGCGCGGGCGCGGCCCCGCGGGGCGCGCGGTGAGTGGGGGACCCCCGGGCGGGGACCCCTCGAACCCCCGCCCTGCGAGCCCCCGCGGCATCCCCGGATCCCTCATCCTCCCCGGTCCCTGCGTACACCCCGCATCTCCCCCGCAGGGGACACCCCGCATCCTTTCCCCGGACCCTGCAGCTCCCCCGGACCCCGCATCCCCCCTGCTCCCCGCATTCCCCGGGGCGGAGACCCCCACCGCTGAGCCCTTGAGGCCCAGATCTCCCCCGCTCGTCGCATCCCCCGGGGCGGGGACCCCCGCACCCCGCTCCTCTGAGCCCTCCCATTTCCCCTCCGGACCCCGCATTCCCCCCGGACTGCGCATCCCCCCGAGCCGGGATCCCCGAATCCCCTCTTCGGAGACCCCTGATCCCTACTCTGTCCCCCTCATCCTCCCCGCTCCCCGTATCGCTCCGGGAGGGGACCCCCGCACCCCGCTCCCCTGGGCTTCCCGATCTTCCCCCCGAACCCCGCATCCTCCCCGGACTCCGGACCCTGCTTCTCCCGGGTTGGGACATCCACACCCCGCTATCCTGATCCCCCCCGGACCCTTCATCCCCTCCGGACCCCGCATCCCCCCGCTCCCCGCATCCCCCCGGGTGGGGACCCCGCACCTCCCGCCCCCGAGCCCCCTGAGCCCTCCCGGACCCCGCGGCCCTCCCGAAGCCCGGGGGCGGCCCCCAGAGTGGCCCCACGGTCGTTGCCTCGCTGGGGACAAAGGTCTGGCCGCAGCTCGGAGCCGGAGCCGAGGGGCCCCGTTCCCCCCCCCGCCACTGCGCTGGGGGGGAGCCCGACCTTCTCCGGGGCACCGGAGCCACCCCCGGGGCTGGGGGGGACACGCTGGGGGGCTGCTCCCATCGCCCCATGTCCCCTTGCCCGTGGAAGGGGCACCGGGGCAGCCCCTGGTTTGGGGATCCTGAGCGGGTCTGCCCCCATTGCCCCATGTCCCCTTGCCCGGGTCACCGTCACCGCAGTGGCCATCGGGGCTGAGGGGGCTCCCATGGGGGCTGCCCCCCTTGTCCCACACCTGTGTCCTTGCTCTGTTGGGCAGCACGGCCAAAACCCCTCTGGATTCAGGGGGACAGAGTGGACCTGGGGACAGAGCCAGCCCAGAACTGGGACAGGGCTCCCGGTATGAACTGAGTGGAACCCAATGAAGTCCCTGGGAGAGGGGCTCCCTGGGAGCCGGACAACGGAGGCAGCTGTCCCCAGGACTGGCAGTGGGGCCTCTGGATCCTGTTTTGCCATCCAGCCTGGTCATTCCTGGTCATTCCTGGTCATTCCCAGTGTCTCCCTGCCCCGCTGTCCCACAGGGGGTACTCCAGGGAGGCCGAGGGAAGCTGGTTCCGCTCCCTCTTTGTGCACAAGGTGGATCCCCGCAAGGACGCGCATTCCAACCTCCTCTCCAAGAAGGAGACCAGCAACCTCTACAAGATCCAGTGTGAGTGCTGCTGCCGGGAGGAAGGCAGGCACGGATGGGGTGTGCCCCTCATCCATTGGAACCCCCATTCCCGGATCCTTCTCCCCTTCCCAGCCCCTCTCTCCTGTCCCTGCAGTTCACAATGTGAAGCCGGAATGCCTGGAAGCCTACAACAAGCTGACGTGAGCACTCTGAGGGGGCTTCCCAGCACTCCAGCGGGATGTTGGGGTGCTGTTCTGGAATGGGAGGGGTGGGAGAGCTCGTGCAGAGCTCCTGAGTGAATCAGTGTCCCTGATCTGTGCCTCAGTTTCCCTCCCTGTGAAATGGATGCATCCCCCAGGCTGCGCCAGATCCTGTTTGGGCAAACCCTGGGAGAGCAAAGAGGGGCACTGGGAGGGTTTTGGGGTGCTGCCACCCACCCCACTGCCCCTTTCCATGCCCCCACAGAGAGGAGGTGCTGCCCAAGCTCCACTCAGACCCTGACTACCCCTGTGACCTGGTGGGCAACTGGAACACGTGGTACGGCGAGCAGGACCAGGCAGGTGAGGGCAGGCAGCAGCTCCTGGAATGCGGCGGACATTTGTGCCTCTGCTGCCAAAGGCAGAGATTCTGGTGGGATTTTGGGGTGCTGCTCCCCTTCCCCACCCCAAAACCCTCTTTGTAGTGCACCTGTGGCGCTTCTCGGGCGGGTACCCGGCGCTCATGGACTGCATGAACAAGCTCAGGCAGAACAAGGTACCAGCACCGGGGTGGGGGCGAGACCCCTGTGCCCGACACCCCCGGCCCGCCTCGCCCCCACCCCGAAACCCCCGGCTGGGGCTGTCCCCAGGAGTACCTGGACTTCCGCAAGGAGAGGAGCCGGATGCTGCTGTCCCGCAGGAACCAGCTGCTCCTGGAATTCAGCTTCTGGAATGAGCCCCAGCCCCGCCAGGGACCAAACATCTACGAGCTGAGGACCTACAAGCTGAAGGTGGGGATCAGCCTGTGCCTCATGGGGGGTCTTCAGGCTGATATACCCCAGGTTTTGGGGGGGAAGCCCCCCAAATTTCTCCTTCCTGGATGAGGAGACTCCAAGCCACGTGAGCAGGGGGGTTCTGACTGGTTTTATCCCCCTGTTTCCAGCCAGGGACCATGATCGAGTGGGGCAACAACTGGTAAGCCACTGGTTTCCCAGCATGGAGGGATGCAAGGTGGGAAAAGCTTCCTCTGGAGAAGGGGGGACCCCTGGGGGGCAGGCCCCCCATGTGTCCCCTGCTTCGTGCAGGGCTCGGGCCATTAAATACCGCCAGGAGAACCAGGAGGCAGTCGGGGGGTTCTTCTCCCAGATCGGGGAGCTCTACGTGGTGCATCACCTCTGGGGTAAGGGCAGTCACCCCTGGGGGACCCCCGGCCTGGGGGCTGGGCTGGGGGGCTCAGGGTGCCAGCCCCATCCTCTCCCCACAGCCTACAGGAATCTGCAGTCCCGGGAGGAGACGAGGAATGCGGCCTGGAGGAAGAGGGGCTGGGATGAGAATGTTTATTACACTGGTGAGTGGGACCCCCACCCGCTTTGGGGACCCCCTGCCTGTGCTGGGGACCCCCTGCCCTCACCTCTCTCCCCTTTCCTTCCGCAGTCCCGCTGATCCGGACCATGGAATCACGGATAATGATTCCCCTGAAGATCTCCCCCCTGCAGTGACTGGGGGGCCCTGGACTCCCCGCCCGTGCCCTGGCCCTGCTGGGGAAGGGCTGGGGAGGTTCTGCTCCCTCTGGCTCCCAGCTCTCTCCCCCATCCCATTTTGGGGTGCCCTGGGGGATTGAGAGCAGAGAGGGGAAGAAGGGAGCCCCCCAGGACCGGTGGGTCCCCAGGATGGTGCTGCTGGGGGGGCTGGGCAGGCTGTAGAGGGGCCTTAATTGCTCCTGATGAGCCCAGCCGGTGCCTTTGCTGCCAATTAAATATTTAATATGCTAAAGCCTGGGCCCCTCTCGGGGTGGGGAGGGTGGTACTGGGGACGCTTGGTGTGACCCCCAGGCTGGTGCCACCCATGGGTCTGCCCTGCCCCACATGCTGGATGCTTCCTGCACCAAAGGATCTCCACCCATAGGTGCTGTGATATACTGAGGGACTCCCCAGAACCCCAGTGTACCCCCAGTGCTATTGGGGCCCCCTTGCCAAACCCATGGATACCCCCAAGTGCCATCAGGGACCCCATCTGATATCCCTGGATCCCCCAGTACCACTGGGCACCCCAAGCCAGGGCCCAACCCAGCCCATAGATACCCCCCCATGCTGTTGGGGACCTTATCCCAAGCCCCTGAAATCCTCCAGTGGTACAGTGAACACCATCCCATGACCCTCCAAGCCTATGGATGCTCCCAGGGCCCCTCGGGACCTCTTCCCATGCCTTTTTGAGCCCACAGATCTCCCCGGTGCCATTGGGGACCCCATCCCAAGGTCCCCCCCAAGCCCATGGATCCTCCCACCATCATCAATGACTCCATCCTGTGCCCCTCCCAAGCCCCTGTGTGCCCCCCACCCCATTGGGGATCCCCCAGTGCCATCAGGGACCCCATCTCAAGCCCCCTCTGACCAATGGATACCCCCAGAGTCACTGGGGACCCCATCCCAAGCCCATGGACACCCATCAGTGCTTCTGGGATCCCTATCCAAGCTCCCCCTATTCCTGTGGGTGCCTTTCTGCACCAGGAGCCCCCCACATCCCACCAGTGCCCCCAGCGTGTTCTCACCCCCAGGGCTGCCCTTCCCCTCCCGCCCGCTTTGATTAAGCCACGCCCAGTCGCGCGGGCCACGCCCACCTGCCGAAGCCACGCCCCCGCGGGTCCTCCAGGGTGTCAGATCCGCTAGGGGGCGCCTGTGGCAGTGGCAGCCTCGCCGCCGCTCCGCGCCGCGCTCTGTTGTCCCGTGACGTCACTTCCGGGAGGCGCGGAAGCGAGGGCGCGGTGAGTGCCGGGGTGAGCCGGGACCCCCGGGAGGGGATGGAGGGTTTGGCCCCGGGTCCCTTGGGAGGGACGGAGGGTCCGTGGGCCGCTGTGCTGGGGGCTCAGTAGGAGTGACGGGTCCTGGTCTGGAGGGGGGAAGGCCCCGTGCTGGGGGAGCTCTGAGGCCTCGGGCCTTGTATGCTGGGGTTTGGGGGGCTCTGGAGGAGCGGGGAGTCCCCAGCGTGGGGGTCTGGGGGGTCTCTGAAGGGGTGAAGGGTTCTGGGCCCGATGTGTTGGGCTCTGGGAGATCTGGAGAGGTGCAGGGTCCCGGGTCCGGGGGGCTCGGAGGAGCAGACGCCCCGGGATAGATGTGGGGGGATCTGGGGTGCTCTGGAGGAGCGAAGGGCCCCAGATCTGTGGGTCTGGGGGCTGCGGTGAGGCAGAAGCCGCAATCCCGCTGTGCTGGAGCCTGGGGGCTCAGGGGCAGTGCAGCCCCCGAGGCCGGGAGGGACTGAGCGCTCGGGCCGGGGTCCCAAGGGGGCTCAGCGGGTGTGGGGGGTCCGGGGGGGCTGTGCTGGAGCAGAGACCCTGGGCCCGCTGTGCCGGTGGGGCTGTGAGGGAGTGGGAGGTGCAGGATGGAGGGAGGCACAGGGGACACTGCAGGACTGGCGGGGGGAGCCCCAATCCGAGCAGGTTTGGCCCCCACAGACTCCCCCCGTGCCCCTCCCCAGCCCTGCCGGCAGCACCATGTCCTCCGAGTCCAGCAAGAAGAGGAAGCCCAAGGTGATCCGCACAGACGGGGTCCCAGCCGAGGGCAAGCGGGGCAAGGGCGACACAGACCAGGTACAGACCTGCCCAGGGACCCTCCCACACCCCTCTGTGCTGGCCTGGCTTTCCCTGCTGGAAAACAGTGCCCAGAGAAGCTGTGGCTGCCCCGTCCTGGCAGTGTCCAAGGCCAGGTTGGACGGGGCTCGGAGAAAACTGGGATAGTGGAAGATGTCCCTGCCCATGGGACTGGATGGGCTTTAAAGTCCCTTCCCACCCAAACCGTTCTGGAATTCCATGAATTGTGAGACCCGCAGCTTCCAATGCCTCTTAAAGTCCTGCTGTGAATTCCTAAACCTGCTTCCATCTCTTTCAGGAGACACAAACACTCCTCTGGAGAGTAAGCACAAAGCTGGAAGATCCCTCAGGGATTTGCATGGTGCCTTCAAAGCCTCCCGTGAGCAGCAGGATAGTGTAGGGTCAGCCAGAGTGGGGAGTGGGGAGGAGGAATCACCTTTCTGGTTTATCCTCTGTGGTCATGTGGATCATGGAATATCCTGAGTTGGAAGGGATCCACGAGGATCCTCCTGTCCGACTCCTGGCCCTGCACAGGACACCCCAACGGCGTCAATTCAAATTTCCAGTAAAAGCCAGCCTGAAATTGCCAGGTGTTTTAGTGACTGGTGGGTTTGGGGTTGTTGGAACTGAGTCCTCTCCCTGTGTAAAGCCATGGGATTCATGGGCAGAGCCAGAAATGGCAGCTTGTCCCCCAGAGCCCTTTCCAGAGGGAGGGATGAGCCACGGGAGGTGTTTCTGCCTTGGCAGGATGTCAGGTACTACAGCGAGGAGAGCGAGGTGGATCTGCGCGACCCCATCAAGGACTACGAGCTCTACAGGGAGACCTGCCAGGAGCTCCAGAGGCTCATGGCAGAGATCCAGGAGCTGAAGAGCCGGGGCATCAAGGAAAATGTGAGGAAAGGCCTCCATGTGTGGTGTAATGTGTTTGTCATTTGGTGTTTCCCCGTTAATCCCAGAGGAAAGGCAGCAGGAGCTGTGATGTCTCCTGGGCAGAGTCAGGGAGAGGGAGCAGCCTCTCTTTCCCAAGCTGCTGGGGAGGGAATTGAGCCCCTGGAAATGGAACAGCTTCCCTTGTCCAAGGCTGCTGGGGCAGGGAATTGGAACATTTCCCTCGTCTTGGGCTCCTGGAGCAGGGTTTTTACTCTGGAAATAGAATAGCCTCCGTTGTCCCAGGCTCCTGGGACATGTCAGGTGCTTCAGGCTGAACCACCTCTGTTCCTACTGCTGAGGAAAATGACTGGAGTGATTCTTGGAGGGGCCTGGACCCCAGGTATCCCCAGCAGTGCCCTGTGATCTGACAGCAGGAGGCTCCCTCAGAACCCCCAGTGCCATAAATGGCAAAGCGTGGAGCCCCTTTTGTGGCAGGAATTCCCTGCAAAGATGGTGCCAGCCATCCCTCCTGCTTCCAACCCCTCTCTCCTGCCCCTCAGGCCTCCGAGATCGACGAGCGGCGCGTCCAGAGCTGCGTCCACTTCATGACCCTGAAGAAGCTGAACCGCCTGGCTCACATCCGGCTGAAGAAGGGCAGGGACCAGACCCACGAGGTATCCAGGAGGGGCTGGGAGTGAGGAATGCAGCTTGGCATTTAGGGAGGTCAGAGATGGGGTGGGTCCTGCCTGTTGTGTGAGTGTGGTGGGAGGAGTTACACCTCAGCCAGGTCGTGGGGTTTGAGTTGAGGGATGGTTGGGAGGCTCTGATCCTGATGGACTTCTGCTGGGTGCAGGGCAGCTGTAATTAGATAAAAAATGAAGGACTGCTTCTCTGCTTTTTGTCTCAAGTATAGTGGGAGGTCAGAAAACTCTGTTTCGAGGGTCTGGGGTTGTGCAGGTGTATAAATGGATGGATGATTGGCCTGGAGGCTCTATACCCAGACAGGGGACTCTGTGTGCCCCAGCAAATGAGCCCTGTCCTGTGCCTTGGTTTTGAAATGTGCTGGAAGGATCAGGATCAATCTCATGTCACAATCCTTTGCTCCTCCAGCCCTTAAAAATGTCATTCTTCCCCCCCAAAATTGTTGCATACTCTAAAGCCTGCTGTCCCAAGCTGCTGTAGTGATGGGGTGTTAGTGACTCCCTTGGGTGTCTTTCCTTCTCCATCCCTGCTCTGGCTGTGTCCGTGTTTCAGGCGAAGCAGAAGGTCGATGCCTATCACCTGCAGCTCCAGAACCTGCTCTACGAGGTGATGCACCTGCAGAAAGAGATCACCAAGTGCCTGGAGTTCAAGTGAGTGTGGCCAGGGAGCAGAGGGAGCACTGGTGTGTCTGGGAGGGGTGGGTGATTCCCGTGTTTGGGAGCTCTTCCCACGTTCCCCGAGTTCACTGTGGGAGCAGAGTGGGTGCTCCAGGTGTTCTGTCATCATGGAATGGTTTGGGTAGGAATGCTCATCCAGTGCTACCCCTGCCATGGCAGGGACACCTCCCACTGTCCCAGGGGCCTCCAAGCCCCAGTGTCCAGCCTGGCCTTGGGCACTGCCAGGGATCCAGGGGCAGCCCCAGCTGCTCTGGGCACCCTGTGCCAGGGCCTGCCCACCCTGCCAGGGAACAATCCCTTCCCAATATCCCATCTATCCCTGTCCTCTGTCTATTGGAATCCACTTCCTCTTGTCCTTGTCACTCCAGGCTTTTATCCAGAGTTTCTTTCTAGCTCTCCAGGAGCCCCCTTAGGCACAGACAGTGGAGGAGAAGAGTTCAGCTCACTGGTGGTGGTGGCTCAGGAGCAGAGGGGAATCAGGGCAGGAAGCAGCAGTGGGGCACTCTCCTGTGGGACACATTGGGCACTTTTCCCTGGTCTGATCCATGTGTCCTGGCAGATCCAAACATGAGGAGATCGAGCTGGTGAGCCTGGAGGAGTTCTACAAAGAGGCCCCCCCTGAAATCAGCCGCCCTGCCATCACCCTGACCGAGCCCCACCAGCAGACCCTGGCCCGCCTGGACTGGGAGCTGGAGCAGCGCAAGAGGTGGGTCAGTGGTGTTCCCATCCACTCCCAGCTGGAATTCTGGGTGCTCCAGGGATCTGGGCAGACACCCAGAGCTGCTGGGAGAGCAAATGTAGGGATGAAGTTTTTCACAGCCTCTTGGATCAGTGTGGAGCATTTATTGTGTGGCTGGGAGATTCCCTCTCCAGAGCTGGGCTTGCTGGGATCCTTGTTCCAAAGGTCAGGGAGTTCTCTGCCACTGCCTGATGATCCAAGGAGAAAAGGGAGCCCATCCTGGCTGGAGCTGCTGCCATTCCATGCCATGGTGTGGAGCTGCCAACCACGCCACAGCCCCGTGTCCTGCTGCTGGCGTCACCGCTGTCCCAGGGCTCAGCTGCTCCCTGACTCTTGCCCCCTGGGAAAAGCAAGCATGACACAGCATTCCTGTGTTTGGGTAACAGCCAGGCAGTGTCCAGGAACACCTTCTGGAAAGATCAGTTGGAACATGCTGGTTGGTGCTGCCTGAGGGCAGCTCAGCAGGGCAGACAGTGAGAGGTGCTGGGTGCCTCCAACCCCTCGTGCTTCATTTTTCCCAGATCCTTTCCCTAAAACCTGGCTGGAAGGCACAGCCAGGATCCTCCAGCTGGCTCTGCCTGTGGCACAAGAGGGTTGTGCTTAAAAATGATGACTGCAGACCTCATGGAGACCCTCAGCTGCACATTAAATTGCTGAGAAGCCTTGGAATTCCCAGTCCTCAGTGTGGTGTCTAGGGAATGCTCTTGTCCATCTCCAGTCGCTGCTGAGGTGGGATATGGCCTATTCAGCTGCTCAAGAGCAGATGCCAGTGGTGCTTTGGACATTTTCTGATATTATTGGGGTTGTCAACATCTGTCCATAATTTATATTGGTGTTTTTAGCTGTGCAACCCCCTTGGATTGGCTTTGGATTCCTCTCCACCTTGTGTGAGGTGCCTCTGGAGTGGTTCCAGTAGCTCTGTTTTGGGAAGTTGTGTGAGCACTGGAGCTCACTGGAGCCTGTTGGGATGTGCATTCACCCTCACAAATACAGTTTTGCTTGGGAACAGAATCCAAGTTCTGCACAGTCAGGTCTGTTTCCCCTTGGAGAACCCTTGTCCTGAGCAGGTCACTTCCACAGCCAGCTTCCCTGCTCCTGCTGGGAAAGGGCTTGCAGTCAACAGCAATAAGAAGATTTGCTGTGCTCTCCCTAAACACGAGTGCATCCAGGGCTCAGAGCATCATGGTGGGCTTGCATTTTCCTGGGCTTTCTCTACTGAACCTTGTCTGTGTGACATGAGGTGACTCTGGGGATAGGAAGTGACAAAGTCTCTTAGGGAGCTTGGAGGGTCGTGGCTGCTGGCAGCAGAGCTGGTGTGGGAGCAGATCTCCTGAGGGAAGATCCAGTGGCTGCCCCTCCATGGAGCACAGCACGAGGCTGAGCTTCCCCTTTTCCTTGTTAGTTTTCCATCTCCAGTCAGTTCCTTCCTGCCTCCACTCGCCCGTGGCTTTAGGAGCTCTGTGTTTGCCTCATGTCTGAGTTCTCCTGGTTCCCTGTGTCAGGGCAGGAATGCTGACAGGTTAATCCAGGGTGGATGAACCTCAGCAGGTTTAGAGCTGTGGCTGTGGTGGGTGGCAGTGACAGAATTCCCACCCCTAGGCTGGCAGAGAAGTACAAGGAGTGTCTGACCAGCAAGGAGAAGATCCTGAAGGAGATCGAGGTGAAGAAGGAATATCTGAGCAGCCTCCAGCCTCGACTCAACAGCATCATGCAGGTACCTGAGCCCTGCAGGAAGTCACAGTCCGAGGGGCAGCTCCTGGGCTGGTTTGGGTTCTGAGATGTTTCATTCCCACTCAGGGTGGACGAGGGGCAGATCCTGAGTCTCCTTTTTTATTTATGCGGCAATTCCTGCAGAACTGCAGCTGCAGGAGCTGCTAAATGGGCCTTTCCCTGGAGAGCCCCACGCAGTTCCAGCCCCCTGTGACTGCCTTGGGAGGGAAGAACAGGAGAAGGAACTGGGTTATTTCCAGATCCAAAACTTTCCCAGCAGGGGCAGCTGCCAGCCCTTTCCTGGGGCTCTCCATGTTTAACCCTGCACCACCGCTGCTGGGCCAGCTTCATCTCCCGTTCTCTCGGGGTGAGGAGGATGAGCTGTTCCCTTCCCAGTGATGAAGGCTCTCCCTGTCATTCCCCAGGCCTCCCTGCCTGTCCAGGAGTACCTGTTCATGCCCTTTGACCAGGCTCACAAGCAGTACGAGACCGCCCGGCACCTCCCGCCGCCTCTCTATGTCCTCTTTGTCCAAGCCAGCGCCTACGGACAGGCCTGTGGTGAGCACCGAGGGGCAATGCCCCCCACGGGTCAGATTTCACTCCTGCCTGCAGGAATCACCACTTTTTGGGGGTCTTTCCCTGCTGTCTGCTCTGCTGTTGGGTTCTGCTGAGCAGCGGGGTGGCCCCACGGCGCAGTGAGGCAGCAGCATTTGAAACCTTGTTTGCTCAGCTCCCTCGCTGGAAGAAGTGCTTGGGAAGCTCCCTTCCCACCCCTTCCCCCCTTCCCAAGGTCAGCAGGGATGTCCTTGCAGCCTGTGAGCTGTCACAGCTTCCCCAGAGCTGTCCCCCACTGCCTTGTGCCACCTATGGGGCACCCCAGGCCTTGTAGAGGCCATTCCCACAGCCCACCTGGAAACCTTCATCCCCTCAGGAAGCTTTGTATTTTATGGGGATTTCTGGAGCCTCCCTGAGTTGGGAGAGATTTCCTGGAAGAGATCAGGAATCCCACTGGCCTGTGCACACCTGTGCAGATGCAGCCATGGTGACACCGCTCCTCAGTCCCTGCTTGTCCCAGCCAGACCCCAACGTCTCTTGGCTCTTAATAAAGATTTGGCCCTTACAATTTCCAGGGAGAGTCCCTCAAAACCCAGCATTTTCCATCCTCTCACACCATCCTGCCCAGGAGATCCAGCTCAATGGTGGCCTCCCAGAACCTTCCAGGCAACCGCTCTTCCCACTGTCCTTTTACTGGAGCTTCCTTCACCAGGAATCAGGAGCTTTTGGGGCAGGGCTGCTCTGCCCACTGCCTTTGCAGCAGGAATGGGGTTCCTAACACAGTTTTTCTGTCTCCTCTGAAGATAAGAAGCTGGTGGTGGCCATTGAAGGGAGTGTGGAGGAAGCCAAGGCCCTTTATAAGCCACCTGAGGACTCGCAGGGTGAGTTTTGGTGTTGCCCTGGGGACTTGTTCCTGTGTGTCTGCAGCTCTTGGGATCCTGCTTTTGTTGGGAGAGGGGGTCAGGGGGAGCCATGGGCTTGGAAAAACCCATGCTGGTGCTGCTGGTGGTGGGAGAGCTGAGCCCTGGGCAGTCCCTGCTGACACCCCTCTCTCTGTGCACAGATGATGAGAGCGATTCCGACGCAGAGGAGGAGCAAACCACGGTAAGGGACAGCTCTGTCCCCTCTGGGTCCTCTCCCAGCACTGCATCAGGGGAGAGCTGGGGCTGGGAACTGCCCCTGCACACTCTGAGTGTGTGTGGAAGTGCAGTGATGTCAAATCCTGACCTTTCTTGGGAGGAGGGAGCTGCCATTTGCAGTTGGTGTCCCAAATGCAGGAGCAGCCAGGGTACAGAGCTGCTCCTCTCGTGTCCCATCCCACCCTGCAGCTCTCCGGCTGGAGCTGCTCCACTTTGTATAAATAGCCTGAGGGCAGGGAGCGGGTGTCCAACAGGGAGGGATTCGTGTCCATCCTGTGCCAAAAGCATTCTCTGCACCAGGGCTTGTTCAGCACTCCTTGGAGGAAGTGTTTCTCCTACAGATAATTCCTGCTGGATGCTGAGGACAGGCTGGAGGTGCTGGTTGTTCCCAGCAGCAAAGCCTGAAGGGGCTCTGGGTCTCCACTCCCAGCACCCAGCAGCAGAGCCAAGTGCATGGAGCTGTTCTGTGGGGAAGGGTAAAGGGAGGGAACGGAGCTGGGGAAGGGGCTGGAGCCCCAGGAGCGGCTGAGGGAGCTGGGAAAGGGGCTCAGCCTGGAGAAAAGGAGGCTCAGGGGGCCCTTCTGGCTCTGCACAACTCCCTGCCAGGAGGGGACAGCCGGGGAGGGTCGGGCTCTGCTGCCAGGGAACAGGGACAGGAGCAGAGGAGAGTTTGCCAGAGGAGGATATTGGGAAAAATCCTTCACATAAAGAGCTGTCCAGCCTGGCACAGCTGCCCAGGGCAGGGTGGATCCCCATCCCTGGAGGGATTGAACAGCTCTGGTTGTGGCACTGGGGACATGGGGCAGTGGTGGGTTTGGCAGTACTGCAGGAGCAGTAGGACTCAATGTTCTCAGAGGGCTTTTCAAACCCAAAGGATTCAGTGATTCTAGCTTCTGCCTCTTGCAGTGGGAAAGCTTTTGGGCCAGCAGGTCTTTGGCTTTGTCTCCCAGGAGTGGAGACATTCCTTGGAGCTGAAGGAATGACAGGAACTGGAGCTGAGTGAGGGTTTCCTGCTCCTGTCCCTCCCCAGGGCAGCTGTGGCTGTGCTGCTGGGGGATTGTGGAACTGGACTGGAGGGAAAGAGCTGTGGGCTGGGGA
This sequence comes from Parus major, assembly GCF_001522545.3. NCBI lineage: Eukaryota > Metazoa > Chordata > Aves > Passeriformes > Paridae > Parus > Parus major. Next base: position 12,194,983 of record NC_031784.1, on the reverse strand, counting down.
GGTCCATGGGTTGGTGAGGAGCAGGAGAAGGCTCTGACAGCTGTTTTGCCCCCCCAGAAGCGGCGCAGGCCCACCCTGGGCGTGCAGCTGGATGACAAACGCAAGGAGATGCTGAAGAGACACCCCTTGTCAGTCACCCTCGACCTGAAGTGCAAAGGTGAGGGGCTCTGGGGTGTGACAGCAGCTCAGGGACTGACCCCAGCAGCACCCTGGGGACCTTGGGGGGAGCTGAAAGTGTGGAGGGGTTTCTCTGAACTGGAGCAGGCACCAATGTCACCCCTTCTGTGTGGGCAGATGAGAACGTGCTTCACCTGACCTTCCACTACCTGATGAACCTCAACATCATGACAGTGAAAGCCAAGGTGACCACTGCCATGGAGATGACCACAGCCATCAGTGCTGGGTAAGGAGAGCCCTGTGGGCAGCGAGCCTGGAGCTCATCAGGCAGTGATTCCATGGGGTTTGGGAGCCCTGCAGAGCCTGGAGCTCATCAGGCAGTGATTCCATGGGGTTTGGGAGCC
>NC_031784.1:12187814-12194297 GCF_001522545.3 Parus major | reverse complement strand
GGAGCCCTGCAGAGCCTGGAGCTCATCAGGCAGTGATTCCATGGGGTTTGGGAGCCCTGCAGAGCCTGGAGCTCATCAGGCAGTGATTCCATGGGATCCAGGATCCCTACACAGCCCGAAACTCATCAGGCAGGGGCCCCTCTGCCCCCGTGGGTTCAGGAGTCCTGCACAGCCCAATCACCTTCCTCCCCCTCTCCTCTGCCATGACAAGCCAGAGTCAGGGAGTTTGGGAATGTCTCAGCAGTTCCAGAGCTGTCAGGAACTGGGGAAAAGCCTGTCCTGCTGACACTTTCAGCCTCCCTCTCACAGGCAGAGCCTGGCAGCTCCCTCACCTGACTGCTGCTGAGGTCACCTTGTCCTGAGCTCCAGAGATGCAGCTGCCTCTCCCCGTGCTCCCCAGAGCCTGCTGGAGCCTGATTGGTGTGAGGAAAAGCTCAAGTGGCAGCTTTGGGAGCCTGCCCAGGGAGCTCCCACCAGCTGCCAGCTCTCTGGTGGCTCTGCCTGTGACAGGAGGTGCCTGAGGAAGAGGGAGGTGGGAGAGGCTGGTCTGGGCTTTCCTGGGAGCAAGTGCTGCCTCCCAGCCTGTCCCATATGCAGCCTCCTCATCCTGTTGGGGTTCTCTTCTTGCTGCAGACACCCCAAACCCTCTATGACAGCAGCTGGAGATCCTGTGCAGGGCATTCCCTCGCTCCTGCTTCCCCTTTACCTCAAACCAGGGAGGCTGTGCCTTGAGCCAGACCCCAAATCCTACACAGCCTCTTGTGCTTGGTTGGTCTTGTGTGTACAGTCAGACACGAGGAATTCTATGGCACTGCAGGGAGCAGCTTCCTGGATGAGCAGGAGCTGGTGCCCTGTGATTTCCATCTTCTTCCAGGCAGGGAGGAGACAGCTCTCCTTCTGGAGTGGAGTTATGGGGGAGTCATTCTGGTCTTGAACTCACAAAGCTCATAATCCCTTTCTCTGGGCTTGAAGCCTGTTCATGGAGGAATGAAGAGCCCAGAGTGCTGCTGATTGACCTCTCCCCTCTTTCTGCCAGGGACCTGCTCTCCCCAGACTCCCTCCTCAACTGCCTCTATCCAGGGGACCACGGGAGGAAAACGCCCAACCCGGCCAACCAGTTCCAGTTTGATAAAGTGGGGTGAGTGTCACCCAGACCATTGCCATTAGATCCTTGCTCCAGCACAGCAAATCCTCCCTGGCTTGATGTGACCCTTCCTCATTGTCCCCACAGCATCCTGACCCTGAGTGACTACATGACAGAGCTGGGACACCCCTACGTGTGGGTGCAGAAGCTGGGTGGCCTGCATTTCCCCAAGGATCAGCCTCAGGCATGGCACAAACCCCTCCTCTCTCCCCCACGCCACTGGGCTGAGATGTGGGGTGCTGTCAGTCCCCCTGCTGGCACCAGCTGCTCCCAAGCCATGGCTGGGACAGGCTGAGCTGGGCTGGGTGTGTGTGGGGGCCATGCTGACCTGTTTTGTGTCACACTTGATAGTCCAAGCCCTTCTTGTGACACTGAATACTGGCTGCCTGTCCCTGTGGGGATGTGGCTCCTGGCCTGACATCCCTCCTGCCCACAGCACACGGTGGCTGCTGACAATTCCCTGAGTGCCAGCCACATGGAGCTGACGGTGAAGCTGCTCCGGAGCCGCCTGCAGTCCCGCCTGGCCCTGCACAAGCAGTTTGCTTCCCTGGGTGAGAGCTGGGCTCCCCACCCTTCCCTGGGGCCAGCGCTGCAGTGACAGGGTCCTGGTCCTGCACATTCCTTGGGGACAGGGATGCAGTGGCAGGGTCCTGGTCCTGCACATTCCTCGGGGCCAGCGCTGCAGTGACAGGGTCCTGCCCATCCATTCCTTGGGGACAGGGATGCAGTGACAGGGTCCTGCCCATCCATTCCTTGGGGACAGGGATGCAGTGGCAGGGTCCTGGTCCTGCCCATCCCTTGGGGCCAGGGGTGCAGTGGCAGGGTCCTGCACGTTCCTGGGGGACAGGGGAGCAGTGGCAGGGTCCTGATGCCGGGAAGTATCTCTTCCCTGCTCAGCTAGGTGCCATGGTCCTGAATCCCAGTTATTCCAAGCTGCTGCCCATCTTCAGCCAGGATCTGAACTGGGAGGGAGAGTGGAACAGCAGCAGTCACAGGAGAGGAGACATCAGCTGGCTGATGTCACCTTTGCTGGGTGGCAGTGCCACCCTCAGCATTCTCAGTTGTTCCCTCAGCCCTTGGAATGAAGGGACTGCCCATTTTGGGTGGCAGAGGAAGGTTCTGCCCCTTCAGTGCCCAGCACCTCTTTGGGAATGTCCATCCCAGCGCTGGGAAGTGGTTTGGGATGTGGTGGGAGGTGAACTGCACACCATGCATGTTGTGTGCCTGCCAAGCAGCCCGGGGGTCCAGTGGGATCACGAGCCAGGGATCCAGTGGGGCTGCAGGATGGGATCCCATGGGATCCCCTGCTGGGCACTTGATGGAGGACATCATCATCCCCAGGCCCCGCTTTGGGAGTGTCCCCACTGCAGGATGGTGACAGAGCTGTGTCCCCAGCCCTGCCCTGCTCAGGGGCCCTGTCCTTGCTTTCAGAGCACGGTGTTGTGCCGGTGTCCAGCGAGTGCCAGCAGCTCTTCCCGACCAAAATCGTCTCGCGCCTGGTGAAGTGGACTGCCATTCCCTACGAGGATTATGCTGTAAGTGCTGAGCACGAGGCTGAATCCTTCCCTTCCAGCTCCCACATGGCTCTGCAGCCATCATTCCTCCTCCTCCTCCTTAGGAGCTGCCCTACACTAAGGATGTGATAGAGGCTGGCTTGGCTGAAGACACTCACCTCTATTACATGGCTCTGATAGAGAGGGGAACAGGTAGGCGCTTTTCCTTCCCTTGGGAATTCCCAATCCCCATCCCAGGGCAGCTTTTGGGAGTCTTCATGGATATCCAGCTGGAGGCCCTGTGGGTGACACCTTTTCCCTGCTCAGCCAAGCTCCAGGCGGCCGTGGTGCTGAATCCTGGTTATTCCACGCTGCCTCCCGTCTTCAGCCTGTGCCTGAACTGGAAGGGAGAGCGGAACAGCAGCAACGACGACAACATTCGGGTACTGTGGGCTGGGAACTGGATTTTTGGGGGTGTCCCCAGCACTTCTGTGTCTGTAAAAAGGGAGTGTTGGGGTGAGCTGGTGGTGGCTGGACCCACCTGGGAATGCGGAGCAGAGATCCAAGCCCGTGCCAACCTCATCCCTGTTTTCCAGGCCATGGAAAGGGAGGTCAATGTCTACTACAAGGAGCTGTGGGGTCCCAAACCTGGCTACCAGCTCCTCACCAACCAGCTGCAGCGCCTGTGCATGGTGCTGGACGTGTACCTGGAGACAGAGCCCCACGATCCCAGCGTGGAGGGGCCCAAGGAATTCCCCCAGGAGAAGATGTGTCTGCGCCTGGTCAGGTGGGAGCTGCCTGGGGACTGAGGCTGCTGGCAGGGACTCTGGTGGTGGCATTGCTGTTCTGTGGAGCCACCTAGAAGCCTGTCCTAGAGGGATCTGCCCCCACAGCAGGGCAGTAGCCCAGGATTTGATTTCCTGTGGGTGCCATGGGATGTTCCTGTTCCCCATGGGTCACAGTCTCTCCCTCTTCTCCTCCAGGGGTCCCCTGCGCCTGAAACCGTTCAAGTTCAACTACCCCCAGGGGTTCTTCAGCCATCGCTGAGCAGCCCTGGGCATCATTCTGGGATGGGACTCCTTCACTCTGTGGGAAGAGTGTCCCCATCCTGACATTTCTGCTCCTTTTACAATATTTTGGGTTTTGTGTGAAGGTTTTGTAGTCAAAGGGATTAAACTGAGCTAAAGAAAAAAAATGTGTGGGTGGCTTGTCTGTGCAGAGGTCTGGGATGAGAGACCTGTGAGGGCTGCAGCAAGCCCTGTGTCCCATCCCTGGGCTCTGACAACCTTTCCAGGGACACTCCCTGCCTCCTGACATCCCTCCCCACCACAGGCACAGGGGAGCTGAGATGGCTAAAAACTGAGGTGGCTAAAAATAGCCCTTTTCCAGAGCCCGCACTGCAGCCCCAGCCTGTCCTTGCCAGTTGGCTGCCATCCCACTTGGCATAATCCCTGCATCCCGGGGGGCTTCTCTGCTCCTTGTGCTTGGAGGGGAGCAGAGCGGGGTCCTGGGAGAGGCAGGATGAGGGTTGGGACATCTCAGTGTCCCAGCTTGGCATCAGGGAGTTGGGATGTGCCCCCTCCCTGGCACTGCTGAGTGGGGGTTCCATCCCCTCTCCCAAAATCACTGTCCCTCCTTCCTCCCAGGCTCTCTGTGGAGAGTGATTTGTCCCCCAGGAGGGCTGGCAGCCCCTCTGCTGCTCCCCCCAGCCCCTGCCCTCGGTGCAGTGCTGCAGTGCCAGGCTGTGCCGCAGCCCTTGGGTTAAACCAGGCTCTCCCAGCCCCTCGGGAGCCACGCTTTAAAAAAAGAAGGGAGGGGAAAAACACACTGAAATACTTTGGGAAGCGCAGCAGGGCTGCCCCTCTTTCCTTCCTCAGGACACAGGGTCCTCTGTGCCTGCTGTGGAGTGTGTTTCCCCTCTGGAAATGTCACCCACCCCAGCCCTGGGTGGCAGATCCCAGCCCTGCATTCCCACCTTCCCTCCCCGTCTTCTCCCCAGCACGAGCCAGCAGAGCCAGGGTGTTTCCATAAGCACTTTTATTTGGTTATTGCACAGAAAGCAAAGATCAGTGGGCTGAGGTTCCTGGTGCACCGTGTGTGTCTGTGAGCATTCCAGCAGCTCCCAGCCTCTCCCACCTCTGCCCAGAGGGACTGTCACCCCCCCAGGGCAGGGCAGGACCCCGCCAGCCCCCCCAAGCAGCTACAGCTCTGCATTGCACTCATCCATCCATTGCACATACATTAAATAAATGCACTTAAGAGGAGAAGGGCGGTGGGGCTCCCCTGGGGGTCCCCCCTCTTCTCCTGGGTTATAATTCAAGTGTTTAAATGTGGCGCTCGGCGAGTATCACGTTCTGCGAGGGAAGCAGTCGCCCACCCGAGGGGCTCTCACACACCTATTGCTAAGGGAAAGCCTGGCCTGGGGGTCCCTGGGGTCCCACCCCGGGCCCAGCCATCGCAGGGAGCGGAGCAGCTCCCGTGCCCGGCGGTGCCTTCGGCGCATGGGACTCTTCCATCACTTCTTCCCTGGCTCTGGGGCTGTGCCCTCCTTGCTGGAGGGGGCCTCGGCTTTGGGGGGTTCCTTACTGGCTTTGGGCTCGTCTTTGGGTTTTGCTTTAGCTTTGGGTTCCTCCGCTTTCTTGGGTTCCTCTGCCTTCTCCTTCTTGGGCTCCTCCACTTTCTTGGGCTCCTCCACCTTCTCCTTCTTGGCCTCCTCCGCCTTCTCCTTCTTTGGTTCTTCTACTTTCTTCTTGGGTTCCTCCACCTTCTCCTCAGCCTTTGGCTTCTCAGCCTCCTTGCTGGCTGCCTTGCTGACCTCCTGCTGAGGTTTTGCTGGAGCCTCCTCGGCTTTTCCCTCTTCAGCGGGTTTGGGGCTTGGCTTGGTCTCTTTGGCCTGTGGAGCTGGAGGCTCTGGCACAGCAGCCGCCTTCTCTTTGGGTTTCTCCTCTGCCTTGGCCAGGACATCCTTCTTGGGAGCTTCCTCCTTCTTACCCTCCTCGGGCTTGGAGGGAGCCTTCACCTCCTTGGGCTGCTCCTCCTTGGCGGGGGCCTTGGGAGCAGGGCTCGGCTCCTTGGCTGGGGCCACTTCCTTCTGCGGGGACTTGGCCTCCTCCTTCACAGGAGATTTGACTTTCTCTGGGGACTTCACAGCCGGGGGCTTGGCCTCCTCCTTTGANTTCTCTGGGGACTTCACAGCCGGGGGCTTGGCCTCCTCCTTTGACGGGGTTGGGGGCTTCTCTGGGGACTTCACAGCCGGGGGTTGGGCTTCCTCTTTTGAGGGAGTTGCAGGTGGCTCTGGAGACTTCACAGCCAGGCTCTTGGCCTCTTCTTTAGAGGGGGCCGGGGGTTTCTCCGGGGACTTGACAGTCGGGGTCTTGGCCTCCTCTTTTGAGGGGGGTGTGGGTTTCTCTGGGGATTTCACTGTTGGGGTCTTGGCCTCATCCTTTGAGGGAGGTGCAGGTTTCTCTGGGGATTTCACTGTCGGGGTCTTGGCCTCCTCTTTTGAGGGTGTTGGTGGCTTTTCAGGGGATTTGACAGCTGGAGTCTTGGCTTCCTCCTTTGAGGGTGTTGGGGGTTTCTCTGGGGACTTCACAGCCGGGCTCTTTGCCTCCTCCTTTGAGGGGGTTGCAGGTTTTTCTGGGGATTTCACAACTGGGGTCTTGGCCCCCTCCTTGGAGGGGGTTGGGGGCTTTTCAGGGGACTTGACTGCTGGGGTTTTGGGCTCCTCCTTTGAGGGGGACTCAGGTTTCTCTGGGGTCTTGGGCTCCTCCTTTGAGGGGGACTCGGGTTTCTCTGGGGTTTTGGGCTCCTCCTTTGAGGGGGACTCGGGTTTCTCTGGGGTTTTGG
>NC_031784.1:12183068-12187774 GCF_001522545.3 Parus major | reverse complement strand
GGTTTCTCTGGGGTCTTGGCCTCCTCCTTTGCGGGGGACTTGGCCTTTTCTTCACCCTCTTCTTCAGCTTTCTCCTCTTCTTCTTCCTCCCCCTCCTCCTCTTCAGCTTTTTCCTCTTCAGCCTCTTTCTCAGCCTCCTCCTCCTCTGTGACCTCCTCAGTCACCTGGATTTCCTCTGTCTGCTCCTCCACAATCACCGTCTCCTTCTCTGATTTTTCCACCACCTTGATCTTCTCCTCGCTCTTCACCTTGATGCTGGTGGTGATGCTGGGGGGCTTGGGCACCACCTCGGGGTAGGAGAGCATGCCAATGCCAGTCTCAAGTCGATATTCCTCCCCTTCCAGGAGCTTTCTGCCAGGGAGAGATCAGAGCAGGGCACTCAGTGACGGCTTCTCATCCCCTCCTGTGACCAGGAGCTACCAGCAATGTCCTGCAGCTCTGTCCCCCTCCCTGCTCCATCCTGGATGATCCTCCCGCTCCTGTGGCCTGGGATGAGCAGCTTTCCTTGCCCTTCTCTCCTCACACCACTGAGTCACCCAACTGGACATTACCCACCATGGCTTTGGAGCCACCAGAAAGAGCCCAGGTGTTAACAAGGGACCTCGAGCAGACCTGCCTGAGACCCCCCACACCTTCTCCTGCCCCCCTGTACCTGTAGGCAGCGATTTCGATGTCCAGAGCCATTTTGACGTTGAGCAGATCCTGGTACTCCCGGAGCTGAGCTGCCATCTCCCACTTGGTGTTCCTCAGCTCACTGTCAAGCTGCTGGATGGTTTCCTGTGGGCAGACAGAGCAATAATTTGGGGAGAGGGGGACACGTGGCACAGTCCCCAGGAGCAGGGGGACACAGAGCACCCCTAAAGGGTCCCCTGGTCTCCAGCACCAGCAGAGAGGAGTCTGCAGCCGCCTCCTCCTGCAGACACACAGGGAAGGGGACACAGCCAGGGGTGGTCCCAGGGTGTCCAGTCACTTTGGGGGACCTGGCAGGAGCCCTGTATGCCCTGAGCAAGGAGCTGCTCTCCAGCTGAGCCCCTCCCAGCACTCCCTCCAGCAGGAACAAGCTGTGGGAATGCTCCCAGGACTTGGGTGAGTCCAGTGGAAATTGAACTGCAGCTGGAGGCAGGGGACAGCACTTCAGTCCAAGGCCACCAGGGCAGCCCTCACTTCCCAGGTCTGGGGGATGGGATGTTTGGACACACTTCCATGATGTTTGTAACCAGGCAGAGCCATGGGGCAGCTCCAGGGGTGCTGAGAGCCACAAGAGCCCGGACACCAGCTCAGGCTCTGGGTCCCTGATTCCTGTGGGCTGGGCCAGGCCAGTTCTCCCCGAGCATTTGCCAAAACAACTTCACATCCCTGAAGCCGAAATCCCAGCACTGCTCCTTCCCAGCCTGGGCTGCTGCCCACCGCGCCACGGTACCTGGTAGGACAGGACATCTGCATGGTGGCGCTCCTCCGAGTCCTGCCTCTGCCTCTCCAGCGACTCCTGGGTGCCTTTCAGGGCTTCCAGCTCGGTGGTCTTGGCCTGGAGCTGCCGGCGGTACTCGGAGATCTCCTCCTGGGCCAAGCGCATGGCATCCGTGTTCACCTTGGCCACCTCCGAGAGCTTGTCCAGCCTCACTGCAGTGGAAAAGAGAAGCTGCAGGGCGGGAGGGAAGGAGGCTGAAGCCTCCTGTCCTTGGGGAAACTCAAACCTGTCCATGCCACACATCCCTGTCCTCTGCAGAGCTATCCCAGGCTCCCCGAGCGCTCTGCCTTCCCCACCTCTCGCTCCAGCTCTGCCAGGAGGTGGAGGACGGGCAAGACGAGCTCGAGGGTGTTTCTGCCATCCTGGACTTCACCCAGTGCAGATCCTCGCTGCAGCCCCCGCTTCCCCTTCAGCTGTGTCACAGCCCCCTGCCCCACGGCGCTGCCTCCCTGCCGCATCCCAGACACGCCAACCCCGGCCCGAGGCGGGGGGGTTTTGCCGCAGCGCCCTGCGGACATCCCAGGGGACGAGGATGGGCACAGAATGAGGGGACAGGAGCGGGGAACAGCGATCCTGCGGCTCCCGGAGCAGCCCCCGCCCCTCGGGACGGGCTCCCCTGGCTCGGCGCTGCCGCTGTCCCCGGTGCTGAACCGCCGCTGTCCCCGGTGCTGCAGCCGCCCTGCGCAACCGGGGGGCTCTGCCCGCGGTGCCGACCCCACCCCGCGCCCCCCGGGCCGTAGTGTCCCCTCCACCCTCTCCAGGAAGCGCCCCTCCCTGTCCTTCCCTCCCGCCTCAGGGATGCGGTACCGCCCCCCCCAGCACTGCAAAGCCCCGGCCTCACCCCGGCTGAGAGGAACCAGCACAACACCCTGCAGCATCGGGGGGGCCGACACCCCAAAACCTTGCGGGGTGCAGGGTCGGTGATGCTGGAATCCTTCTTGAAACTCACTGCGGGGCAGAGGGGGGTTCGGGAAGCGCTCCCGCAGGTACTGGAGGTGCTGGTGGCAGGGGTGGGGTCACCCTGAAGCCCTCCCAGGGCGCTGGATATCGGGGGGTCCCTGCACACTCCTGGGGGGGCACTAATGCCCGCCCCCAACAATATATGGGGGGTCCCTGCACCCTCTGGGGTATCCCAACACCCTCCAGGAGCACAGTAGAGGTGGGAGGGGTCTCTGCACCTCCCGGGGTGGGGGCACCCTAACACGATATAGAAAGCGGGGGGGGTCCCCGCATCCCTGGGGACTCCCTCGCTCCCTTTGCTCCAACCCCATCCCGGGGCGCTGCAGCCCAGGGTACATCCCCGGGGAGGTACGGGGATGCTGCGGACGCGTTTAGCGGCCACACCCTCACACTCACCGCGGAACCACTCCTCGGCCTGCAGGGTGCTGCGGGCCGCCGTGCCCTCCAGCTGTGCGCGCAGGTCGCGGAGCGCGGCGGTGACTCCGGGCCGCAGGGACGCGGGGGGCTCCGCGGGCAGCTCGGGGCGCGCCCCGCGCAGCAGCGCTCCCACCTCGGCTCGGTGCTGCCTCCGCAGCTGCTCCGCCTCCTCCCGCAGGGCCCGGGCTCGCTCCTCCAGCGGCGCCCGCGCCCGCTCCTCCTGCGCCGAGCGCTGCGCCAGCCCGCGGGCCGCCGCCTCCAGCTCCGAGCGCTGCCGAGCCTCGTCCTCCAGCCTTCCCCGCAGCGCCGCCACGTCCTCGGCCAGGCGCGCCCGCTCCAGCCGCAGCTGCCCCTTCTCGGCGCCCAGACGCAGCACGGTGCCCCGCATGTCCCGCAGCTCCCGGGCGTACAGCTCGCCCATGGCCGAGCGCCCCGCCTGCTGCTGCCGCAGCGCCGCCGCCTCGGCCGCCAGCGCCCGGTTCTGCTGCTCCAGCGCCCGCACCCGCTCGATGTAGCCGGCGAAGCGGTCGTTCAGCACCTGCAGCAGCTCCTTCTCGTTGCGCGCCCGCGGTTCGCCGTTCAGCGAGTCCAGGCTCTCGGTGGAGGACGCGGCCGCGCTGCCGCCGCCGCCCCCCGCGCCCCGCGCCCGTCCCACCACCGGGGCCGGCCACGAGTAGAAGCCGCTGGAAGCGGCGGAGCGCGGGGGAGCGCGGCCCGGCTCCTTGCGGAGCCCCCCCGGGGGGCCCAGCAGCGTCTCCAGCATCAGGCTCATGGCGACCCCCGCCCTCGCTGCGGCACCGGCGCGGCCGCACAGCTTTATAGCGCTCGGGGCGGCCGCTCCGCCCCGCCACCGGCAGCGGGGGTGGCACCGGCACCGGCACCGGCACCGCCCCGCGCCGCCGCCGCAGCCCCGCGGGTGCGGGGGGACCCCGCTGCCACGCCCAGGTGGGGAGCGGGAGCCGCACCAGAAAGGAGCGGATTCCCCCTGGCAGGAGAACGGGGACTCTGGGGCACAGAGGGATCCGGGAGGAGAAAACAGGAGCACCGGGAAGGGAGTGGAGAGCTCCCGAAGGGAACATGGAACCCCCCCGGGCAAGATAACCGGACCCCTGGGACGGGAGGAGGGTGCTCCTCAAGGGAGAACACATCCCTCGGGCAGGGAGCAGGACCGCTGGGAATAGGGAATGGAAGCTCCGGGAAGGGAGCAGGGACACCCCAGGACAGAGTGGGAAGTGGAGAGCTCCTGAAGCAAGTATGGACCCCTCGAGCAGAGAGGGGGATAAGAGGAATAGAGGGTGAGACCTTCGGAAAAGGAGGTGGGACCCGCGAGAACAGGGCAAGGACCCCATGGAAAGGGAGTGGGGAGCCCCCTGATGTGAGCGTGGACTCCCTGGGCAGAGAGAGGAACACCTGGGAATAGAGCGGGATCCCCAGGAATAGAGTGGGACTCTGGGAAGGGAGCTGGGAGCAGCTGGTTCAGAGCAGGTCCCCACCCTGGTGTGAAGAAGAAAGGGGGGACCCCCGGCTGGCACAGACACCCCTCCGAGGGTGGCAGCGACCCTGGGGTGGGGCTCTCACTCTGTGTCCCCCCGGGGTCAGGCACTGACCGGGGCTGGGGGGGGGCGGTGCCAGGAGGGTCCCCTGGGGACCAGGGCAGGGAGGGGATGGAAGGGCTGGGTCTGCCAGCCCGGCTGGGATGGGATGGGGATTACAGGGGATGGGGATGGGATGAGGATGAGGATGAGGATGGGGATGGGGATTAGAGAGGATGGGGATTACAGAGGATGGGGTTTACAGGGATGGGGATTACAGGGGATGGGAATGGGGATGAGGATGGGATGGGGATGGGGATGGGGATTAC
>NC_031784.1:12172715-12182906 GCF_001522545.3 Parus major | reverse complement strand
AGGGGATGGGGATTACAGGGGATGGGAATGGGGATGAGGATGAGGATGGGATGAGGATGGGGATGGGGATTACAGAGGATGGGGTTTACAGGGGATGGGGTTTACAGGGGATGGGGTTTACAGGGGATGGGGATGAGGTAGGGGGATGTGACCCCCCCCAAACCTGCCATTGGAACCTGGGAATGCAGACCACCCAGCCAATCAGCACTCGGGTACCATCCCACCAATCAGCACTCGGGTACCATCCCACCAATCAGCACTCAGGTACCATCCCACCAATCAGCACTCAGGTACCATCCCACCAATCAGCAGTCACAGACTGCCCAGCCAATCAGCACACACGGAGCTCAACATGTGGGCAGGTACTGACAGCTCAGCCAATCAGCAGCCAGACCCAGTGATCTCAGCCAATCAACACACAGGTCTCTAGATCCCAGCCAATCAGCAGCCAGCCCCATAATCATTGCCCCAGCCAATCAGCAGACGGGAGCACAGATCCCAGCCAATCAGCAGGCAGGCCCATAGATCCCAGGAGCAGCCATGGTGTCCCTGCTGTCCCATCCCTCATCCCACAGAAGTCCCGGAAGCAGCTCCGGGAGCATCCAGGAGGGAGAGGGAGGCCGAGCACCCCCAGCCTCGGCCAGGCCGCTGGTGACATCCTTGGGAAGTGCTGGGACAGGGGACAGCAGGCGCTGGCCACCCCTGAGCAGCTCTGTGCCCGCCCTGCTCCCGCTCCCGGCCATTCCCCACCAGCCTGGGGCCATGGGGGGCCCGTGGGTGGGGGACAGGCGGTGCCCCACAGGTCCTGGCCACCCTATGGGCCCCCAGGAGTGGGGACACCCAGCTGAGAAAGGGGGACACACCTGGAGGGTGTGACCCTGTCCCCCACACCCTGTGTGACCTCAGTTCCCAAGTCTTGCCCTCTCCTCTCTCTCCAAGCCCTTTTCCCCCCTGTTTCCATCCCAACCCCTGGGGTGTCCCCTGTCTTCATATCTCTCAGGTCCATCCCACGGCCCATCCCCTGTCCCCATCCCCTGTCCCCATCCTCTGTCCCCATCCTCTGTCCCCATCTTATGCCCCTATCCCTGTCCCTATCCCTGTCCCTTTTCCTATGCCTGTGCCCATCCCTCTCCTCATCTCCTGTCCTCTTCCCTGTGCCCATACCTATCCCCATCCCCGTCCCCACCCTATGTCCCTGCTCCCTATCCCCATCCCATGTCCCTGTCCCCATCCCCGTCCCCATTCCCTGTTCCCATTCCCTGTCCCCATCCCGAGTCTCCCATTCCCTGTTCCCATTCCCTGTCCCCATCCCGAGTCTCCCATTCCCTGTTCCCATTCCCTGTCCCCTGTCCCCTCTCCGTGCCCCATCCCTATCCCCATTCCCTGTTCCCGCTCCCGCTCCCGTTCCCAGCCCCGCCCCTCCCGCCATGGCCCCGCCCCTGGCCCCGCCCACTCGCGTTGGCCCCGCCCCGCCCCGGAAGCGCTCCCCGCTGCTCAGTTCCGGTGGCGGCGGCGGCGGCGGCAGGTACGGAGCGGAGCGGAGCGGAGCGGAGCGGGCCGGGCCGGGGGCTGAGCCGGGAGCTGAGCCGGGACTCGCAGCTTCTCCTGCTCCGGGCGCCTTCCCCGAACTCCGCCCGTGAGCACCGGGGACGGGCTCCCCCCGGGTTCGCGCCGCGTCCTCCCGGGCCCGGGCCCCTCCCGCGGCCCGACCTGAGCTGAGGCTCCTCTCTGCCCCTCCGGCTGCGGCCCCACTGGGACCCCCGGGATGCGTCCTCCTGCCTCGGGCTGTGTCCCCGTTGTGACCCCGTGTCCCGGGCTGTGTCCCCCCCGCAGCCCGCAGCCTCCCCCGTGTCCCAGCGCTGCCCTCCCGGATCCATCCCGGGGGGATCGGCCCGGGCTCTGCTCCCCTCCCCAGCGCCCCGGGCACCGTNCGTGTCCTGGCCACAGCCAGAGCCCCCCGGGCACCGTGTCCTGGCCACAGCCAGAGCCCCCCGGGCACCGTGTCCTGGCCACAGCCAGAGCCCCCCGGGCACCGTGTCCTGGTCACAGCCAGAGCCCCCCGGGCACCGTGTCCTGGTCACAGCCAGAGCCCCCCGGGCACCGTGTCCTGGCCACAGCCAGAGCCCCCCGGGCACCGTGTCCTGGCCACAGCCAGAGCCCCCGCGCTGGGGGCAGGACCCTCTGCAAGGGCTGGGGGACACGGGGTCACTCCTTCAGCCACCTCAAGGCATGGCACATCCATGGGGACAGCTCTTGGCTCTGCGTGGAATAATTTGGGACGGGGGCATGGAGCAGACAGGGAGGCAGCTGGGCTGATATCCTGTGCTCGCTGCCTCCTCCTTGGAGACTTTAGGGGTGAAAAGCCCCAGACTGGATAAAAAGGAGCTGTGAGACAGCTCCAGCCTGAAGGAGCCGTGTTGGAGGTGTTGCTGTTGTTGCAGGTGTTTTGTGGAGTTTCCCAGAGCTGTGACACCTGTCGTGGTCCCATCCCCAGCAGCAGTGGGGGCTCAGGTGGGGTTTTGTATCCGCTCTCTCCTGGGGTGGCAGGAAATGGGATAAGCCTTGGATGAGCAGTTGGATTGATGTGGTTTGTGGCTCCCACACCCATTTGTTGGGTCACACTGTCAGGCTGAACAGGCTTTGGGAGCCCAAGGGGCTTTCCAGAGGTGTTGGGCCTTGCTTGGCTGGGAATTGCACGGCAGGAGGTGTCCACCCTGCAGAACCTGGCTTTCCCAGGAGGAGAACATCCCCTCTGCCATGGGAACCCGATGCTGTGACCAGAACAAAGCCCTTGGTGTCCCTGAGGAAGCCCAGCTGGGGTTTGGGGGCAGCCCCTGTGGGTGCCATCCCTGTTCAAGGTGATTAAAAATCCCCCCAGCTCTGAGAGCACGGTGCTGTGGGCTCTGTGGCAGTGGGATCCTGGCAGTGTGTGCTGCAGGGGACACCTCAGGATTGTCCTTTTCCCTGGAGTTTATTCCCCAGTTATTGGTTGATGGGATGTATTGGTTGCAGCTCATTTGCTGGTGCCACTGCTTTGGATCTGCCACAATTTTGGTAGGAGTTTGGCTCCTGCCCCTGAGTTATCCAAGGGTTTTGATGGAGATGGAGCCTTTTGGAATGCCCTTGGATTGGACAGGAACAGATTTGTGAGAGGATGTGGATGGTCCTGGTTGGGAAGCAGAGGAATCACAGCCCAGCACTGCTGCAGGGCCAAGATGGAGCAAAGACTGGCTCCAGTTAGGCCAGACAGAGGAAAAATATCTTACTGGGGTCTGGGAATGTGTGTGTGGCTGGTGTGAGCCCTGGGGGTTTGTGGCAGCCTGGCAGAGGTGGATGAGCACAGGGATGGGAGCATGTTCCCATTCTGTAGGATGGGAAACACTGCTGTGAGCAAGGAGGGAAAGAACTGGGGTCAGCACAGGGCTCTTTACCTGTTGGGTTGTGGATCCCCAACCTCTGCTTCTCTTCTTCCACCCTGGAGAGTTTCTCTCCCTTTGCTGGTGTTTGTGGCAGCTCCTGGGGTTTGTCCATAGGGCAGGGATGTGCTTGGAGCTGTGGGGAGCCATCACCACCTCACCCTGCCTGGCCTGTGCAGTGCCCTGGAACTCCAGCAGGGCACAGTTCTGTCATTCCCCACGGCTCCAGTTACCCATTAATTTTTTAGACTCTTAATTTCCCTAATTATGCCCCCTTGGCCCTCAAGTGCTCTGTTTCCAGCTGAGGTGTTTGTTTGTGGGAGTTGCCTTTCCCCACTGACCTCCAGCTGCCCCTCTGTTTTCCAGGTGAGCCCTTTCCTAGGACCTTGCCCTTTGAGTTCCCTTGGAGTTTCTCCTCTCCCTGGCTTTAATTGCCAGCCTGTGCCCCTGAACAGCAGGAATGTGTGTGCAGGGATGAACCCATCCCTTTCCCCTTTCCCCTTTCCCCTTTCCCCTTTCCCCTTTCCCCTTTCCCCTTTCCCCTTTCCCCTTTCCCCTTTCCCCTTTCCCCTTTCCCCTCTTCCCTTTCCCCTTTCCCCTTTCCCCTTTCCCCTTTCCCCTTTCCCCTTTCCCCTTTCCCCTTTCCCCTCCTGTCAGGCTGGGCAGATCAGAACTCTGGCAGCCTGAGAACTCCTGGGCTGGGCTGTCAGAGGGTTTAGGAAGAGCTGGGAGCTGTTTTGGGCTGGGATAAGTGTGGATTTGGGATGTCTGGGCCATGGGTTAAAAGCTTCATCCCAGCCCTGTGGGTCTGTGTTGGTGGAAGCTGAAAGTGAGTCCAGAGGAGGCCACGGAGCTGCTCCAAGGGCTGGAGCCAGGCTGGGAGAGCTGGGGGTGCTCACCTGGAGAGGAGAAGGCTCCAGGGAGAGCTCAGGGCCCCTTCCAGGGCCTAAAGGGGCTCCAGGAGAGCTGGAGAGGGACTGGGGACAAGGGATGGAGGGACAGGACACAGGGAATGGCTCCCAGTGCCAGAGGGCAGGGATGGATGCGATATTGGGCAGGAATTGTTCCCTGTGAGAGTGGTGAGGGGCTGGGATGGAATTCCCAGGGCAGCTGTGGCTGCCCCTGGATCCCTGGAAATGTTCCAGGCCAGGTTGGACAGGACTTGGAGGCACCTGGGACAGTGGGAGGTGTCCCTGCCCATGGCAGGAGTGGGACTGGATGGGCTTTAAGGTCCCTTCCCACCCAAACCATTCCATGTTAAAGTCTCTGGCCAGCAGCACTCCGCCTTCAAGGATGGAGGAATTATCCTAAAACAGGGTGATAAAAGTAGCAGAAGAAATGAGTTTTCCTCCACTCTCCATGAGGGGAAATATTGGCATTGTTGTCATTCCCAGGAGCCCACTGGCAGCACCCACCTCGGTGGGAAGCCCAGTGATGTGTTTGTTGTATTTTGGGTTTAGGAGCCTCTTATTTTCCCAGAGTAGCTGAATTTGGGAGGTGCTGGTGTGGCCGTGGGAAAAATGGGGTGGCTCATCTCTGACCTGGGGGCTTGAGAGGCTCAGGAGAGCATCCTTGGTTTGTGTGGAGCTGTAGAATTTGAGTGGGAATAAAATCAGGGATAAAAAGCTTTGGGTTTGTGTCACTCCCAAAACCTGTCCCAAAACCAGACCTGAGGAGCCCACACTGGGTGTGGGGGAGCTCTGGAGCTCCTCTCCAGCAGCTTCCAGATCCTTATGGACACTTAACCCTTGAATCCTGTTTTCCAGACCAGCTTAAAACAAGTTTGGTTTGAAGATGGGGTAAAATCTGAGCCACCACAAGGTCAGGGGTGGTCAGGATCCTTGACTTTGTTGCCTGCATCCCGCTTTTTGTGTGAGGAGCTGCTCCACTCAGCCCCTCACTGCGAGATCAGCGTGGAAAGGAGCTGGGTGGGAGTTGCTGGAGCTGAGGGAGCAAACACCTTCTCTGCACCACACGTTTTCATCCTCCAGAGCAGAGCCAGGCAGCAGCGCTGGCCCCTGCCCAAGGGCTGAATTCACCCGCGGCGCTCGCGTCCCGCGCTGGCAGCCGGCCCTGCCTTGTCACCCTGGCACGGCCTGGGGGACACACAGGGTGCAGGGTGCTGAGCACTGAGGTTTGGCAGGTGTTTGCATCCCCTCATCACCCTGCTCCAGGCCCTGGGGTGATTCCTGCCAGGAGGGTTGTGTCGGTGTGAGGAGCGAGGGGTGCGCCTTCGTTCCCGAGCTGGAGGAGCCTCTTTCCTTCCTGGAGCTGCTGCAGGGGCTTGAAGGAGTGGGGAGGATGGGTGGTTGTCTCAGCCTCTGGAATCAGTGGGGTTTTGAGTGCCTGAAGCACACCTTGGTGGGATTGTGGATGGGAGAACCACAGGCTGTGCTTTCCCTGGCTCTGGGAGAGCGGGAAGCTGCAGGGACGTGGCCGGTGGGATTCACGTCTCACGGCTGCCTGCAGAAATTCCCTGCTCGCCTTCAAGTTTGCTTTCCAGGCACTTCTGCAGAGCAGGGCTGAGTCCGAGCCAGGTCCTGGAATCAGAGGGACTGCAGTGAATCCTCTTTCTTTCCTTCCTCGCTGTCTGGCAGGACAGGCTCTGCAGTGAGGCGCAGAGAGCTGCGGTGCAGCCCGGAGCTCCCGCTGTTCCCTGGAGAGCCATCGACTTAGTGGGATAAAAAAGGCTCTGAATCAATCCCAGGTAACTGAGGCAGGGAGGAGTGTCCTGTCTCCCGAGGGGCAGGGCTGTGGGAGCGTGGTGACAGGCTTCCCCCTCTGGAATAGCACCAGGATCGTGCCCCCAGAGCAGCCCCAAACCTGCACAAACTCCTTCTCTCTCCTTCCCTCCCTCCCAAACTGTGTGCTCAACCCCCAGATTTCATCCAGATTTTCTTTTTATCCCTGCTGGGGATCCCTCTCCAGCTTGGACAGGGAACAGAGGACACAGTTCCTCTGTGCTCCTGCTGCGTTTGGCTTTCAAGATGCTCATTTGCATTTTAAACCCATCGGCAAGCTCTTTTTTTTAATCTCTTTTTTTTCCCACTTGGCTCTGCTTCCCGTGTTCCTGCCCCTCCAAAACAGCAAGGCCACTGCAGGCTTTCAAGGACGAGCCTCTGGTTCTTTCCCTGTTGAAGGAAAGATGGGAAAACCAGAGCCATAAAAGCCAAATCCCCGCTGACCTTTCCGAAGGGCTGCACATCTCCTTCCTCAGCCTGCCGAGCCCTAAATCTGCCCTGAACTGCCTGAATTATGTAATGGAGCCTCAAGTGCTGGGGGGAAGCCTCACACCCTTGGGATTTAAAGCAATCCTGCTGGAGCAGGGCTGGTTTCTCCCTTTGATCTGGCAGCTCTGTCCCGTTGAGCTGAGCCTCGGGGCTGGCTCAGTTCCTCTGCCCAGCCCAGAGCTGTTCCCCCTGGAGGTGCAGGGAGGGCTGGGCCTGAGTTTTCCTTAAGAAAGCATTTTTTGGATGAGGAGAGGTGAATCCAGGGGGGATCACTGAGCCCCTGCTGCCTGGCTCTCTGTGGGGTGGGATGAGTAAAGTCAGGGCTGCAGCTCTGGAATCTTCAGTGATTCCCTTCCTCCTCCACACCCTCTTTGGAGAACCAGCTGATTCCCCATCATCACAGAGCTGTGAGGTGCTCATCCTCCCTTAGGGATTGGGCTTCTCCTTGTGACTCTTCCCATGAGATCCCAAACTCTTTCCCTCCCCTGTTTTTTTCCCTTCCTGGAGCTCTGTGTGACAATCCCTGTGAGGAAATTACCAACCCTGAACCTCAGTGCTTTGCCTCTCCTCCAGGGCCCTGCTGCTGGCTGGAGACCACCATGACGGACTCCAAGTACTTCACCACCACCAAGAAAGGTAAGGGAAGGAGCAGGAATATCCCAGTTGATCCCAAAATCACCACATCTGTATAAACCAGGTGGGGAGGGCTGGGAAGCTCCCGTGGGAACACCCTGAGTCCCCGTGGGGTGCTGTGGCTGACACCCCACCCTGCTCCTTGCTCTGGAGCAGCTCCTGGGCTGCTGTGGGGTCAGGACACCTTGTCCCCAGCCCCCTGACCCCGGCCAGGGCTGGTGGCAGCTGCTGATCGGCTTTAGCAGCTCAGGAGCTCCCCTGGGCAGCGCTCGGGGCCTTAAGCGCTCTCCAGACCAAGGAATTAATGTGGAGAGAAGCCATGTGGAATCTTCCTCTTCAATCTGCCAGCCCAGGAGGGAATAAGGAGCTCAGTGTGGCTTCAGGAGGGCAGGAGATGGTGCCCTGGGCTGGGGGGGTGCTGCCACGGGCAGGGACAGATTTGGGAGCCACCCTTCCGCGTATGAGCTTGAGGAGCAGTGCCAAAATCCATCTGCCATCATCCCTGGGAAGGGCAGGGCCTCATGGGGCTGGGATCACCACCCCACAGCCAGAAATACCCTCTGGATAACCCCATCCAGTGCCCCTGGGGTGCTCCTGGCTCCTGCAGCATCTCCCTCCAAAGCTCATCTCCATTCCCATGGATGAGAGCTGAGCCCCCAGAGCAGCCCCAGCCCCCGGGGAGCTGTTTGGGAAGGTAAATCCCTCTTTTCAGGGGTGGCAAAGGAACCCTGTCATGCTGCAGGTGGGAGCTGTGCTCACCCAGCAGCCACTAATCCCTGAGCTCCCACTTTTGCAATTTTTCCAGGGGAGATATTTGAGCTGAAAGCCGAGCTGAACAGCGACAAGAAGGAGAAGAAGAAGGAGGCTGTGAAGAAGGTGATCGCGTCCATGACTGTGGGCAAGGATGTCAGGTGTGTGGTGGGGCTGCATCAAGGGATATCCTGAGTGGGAAGGGACTCACCAGGATCATCCAGTGCAGCTCCTGGCCCTGCCCAGACCCCTCAACAATCCCTGTCCCTGGCAGCGCTGTCCAAACACCCCTGGAGCTCTGGCAGCCTCGGGGCCGTGCCCATTCCCTGGGGAGCCTGGGCAGTGCCAGCACCTCTGGGGGAAGAACCTTGAAATTTATCCTAAACCTTTCCTTCACGCTGTTCTCCCACGTGCCTGAGCCAAACCCAGATGGCTTTTGGGTTCCCTTTTCCCCCTGTTGCTTCCAAGGGGGTTTCCATGCTGCTTTTCCCCTCGGGATTCACCCAGGTCTGCTCCTGGCTGCAGCTCTACCTCCTGCAGTGCAGTTTGTGGCCACGTGGCCACCTGGCAGGTGGGGGCTCTCCTGGCTTTTGTTGTAATCTGGCTAAAAGAGGATTGGTCTGGCCGCCAGATCAGTTTGTTGGGATTATTCCCACTTCCTTTGTGTGTTACTAAAAACAAGCAGGACCCCCTCAGAGTCTTCCTGGTGTGGGGTTGGTGGCGGTGCCTGGATGCTGATAAACCCTTTGCAGCCTCTCCAGTCCAAAAGGTCAGGCAGCTGCTGTTCCTGCTTCCCTTTTTCCCTCTGGCTGAGCTGCACGTGGCTCCTTCCGTGTCTTTTCCTGCACAGACCTGTCCCAGCACAGGCAGCATCAGCAATTTGGTTTTCACGGTGCATTTGAGAGTAAATGGAGGGAAAACACACTCAGGGTTGGGAGAACTGGAGCATCCCTGGCTCCCAGAGCAGCAGCAGCAGGGAGTGTCCATCCTGGGACCAGTGTGGAAATGGCAGGAGCTTCCAGAACTTGAAGGGGTTTAAAAAAAGAGAGAGGATGGCTTTTTACATGGACAGATAGTGACAGGCTTAAAGAGAGTGGCTTTAAACTGAAAGAGATTTAGATGGGATATTGGGCAGGAATTGTTCCCTGGCAGGGTGGGATCCCTGGAAGTGCCCAAGGCCAGGCTGGACAGGGCTTGGGGCAGCCTGGGATAGTGGAAGGTGGGGACAGTGCTTGATAAGCTTAAAGATCCCCTGATCCCCAGCCCATTCCATGATCCTGTGGCAGCCCATTTTCTTGGTGTGTGCCTGTTTCAGGCTGCAGGGAAGCATTTGCTGAGTTCACTGCTCCCCAGGAGGTGCCAGCAAAGCCTGGTTTACCCTGGGGTGAGACCAGCCCAGGTGGGCAGCAGCTTTGCAAAGCCCAGTTGCCTGGATTTAGGGGACCCTGGGTTTGATCCTGTCAGGGCTGGCTGGGTTTGCGGAGGTGGAAAAGCTCCCGGGAGCCCTGGGACATCTGTCAGGGTAGAATAACCCCTGTGTTATCCCTGGGATCCTGACTGCCTCCCCTGAGGTGGTTTGATTGTCTAATTGTTCTGTCTTTGGATGAAACAGCACCTCTGGTATCCCACAGCTCCAGGATGTTTGGGAAGGGCAAGCCCCAGCCATGTGCAGGCACCTGATCCACCCCATTCCCCTCCATCCCAGCAGAGGATCCTGGAGCTCAGGACTCACCCAGGGGAGTGGGGCTCTTCCTTTTGGCACCATCCTGTGGTGATGCATAAAATCCTGGAATATCCTGAGCTGGAAGAGTCCCACAGGATCATCCAGTCCAGCTCCTGGCCCTGCACAGGACACTCCAACAGCCCCACCCTGTGCCTGAGAGAATTGTCCAGCACCTTCTCCCGGGGTGGTGGATGTGCCCTGGAGTGGGGATGCAGCAGAGCCACGTGGGAAGGCTCAGTTTTGGTTCATCCAGGGCTGGTTTAGATACAGATCCATAAAAAAAAATGCACTGGTGATGGGCATGTCTGCTGCAGGATGAGCTCAGGTCATGGAATCACAAAATCATGGAATGGTTTGGGTGGGAAAGGGTCCTTAAAGCCCATCTAATCCAACCCCCTGCCATGGGCAGGGAACCTTCCACTGTCCCAGGCTGCTCCAA
>NC_031784.1:12167971-12172518 GCF_001522545.3 Parus major | reverse complement strand
CCATTCCCTGTGTCCTGTCCCTCCATCCCTTGTCCCCAGTCCCTCTCCAGCTCTCCTGGAGCCCCTTTAGGCCCTGGAAGGGTCTCTGAGGTGTCCCTGGAGCTTCTCCTCTCCAGGTGAGCACCCCCAGCTCTCCCAGCCTGGCTCCAAGGAGAGAGGCCTGGTTTCTCCTGGCCTTAGGAGAGGGTTATCCATGGGAAGGGGATCCCAGTGTGGATCCTGCCTTCACGGAGCTCTCTGTGTTCCAGCGCTCTCTTCCCAGACGTGGTGAACTGCATGCAGACAGACAACCTGGAGCTGAAGAAGCTGGTCTACCTCTACCTGATGAACTATGCCAAGAGCCAGCCAGACATGGCCATCATGGCAGTGAACACCTTTGTGAAGGTGAGGGGACACAGGGGACACCACGTGCCCGTTCACTGCGCCAAGCTGCAAATCAGAGAGCGTGGGCAGCTTTCCAAAGCCTCTCCCTTCTGGAGGAGGGGCTCTCCAAGCTCTAGAAAAGTGATTGAATTTGTCCAGTAATGCAGAAAGCCAGTTTTTGGCAGCTGTCCTGTGCCACTCGCTCTCTCAGGGGTGTGGGCAGCTCCCGTGATCGGGAGCCGTCATGTGAATTTATGCGCTGAGAAATCCCTCGTGATCTTCCCAACTCGTGTTGGAGCTGGGAACTGAGGAGTGTGTTAGAAACCAGGATATTGCCAAATCACTCAGTGGAAAGGCCTGCTGGGCCTGGGAGTTCAGGCTTTTTAGGGAGGATAAACCCCACGTAGTAATCTCGATATGTTTCCAGCCTCAGGCTGGGTTCAGGTACCTGCTGTAAGTGATGAGTGACTCCTCACCCTGCATGGACTGGGGAGTTCTGGGACTGAGGATTGGCAGTGTTGGAACTCAGTGGGTGCAGGACAAGAGAGAAACTTCTCTTGGGTGATTTGTCCTCAAGAGCAGAGCACCAAAAACCTGAGAATTTGAACCCAAATCCTCCTGGAGGACCTGAACCCCCTGCGATTGAGGAGCGCAGGAGATGCACTCCCCTCTCCTCCCTGCAGGACTGTGAGGACCCAAACCCTCTGATCCGGGCTCTGGCTGTGAGGACCATGGGCTGTATCCGGGTGGACAAGATCACGGAGTATCTGTGTGAGCCCCTGCGCAAGTGCCTCAAGGACGAGGATCCCTACGTGCGCAAGACGGCCGCCGTCTGCGTGGCCAAACTGCACGACATCAACGCCCAGCTGGTGGAGGACCAGGGCTTCCTGGACACCCTCAAGGATCTCATCTCCGACTCCAACCCCATGGTGATCCTTTTCTGCCTTCTCCACCTCCTCTTCATCCAAGTGGCAGTCACCGCTCTCCCGTCATCTTCACTTCCAGCTCCCTTTTCCCCACACTCTCTTTTTGGTGTTAACAAACCACTTTTGGGGAATTTTTGCTTCTCAGGACTGCAGGTTGTGTTCCCTGCCCTGTAACCCTGTGTTAGGGGTTTCTCCCATCCCTTGGCAGTGTTATTCCCCTGTTCCCAGTGGGAAGGAGGCTGCTCCAGCTGGCTCAGGGCAGAGGGAAGCTGGTGCTTGCTTCTGATACCACAGATCCTGGTGGTGGATTTTTGCCTCTGGTTTTCCTGGCAGCTGGACTTTGGCTTCCCTCCCTTCCCTCAGGCAGGGAGAACTTTAAAACCACCTTTCCCCAGGGATTATCTTCCCTCAGCCTTTCCTGCTTTTCCAGTTTTACCCTGGCTGTAGTGCTGAGCCCAGGAGCTGTGTGGAAAGCTCTGGGGCTCCTCAGAGCAGCCTGGGGAAGGGAGCTGGGCACGAAGCCAGGGCTGACTCCCGTGGGAGACGCGGCGTGGACGGTGGGAGCGTGGGGTGGGGACGGCTCATCCATCCCCCTCAGACCTGCTGGAGGGAGGGACAAGCCAGAGCCCAGATGTAGGTGGGGTGTGAGGGGTTCATAGTGAGGAGGCAGCTCATCCCCTCAGGCCACGTTTGGTGTCACCAGTCCGTGTCCTGTCCCCCCTGGCAGGTGGTGGCCAACGCGGTGGCGGCGCTGTCGGAAATAGCAGAGTCACATCCCAGCAGCAACCTCCTGGACCTCAACCCCCAGTCCATCAACAAACTGCTCACAGCCCTCAATGAGTGCACTGAATGGGGCCAGATCTTCATCCTGGACTGCCTGGCAAACTACATGCCCAAGGATGACCGGGAAGCACAGAGGTGAGGGGACTTGGCACTGCCCCTTCTCCTCTGAGGAGAGTCCTCATCCTCCTGACCCTGCTGCAGGAGGTGGGACAGCGGGCATCTGCTGGACCTGTGCCTTGGGCACGGCCATCTGGAGCCTGCCCTGCTCCTGTAGCGAGCCCTGGCACTGGGATTGTGCTCCTTGAGCTGCTCAAAATGTGGCTGCAGGGCACAACGGGCACCGGGGAGCCCCGAAACGGGGTCACCGCCAGAGGGTTCTGCAGGGCCTGGGGAATAACCTTCACTGGGGCATTCAGGAGCCAGCTCAGCCTCTTTGGGAAGGTCCCAAGTGCTTCCTGCAAGACCTTCCTCCATGCTGGCAGGAGTTTTTCAGCAGGAGGAAGGGCTGGGATCATTTCCTTTCTCTCCTGGCCTCGGCAGCATCTGCGAGCGGGTGACACCGCGGCTGTCCCACGCCAACTCTGCCGTGGTGCTGTCGGCTGTCAAGGTGCTGATGAAGTTCATGGAGATGCTGTCCAAGGACCTGGATTATTATGGCACTCTCCTGAAGAAGCTGGCCCCACCACTGGTCACTCTGCTGTCTGCAGAGCCCGAGCTGCAGTACGTGGCCCTCCGCAACATCAACCTCATCGTGCAGAAGAGGTGGGTGTCCAGGATTGTGCTTCAGTCCCTCTGACTGCAGCACTGTCACAGCACATCCCATAGGGTGTTTTCTTCTCTGTTATTTAAAATCCAAGGAGAGATGTGAAATCATGGAATGGTTTGGTTGGGAGGGATCATAAAGCTCATCCCACCCCCTGCCATGTGACACCTTCCGCTAGACCAGGTTCCTCCAAGGCCTGTCCAACCTGGCCTTGAGTCAGTCAGGTGAGGGAATGAGCAGGGAGCTAAGCTGGCATCTCCATTTCCATGTATCCTTTAGTTTAATTTATTCTTTATTTGGGGCAGCAAAGGATGGCACAGCCAGAAGCTGTGAGACTTTGGAGTAATCACTCCATGTGTAGGGAGGGATTTTTGTGCTGGCAGCTGCTTTCTCCACAGTTGTCCTCTTTGAACAAGTGCTCAGAGTCCTTCTGTCCCTTTGCTGATCTAAAATCCTGGTGGGCAGGAGGTGGCTGAGGCCCCACACGTGTGCCTGGAGCAGGAGTGGCAGCTGCAGAGCCCCAGCCCAGTCAGATGATTTGTTCTCCTCCCAGTCAGCACCGTGGTCGTCTCTTAAAAATAGCAGCAATTTCTGGGAGAAGTGGAAAGCAATTAGTGTCCCTGGGAGTGGGAATGTGGGAGGCAGCTTGGAGCTGGAGCTGGCCTAGCTCTTTTCCAGCTTAGAGAGAGGGTGAGCTGGTGAGAAAGGTCCAGCCTAGCCCTGGGGTCTGGATTTGTGTCCCTGCTCCCACTAAAATGTCCCTTCCAGCCTTGGCAGGACAGACGTCCCCCGTTGCCTCACGTCTGGCCCGTGTTTGTGACAAGGTTGTGCTGTCCCCTGTGTGCCAGCAAAGGGGGGAACCAAGGGACAGAATCCTGGGGGGGATAATCATGGTGACTTGGATTCCTTGGCATCAAATAGACCCCCAAAACCTTGGGATTGTGGTGGAAGGGAGTGCTACCTCTAACCCCTAACGCTGCCTCTCGCTGCCCGCAGGCCCGAGATCCTGAAGCACGAGATGAAGGTGTTCTTTGTCAAGTACAACGACCCCATCTACGTCAAACTGGAGAAACTGGACATCATGATCCGCCTGGCCTCCCAGGCCAACATAGCTCAGGTCAGGAGCTGGGCTGGCACATCCAGGGCTATCCAGATGCCAGCCCCAGCTCTGCGGGATGCGGCGGGGAGCAGCTGTCCCCCCCATCCTGCTCGTGCTGGGTGGCTGCCCCGCTCCCCTGGTGGCTTTGCCGTGCTGCCAGGCTCTCAGTGTGCTGTGCCATCCCTCAGGTGCTGGCAGAGCTGAAGGAATACGCCACGGAGGTGGACGTGGATTTTGTCAGGAAGGCGGTGAGAGCCATCGGCCGCTGTGCCATCAAGGTGGAGGTGAGGGCTGGCACACGGCGTGTGGCACCTCTGGGTGGGCAGGGCAGCACTTCCCAGCACGTGCTGGGCATCTCAGCCCAGGAATTTGCAACTTGGGATGTACCAGGAGGGTATTCCATCCCCTTATCCTTTGCCACTGGAGCTGCTTTAGGATCCCTGCCTAAAACGGGGCCAGGAGTTCTGAATGCAGTGGGTGATACCAGTGGCTTATTGGGGACCACAGTGGGACTGCAGGGGAGCTGATCCCTTCCTGAGGGGCTGGGAGGGAGCTGATCCCTTCCTGAGGGGCTGGGAGGGAGCTGATCCCTTCCTGAGGGGCTGGGAGGGAG
>NC_031784.1:12167123-12167841 GCF_001522545.3 Parus major | reverse complement strand
GGGAGCTGATCCCTTCCTGAGGGGCTGGGAGGGAGCTGATCCCTTCCTGAGGGGCTGGGAGGGAGCTGATCCCTTCCTGAGGGGCTGGGAGGGAATCCATCCCTTCCTGAGGGGCTGGGAGGGAATCCATCCCTTTCTGAGGGGCTGGGAGGGAATCCATCCCTTTCTGAGGGGCTGGGAGGGAATCCATCCCTTCCTGAGGGGCTGGGAGGGAGCTGATCCCTTCCTGAGGGGCTGGGAGGGAGCTGATCCCTTCCTGAGGGGCTGCTCAAAGGCCTTGCTTCCCTGTGGGGATAATTTTCCGAAGGGGATTATTAAAACCCCCCTGGAAAGCTGGCTCTGCATGGCTGGAATGCTTCCCATGGGGAGCCTGTGGGAATGTGCAGAGAGGATGAGGAGCCACAGCAGGATGTGAAGGGGAGACCACGCTCACGTGTCCCCCGTTGTGCTGTGGGTGGGATTTGGGGGGGATTTTGGGGGGATTTGGGGGAGTGGTGGGTTTGGGGTCACTGCCCAGGTGACCCAGTCCCTCTGGCAGCAATCGGCCGAGCGCTGTGTCAGCACCCTGCTGGACCTCATCCAGACCAAGGTCAACTACGTGGTGCAGGAGGCCATCGTGGTCATCAAGGACATCTTCCGCAAGTACCCCAACAAGTGCGTGGGGATTCCCCGGGATGGGGATTCCCCGGGATGGGGATTCCCCGGGATGGGGATTCCC
>NC_031784.1:12156099-12166804 GCF_001522545.3 Parus major | reverse complement strand
GTCCTACAGAGCTCTTCCCCCCCTGCTCTGTGCTTGGGAGGCCACAAACTCTGAGTGGGATGAAGCCCCCAGAGCCTGCCCCCAGCACAGGTGGCTTTGGGATTTTTTTGTCCCCAGCCCCAGGATCAGTCCATGGTGGCAGTCCCAGATCCAGGCACTCGGAGAGGAGCTGCCAGGGATGTGCAGGTCCCTTTGTTAGCAGAATCCATCCCTGGCTCTCGGGCTGGCTCCTGGTGCTGGAACAAGGGCAGCAGGAGGAGAGGGGAGGGAATGTTCCAGCTGAGCCAGGATGAATAGGCAGCTCCGTAATCAGGAAGTCGGGGACTAATAGTGGTAATAAATACTAATGAACTGAATTGGTAACGAGCAGAGCTCTGCAGG
This sequence comes from Parus major, assembly GCF_001522545.3. Classification (NCBI taxonomy): domain Eukaryota; kingdom Metazoa; phylum Chordata; class Aves; order Passeriformes; family Paridae; genus Parus; species Parus major. The sequence goes on along the minus strand of NC_031784.1, from coordinate 12,166,423 downwards.
AATAGCCAGCAGCTCCGGAGAGGAGCGGATCAGACAAGCAGGGTTAATTTGGGAGCAGGGAATGTGCTTTGGGATCAGTGTGGGCACTGCCCGTGGGGCGAGGGGACAGCCCCAGGCAGGGTGCCCTTGGCCACAGTTGTGCTGTGGGCAGTGGGGCGTGGGTTGGTGTTGGGGTGGGTCAGGATTCGGGTCTCCTGCTCTAGGTGAGCTTTCTCCTGCTTTTTGTCCTCTCCTCGGGAAGGTACGAGAGCGTGATCGCCACGCTCTGCGAGAACCTGGATTCCCTGGATGAGCCCGAGGCCAGGGCTGCCATGATCTGGATCGTGGGGGAATACGCCGAGCGCATCGACAACGCCGACGAGCTGCTGGAGAGCTTCCTGGAGGGATTCCATGATGAGAGCACCCAGGTGTGCCAGGGGGACCTGCTGCCTCAGGGTGACACGGACACAGCTCCTGCCGAGCGCAGCAGGGCACGCTTTGCTCTGGAGGGATTGTTCCTGCGGGCGCTCGGAGCAGCCGTGTCCCACCGCAGGTTTGGGGGTACGATGTGGTCCAGGCTTGGAGAAACCTGGGATGGTGGAAGGTGTTCCTGCCCATGGCAAGAGGGGGATGAGATGGGATCTGGGGTCCCTTCCAGCCCCAAGCTGTTCCATGGTCCCAAGTGCCTTCCCTGTTCCATGGTTGGGAGGCACCGAGCAGTCCCTGGTTATCCCACTGTGCCAGCACAGGATCTGCCTTTGCAGCTGGAAAATGAGCAGAGGGAGCAGTGCCTGCCCTGTCTCCCAGGGCAACTGAGGCCAGTTTGCCTGTGGAATTTTGGAAGGTTTCCATCTCAGAAAAACCCTGCAAAACACCGTGTAACCAAGTGACAGTGAACAGGGCAAAGTCTACGAGTGCTGAGTGGCAAAGCCAGAGCAAAATCCAGGCTCCCTGAGAGGTTGGGAGGGACCAGCACAGGGGAATTCCTGCTGCTTATCCATGTGGAAGTCAGAGGATGCTCTGGCCTGTGCCCTGTGGGACCCTGTAACCTGCCCCATAATGCTGGGCTCAGCCTGTGTCTGGGGGTGTGGAAATGGGCTGGAAAATGTCACTGCCACTGACATGGTCACTGTGCCTTTGGTCCCTTGACAGGCAGGTTGGGCTTAGGTCCTGGGGCAAATCCATGTGTTCCTGCACAAACCCAGTGTGACCTTTCTGTCTGTCTGTCTGTCCGTCCCCCACAGGTGCAGCTGCAGCTGCTGACGGCCATCGTGAAGCTGTTCCTGAAGAAGCCCACGGAGACACAGGAGTTGGTGCAGCAGGTGCTGAGCTTGGCCACACAGGTGGGTAAAACCTGGGAGAGCTTCCCAGGGCTCCCCATCCCCCGGGGCAGTGGGAATGGCTTGGTCATGTGACAGCAGGCAGGTAATTGGAGCTTAATTCAGAATGGTTTGGGGTGGGAGGAACCTTAAGGATCTTCTTGTTCCAGCCTGCACGTGTCCCAGGCTGCTCCCAACCCCATCCAGCCTGGCCTTGGGCACTGCCAGGGATCCAGGGGCAGCCACAGCTGCTCTGGGAATTCCATCCCAGCCTCTCCCCACCCTGCCAGGGAGGAACAATCCCTTCCCAATATCCCATCCATCCCTGCCCTCTGGCAGTGGGAGCCATTCCCTGTGTCCTGTCCCTCCATCCCTTGTCCCCAGTCCCTCTGGGAATGCTGACAGTCGAAAGCCTGGAGAGGTTGGACACTCCCATGGTTCAGGAGGCTCCTTGTGGCCTGTTTGACCCCTGTGATCCCTCCTGGCAAGGCTGAGATGGGACAGCTCCGAGTAGCTCTGTAGTAGCCGCGGCTTCCCAATGGCTTCCCAAAGGACTCGGACAACCCCGACCTGCGGGATCGTGGATACATCTACTGGCGCCTGCTCTCCACGGACCCCGTGGCCGCCAAGGAGGTGGTGCTGGCCGAGAAGCCGCTGATCTCGGAGGAGACGGATCTGATCGAGCCCACGCTGCTGGACGAGCTCATCTGCTACATCGGGACGCTGGCCTCGGTGTACCACAAACCCCCCAGCGCCTTCGTGGAGGGCAGCAGAGGCGTCACGCACAAGAGCTTGCTCCCACGGACGGGCTCGTGAGTGATCCCGGGTCCCCACCCCCTGCTGGGACTTGCAGGGCTGTGGAGGGAGGGGTTGGATGTGGGGCAGCACAGCCCCAAGGGAGGTTCTGGAGGAGCAGGGCTCTGTGGGCTCCATGCTGTCCTTAAAAAGGTGAGGGAGGGAAGTGGAAGGTGATCTCCATGAGAATGTGTTGGGAGCCAGGATGGGATGGAGGGTCCAGCTGGGCCAACTCCTGTCTGCAGTGGGAACCCCCGTCCCATCTGGAGCTCCTCACCCTCTCCCATCTTTCCCATGCCTTTCCCTTCAGGAATGAGAGTGTTGAGAGCCCGGACACAGCCCCAGCAGGGGGGCCAGCAGCGGATCAGCCCTCGGTGATCCCCACCCAGGGCGACCTGCTGGGGGACCTGCTGAACCTGGACCTGGGCCCCCCGGTCAGTGGGCCACCCATGGCCACAGCCCCCGTGCAGATGGGTGCCGTGGACCTCCTCGGGGGTGGCTTGGACATCCTGGTACGTCCCAGTCCCTGCTCCTTCCCCAATTCCAGGCTGTCCTGTTGGCATTGTGCAGGGCTTGATGGGCTGGGCTGGGCTGGGCTGGCAGAGGACAGACGTGTCAGCCTGGGGACATCTGAACTGGTCCTTTCCTGCAGTGGGTGAGGACAGAGGGCACTGCACCGTAATTTATCCTGCCGTTAATTAATCCTGCCCTGGAGTCCCACCACCACTTCCCAGTGCCGTTTCTCTTGGTTGGCGTGGATGTTCCCACTCCACGTGCTGTGCTGCAGGAGCAGCTGCTCTTGGGGGCCCCTCTCTGCCCCCCAGACTGCTGCAGGGCTGGGTCAGGATGTGCCCACTCCCAGCCCGTGGGGTGTCCCAGTGCCAGGAGACCCGGAGGTGACAGCGTGTCCTCCTGGCAGTGCAGCCCAGGCAGAGGTTTGGCCTCGGGGTGTGGCGGGGTGGAAACCTCTCCCCGTGTGGGAACACCTGCCCTGTGGGTGCTGGAGATGGGCCAGGCTCCCTGAAGGAGCAGAGTTTGGAGTTTCCTCCATGACTCACGGAATCCAGCAGATTTATCCCAAGGGGAGGCAGCGTCGCTGCCTTTCCTGTTTTGTGACCCTGCAAGTGCTTCCCTGGCACTTTGTGGCTCACAGGGGTTGGTGATGGGCTGGCACTGGGGCTGGGAATGGGATCTGGCTCTGTCCCCTGGCTCCAGGACAGCCATGGACAGACAGACAGACCTGTCAGGACTAACCTCTGTCCCCTCCTCCCTTTCTCTTCTCTCTCTCTTTTTGTCTCTTCTCTGCTGGCTTCTCTCTGCATGTGGCTGGCTCTTCTCTCCACCTTGTCTGCTTCTGCTTGGAGATGGGGGACGAGTCGGAAGGGGTATGGATCACCCTGTGCCCAGCCCTGCCTGCCCCTGCTCCCCCCAGGCCCCAGGGACAGCTTGCTTCCCTCTGGGGACACCCACGGCCCCTCACAGCTCCTGCTCTGGGACCACTGGAGCATCCCAACCCCTTGCTGCCCCACACTGCTGCTTTCAGGGAGTGTCCAGAGGGGACATTTTGGGGAGCCCTGTGCCCCCAGCCCTGCCCCTGCTGATGCCCCTTTCTTCTCTTGCAGCTGCGCAGTGATGTGGGAGGCAGCCCTGCTGTGAGTGTGCTCTCACACCCAAACCCTCTCATTCTCTGCATCCTCCTCTTCATCCTCCTCTTCCTCCTCCTGTCCCCCTCCCCGTGGTGTCCCCTGTAACCCCTCCCCTGTCCCCACAGATGGGTGGCAGTGACGGCAGCTTCACCCCCGCTCCCAACACCGCGGCGCCCACGAACGTGGGGGCACCCCTTGGCACCGGCCTGGGTGACCTCTTCGACCTCACCGGAGGGGTGGGGACCCTCTCAGGATCCTACGTGGCCCCCAAAACGGTGAGTGGGGCAGGCAGGCTTGGGGCTGAGGGGGCACAGACCCCCGTGCCCACCCCCCACAGCAGAGCCTCCCCTGGAGGAGGTGGGGGAGCACCAGACGGTTTGTTGTGGGTGACACCCCGAGGGTTTCTTGTCTCCCTGAGCCAGGTGTGGCTCCCTGCCATGAAAGCCAAGGGGCTGGAGATCTCTGGCACCTTCAGCCGCCAGGTGGGCTCCATCTCCATGGACCTCGTGCTGACCAACAAAGCCCTGCAGGTCATGTCTGACTTCGCCATCCAGTTCAACCGCAACAGGTGAGTCCCACCTGGGCTGGGGTCTCCTGGGACCCCTGGGGATGCTGCCCACAGCAGTTCTGTGTGGAAAGGGCATGAGCTGCAAGGGCTGGGAACAGCCTCTGGTGATGACCCTTCTCTCTCTGATGGCTGTGGTGGTGATGAGCATCAAACCAAAGCCTCTAAGAAGTTGGCTGAAGAGGCCGTTCCTCAGGGGTCTGATCGTTGTCCTGCTGTTTGTCCTGAGGAACTGATGCTCCCTTTTTCCTCAGAGGCACTGGGGGAATGCTGCAGGAATGCCATAAATGGATGCAGGAGGAATGGGGGGAGCTATTGGGGTTTCCCCAGGGTGGGCAGGGCAGGAGCCAGCCCGGTCCTGGACAGTGCCGGGGCAGCAAGGCAATTCCTGGGATGCCACTGGAGGAGGGCAGGGAGCGCCAGGGCTGGATGGATGACACCCTGTGCCATCACCTGCTGTCCCCACCCTGACCCCCTGCCCTCCCTGGTGTCTCCCAGCTTCGGGCTGGCCCCAGCAGCTCCTCTGCAGGTGCACGCGCCTCTGGCTCCCAACCAGTCCGTGGAGATCTCCCTGCCCCTGAACACCGTGGGCTCCGTCATGAAGATGGACCCCCTCAACAACCTCCAGGTGGGGAGCACAGGGGTGTCCCCTCCTGGGGAGCTGGGGATGGGCAGGGTCCCTTGGAGAATCCCCAGGGAGGTGTGGCAGCAGGAGCCAGGTGCTTTCTGCGGTGACACCTGGCTCCAGAGGGATGGGACGGGACATTTTGGGAGCCTGCTGTGGGTTGGAGGTGTTGAAATCCCCGTGTCCTTCCACCCCAGGTGGCGGTGAAGAACAACATTGACGTCTTCTACTTCAGCACCCTGTACCCCCTGCACATCCTGTTCGTGGAGGATGGCAAGATGGGTGAGTTGTGTGACCATGGCTCCAGCCAGGTGCGCTCTGTCACCTGTCCCTAGGTGCCATCCCAGCCCCTGGAACCTTCGTGATCACACGGGCTGAGCCCCCAAAGGCAGGTGGCTGCCCTGGGCCTGCCCTGGGGGAGCTGCTGGAGAGGGTGGAAGGGTGACATGTCCCTGTGCCATGTCCCCTGTGTCACCTTTGGGGGTGGCAGCTCCCTCAGTGCTGGTGTCCTCCCTCCCTGCAGAGAGGCAGATGTTCCTGGCCACATGGAAGGACATTCCCAACGAGAATGAGACCCAGTTCCAGATCAAAGACTGTTCCCTCAATGCAGGTGGGTCACACCCCTCGGAAGGACCCGGCTCAGGTCCTGTCCCCAAGTGTCACATCCACGTGGCTGTTAAATCCCTCCAGGGTGGGGACTCCAGCACTGCCCTGGGCCATCCTCACCCTCCTTTCCATGAGGAAATTTCCTCTAATGCCCAATCTAAGCCTCTTCCGTGACAAGGAGGGGAGGAGATGGGGCAGGAGCGGGTCCAAGGGGAGCAGGGGGTCAGCTCAGCCCCTCAGCCCCTCTCTCCCACCCCAGATGCTGTGAGCAGCAAACTCCAAGGCAGCAACATCTTCACCGTTGCCAAGAGGAACGTGGAGGGCCAGGACATGCTCTACCAGTCCCTGAAGCTCACCAACGGCATCTGGGTGCTGGCAGAGCTCCGGATCCAGCCCAGCAATCCCAACTTCACGGTACATCCCATCCCAACCCCCCTGGGCAGCTCCCTGCCTTTCCCTGCCCCGAGCTGGGGGCACATCCCTGCTGCTGGGACCTCCCCAGCTGCTGGAGGTGCTGGTGCCAGCCCCGCTGTCCCTCTCTCGTGGGGAGGGTGACACTGCTCCTGTGGGGACAGCTGAAGGACACAGAGGGCTCCCAACCCACCCAGCTCCATTAAACCCCATCCCCGGAGCATTCCCTGAGCAGGGATCTATCCACACCTCATCCATGAGCCATCCCGGTGTCCTGCTGTCCCTGTCCCCTCCCCACCTCGCTGCCAGCCTGTTCTCTTTGGGGTGGGACGAGCTGTGTCACCCTGACTCCTCTCTCTGTGTCTCCGTCCCCGCCGCCCGCCCGCCCTCGCCGGCCTGCCCGCTCTTGCAGGATCTGGAGGTTAGAGACTGGATTTTCCCTGCCTTTGGGCTCTCCCTGGCTGCTGCCTGGATGTTCCTTCCTCCCCCGATGTTTTTCCCTGCCCTGCCGGTCTCCTGGTGCCTCCTGCCTCTCCTTCCCAGCAGGGCAGGCACAAGGAGGGTTGGGATGTCCCCTCCTGGTTTAACTGGGGACAAGGACAGCTACAGATCCTTATCCCAGGGGATTCTCCATGAACCTTCCGTGCTTGAGGAGCTAATTGATTTTGGAATGATTTAATATTTAAGCAAACACCTGAAGGGGCTTGTTCCTCTTCAGAGAGCAGGATCTTTTTGGGGAACCTGTCACCCTGGAGCGCTAGGCACTGAATCCAATCCCAAAAGCTGGAGTGTTGCCCCTGCCTGTTCCCTGCCTGTGCTGCATGTGGATGGCTCTGCCCTGGGAGGGCTTGTAGGGATTTAAGAACCTTTTTCCAGCTGAAATCAGGAGCTGGGCTGTCCTGTGGGAGGGTGCTGCAGCATGCAGGGCTCTGCTTTGGGGCTGGTGGCTCTCCAGCACGGGATGGGATGCCATGACCCCGCTCTTCCCTCTCTCCCCACAGTTATCCCTGAAATGCCGAGCACCAGAGGTGTCCCAGTACATCTTCCAGGCCTACGAGACCATCCTGAAGAACTGAGGTGCTGCTGCAGCCCCTCCTCCTCCTCCTCCTCTCCTCCCTTTCCCGCCCGAGGAAGCAGGGCCGGATCCGTGTGCATGTCCCCTTTCCTTCCTGCCCAGGATCCAGTCCCTGGGATTCTCCCTGTCCTGGTGGGGCTGGGGGTGGCGGGGGGCTGTCCCCAGTCCCTGCATCCCTGTAGCAATCTGTGTGTGAGCCATTCCGTGTCCTCCCAGCTGCTGATGCTCCCTCCACATCCCGGTGTCACCCTCGGGCTGGGAGCTCCCCAAACTCCTGCTCCTGGCTCTCCTGGAGTGGTCTCTGGTGGTGGGTTCAGCATTCCAAACCCTGGGAATGGCGGCTGGGGGGAGCCCAGAGTGCTGTGGGATTAGGTGGCTCTGGCTGCAGATCCCCCTGGAGCTCTGGGATTTGGGGCTGGAGCAGGTGGGAAACAGCTTTGGCTCCTTCACAGAGGCTGTCCTTCCCATGGGAGCCCTTCCCAAAGCTCCCAGAAGGGCTTGAGGATCCCAAATCTGAGGCTGTACTTAATGTGACGGTTAAAAAGGGCTTTCCCAGCCCCCTCCAGCACCTGCCACGGGGCCGGGAGGGCTCGGAGCCCCTGTCCCTCTGCCCAGCCCCACGGCTCCCTCTGCTCCCCCCAGCACCCCTGGGTGCTCCCCTGGGGGTCCCACTGCTCCTTTCTCCCCAAATCAAGCCATGGGTCCCCCCCTCCCTCGAAGCAGGAAATCTCTAATATATGAAAGATAAATATATTGTAACGTTCAGTGGTGTGGAGGGAATGTTGGACAGAGAGGGGCACCGGGGTGGCCGTGGCCTGCTGACCCCGAGGGGACCCTGGAGCTTCCTGCCAGCCCTGCAGGGGCGGATAAACCTCACTGGGGCCAGTGGCCTCTGGCACAGCAAGGCCTGACACAGCACAGGGGCTGGGCCTGTGCGCCAGGGACACGGCGCCTGTCACCCCTTGGGGACAGGATGGGCCTGGAGAGCTCTTGGCTCTGCTCCTGGAGCCTCTCAGGGATCCACCAAGGACAAGGTGGCCCTGCACTCTACAGGCTCTGGGTGCCCTGAGCCCCTCTGGGGGTTGGGGACACGCATGGGGTCCCCAGGAGGTGCTGCTGGTCCCTGGAAAGGATGGGCAGCACCACTGAGTCCTTCTCTGAGACACCCCACAACTCACTGGAGCTGCTCTGGGACACCCCACAACTCACTGGTGCTGCACTGGGACACCCCACAAAGCACTGGAGCTGCTCTGGGATACCCCACAACTCACTGGAGCTGCACTGGGATACCCCACAACTCACTGGAGCTGCTCTGGGACACCCCACAACTCACTGGAGCTGCTCTGAGACACCCCACAACTCACTGGAGCTGCTCTGAGACACCCCACAACTCACTGGAGCTGCACTAGGACACCCCACAAGTCACTGGAGCTGCACTGGGACACCCCATGGGCCACCAGCACCACTCTGGGGCTGGAGACAGCAGCCCCACCCCAGAGGGAGGAGAGGCAGGGCAGGTGTCCAGGGAGCACAGTGGACACCCTGCTCTGGAACCCCAGGTCACAGCAGGGTGGTCACCAGCAGCAGCCCTGAGGTGAAGGTCCCTGGCCATGGGGCACTTTGGGCTCCAGAACAGCTCTGGAGGGGTCCCAGTGGGTACAGGACATTGGGATACAGCCTCACCTCAGCTCTTCACTGCTCCCACCCCTCCTGGGACCCCCAGAGCCCTCCCCCCTTGGGCTGGGGGTCTGCATCCCCCTGGACAGATGAGCAGACAGGGTGGGCTCAGCTCCGTTGGTCTTTACTGGCTGGAGAGGACATGCACGGCCACAGGGGTGGGGGCCATGGTGGCCCGGGCTGGGGACACAGCCCTGTCCCACCCTGGGGACATCAACATGAGCTGTGGGCAGTGCTGTGGCCAGCTGGGGGCTGGAGAGGGAGGAGTGACCCCCCCCCTGCCCTGAAATAGGGGTAGTGGTGACCAACATGTCCCAAAGTCATCCCAGGGGTGGAGAGAAGAGACTGGAGAGATGAGAAAGTGGCCAAGGAGGTGATGACAAGGGGCCAAGAAGAAAAGAGGGGAGGGTCGAGAAGAGAAGATGGTGAGGGACAAGGAGGTGAAGGCCAAGAGGAGAGGAGGAGGAGGAGGAGGCAGCCCAAGAGAAGAGAGAGAAGATGAGGAGGATGACAAGAAATAGCAAGAAGAGGAGGAGAAGACAAAAAAAGGTCAAGGTGATGAAAACAAGTGAAGAATGAGAGATGAAGACCAAGAAGGGAAGAACTGAGTGCTCTCCAGCCCCGTTCCCAGGTGCCAGCTCAGTCCCCGCTGTGGAGCTGCTCCCCATGGCTTGGGGACACCCCTGGCACCCTCTGGGCCTGGCTGGGGGCTCCTTGCAGGTCCCACCCCAACGCCAACAGCCACCAAGTGAAGAGGTCCTGGCCACCCCAGCTCTGTGGCCATCGCCTGGCCGGGCACCTCCACACAGGAGCCACCTCAGTCCCCCCGCAGCAGCTCGGGGATGTCCCCAGGAGCCACCAGGAGCTGCCATGGCCATCGACCCCTCACGGCCACGCGTTCTCCTCCAGCCCCCCGCGCTCCCGCGGGTTCCAGGGGGGCTCCAGAAGGGAAGGGGGGACGCTCTGCAGAGCCCCCCAGGCCCTGGGGTTGCCGTTCGGGGCCCGCTGGGCGCCTGTCCCGTAGCCCCGGGGCGTGGGGATCCGGGACGGCGCCTTGTGGGGCTGCGTGTCCAGCCGGGGCTTGGCCCAGGGCCGCGGAGGGGGCCCGGGGCTCTCCTCCATCTCCATCAGCTCGTCCTCCCCGGTGGCCCAGTCGGTGTCGGAGCCCGGGTTCCCCGCTGTCTCCCGGTTGTCCCAGGAGGCCGGGAAGCAGCAGCTCTCGTCGGAGGAGCTGGAGAAGGTGGAGCGGCGCCTCGCATCTGCCAGGGTGGGGTTGGAGGGCAGCGGGGGGCAGCCGCCGTTGTTCCCGTTGTTGCTCCCGTTGTTGTTCCCATTGTTCCCGTTGTTGTTCCCGCTGTTGTTCCCGTTGTTCCCATCGCTGTTCCCGCCCCGCCGCCCGTCCTCGGCGGGCAGCCCGTGCTTGGCGAAGACGTTCAGCGAGGAAGACGAGGATGACGAGGAGCAATAGGCCGAGTCAGCGGTGGCGGGGGGCCCGGGGGGAGCGCTCTCCGTGTCCCCCAGCTGCTCCAGCAGCCGCGTGTTGGCCAGGAATTCCTCCTCCAGCCGCTGGAACAGCCGCTGCTCCTGCCCGGGCTCCAGCCAGCGCGGGGCCCGCAGCCTCCTCGC